>NC_138540.1:65210524-65785029 GCF_964234715.1 Podarcis melisellensis | reverse complement strand
GCCTTAATACTAGAGTTTGCATTGAAAAGCAAACTGGCCTAACTCACCTGTCACAGACTTTGACATGGAAATCAGAACAGAGCTATCAACCACATTATACACTTCTCTACATTTTGTCATGCTGTTAACACACACAAAAAGCATATTTTATGGGAGGAAAGGAACCCCCCCAATGCTTATTTTAGAGGAAGAATGTCTACAAAATGTATACAATTTAAATGTGATGGTATGTGTGGGTTTTTTGTGTTTTGTTTGCAAAAAGTGGGATGAAATAACATGAATCGGTAATAGGCTGATTGTCGAGCCATACGTACTACTCTTCTAGTTCATATCAGGTTCCAAGTTACACTTTACAAAGTACAAAATAACATGTAACTTTAAAAAAACAACACACAAAAAGATTTATTGGAAGCTGAAATATGTCACCTAAAATCATCCAGTATTTATTGTCTCAAATATTTCCCATAGCTTAATTCAACAAAGCACTGGTTGGTGTAGCTTGCTGGTGCCACCTAGCAGCTGATCAAGGCACTTCATGTAACCCGTGTCCTCAAATTCAGTTATTTCCTGCTAGTGGGTCAGGACCACGTGGGTCACACCTAAGATGGATCTCACCAGTGGCAGGGGGAAAGGTGGCAGTACCAATTCTAAACCACTCACACCCCAAAAGAACAAAATTTGCAAGATGATGAGGAAATGCTATAGTTTATTTGCAAAAGCATTCCAGTGGTCTAGTTGTGATGGTTTGCCCCTTGTTTCTGGAATAAGAAGTTCCTTTGACTGGGGAAAAGGATCTCCACATACCAAAGCTAAGAAATAGCAATTCAGGGCCAGATTTTTTGCTACCTGAGGTGAAACAGCAACTGGTGCCCCACGCTAAGCACCAAGGCCTGTCAAGTTATTCAGCACCTGAATATGAAAATCCAGCAAGCACCTCTCCTCTCCCTGGTAGCAAAAGTGCAAAGTAGCAAACCTTTGCTGCCCTTTGAAAATCAGCTTCCCAATGAGACTGCCTCACTCCTGTCTAATCGTAGGATCAGCCCATCTGATAAAGTTGTCATACTCAAAATCCGTTAGATATACCAACAGAAAGTGGGAAGGCTTTTGCAGATAAACTAACTTTTCCACACTAGTAGCTTTTTAAAAAAGTTGTAGAAGAAGAATGTGGTGGCGGCAACTGGGGGACGGGCGGGGTGAGAATATGTCTGCATAACAATTTTTAAAATACTAGATCTTTACAGTCATAGCTCCCTTCTCTCCCACACCTGTAATTCTGGAAACTAACTGTAACTTGTGTTCAAGAATTTTGACAGGCCTCTAACTACCATCCTGCACATGTAACCCCTATTGCCGTCAGGCAAGCACCTTCACTGTTCTCTTTTTGGACCCTGCTAAGAGCATTTTTGTTTAGACGAGTCTAATCAGATACGTGGAATGTCAATGTCTGCTTTAATGTGTTTTTAGTTTATTGCTGGTTTTATTTTGTTAATTCTTTAAATTGTTGCTTTTAACTGTTTTTACTGACAGTGTTATTGTTTTGTACTCTTGGTAAAAAAATTAAAGAAGCTCAAAGCAGTTTCCAATGAAGCAGCACATACATTTTATGAAACAAAATGAAATAAATAAATACCGGTACAACTCCCAGATCCTTTGGGGGAAGGGCCAACAGTTAAACCAGTATGTCCGAAGCGTAAATACTAGAAAAACCCCAAGAGAAGAAAGAGAGGAACATGTATGTTAAATATGGAATCTAGTTTTGATTTGTTTTTAGGTTGGGATTAATGAGTCCCAGCCTGAAAAGGCTGAGGGATGATACTCTAATGCAGGCATAGGCAAACTTAGCCCTCCAGATGTTTTGGGACTACAACTCCCATTATCCCTAGCTGACAGGCCCAGGGATGATGGGAGTTGTAGTCCCAAAACATCTGGAGGGCCGAGTTTGCCTATGCCTGCTCTAATGGCATGCTGTGTAGCATTGGTTCTCTCTCTCTCTCTCTCTCTCTCTCTCTCTCTCTCTCTCTCTCTGTGTGTGTGTGTGTGTGTCTCACACACACCCCAGTTCAATTGCTAAAGAACATTCCTGCACAGTCAGTAAGCTGTATTTTAGCCTTGCTGCAATTCCCTTTTCGATAGTTATAGTGCAATATCTGGCCTTTATTATACAGATGGGAAGTTCGCATCCACCCCACCTTTTTAACTAGTTAAATGTGTGCTGCAGCACAGGAAAGGAAGCACATACACCTTTCCAGGGTTTGTTTAACTTCACCAGCCGGTGAAAGAGAAATCCTATGCTAGAGCTGCACTGGAACGGGGTGAGAGCAGACCATGATATCCTCTCCTCCAAAACGTTTAATGAGCTGCATCCCTCATCGCTGCCCATGTCATGCTAAAACAATACCCATGAGCTCTGTCTGTGCTGCCGCTACAGTCACATTTGTCCTGGGTGCAAAATACTGCAGATGAAAGGGATGGAGCGTGGAGGGGGGTTGGCAAGGAGAGATCACTTCATCACCAGGTTGTGCTTCTGTTGCAGAGATCAGGTGTGCCCTGTAGATGAGGCAAAATCTATACTTTTTGTTTTTCTCTCTCCTTCAAATAGTTCTTGGATCATCTTTTGACTGGGATTGAGGACATTTGTGGCCACTATGGCCATCATCACTGGAAGGACAAGTAAGTGCTACTGAGCTAGGGGAGAAAATAATAAATTGCTTACAATTATTATTGTCTACTATTGTAACTGGATTTTTGTAATAATCACGTTTGGGAATTCTTTTGTTTCGGTTTTCTAAGATGCCACATTAACATTTGGAGGGGGGTTAATCTCAAGGACTCTGGGCAAGTTACATGGTGCTATTTTTTATGAGCTAAACCCCAGGCTGGCTAACCTGTGCCGCTACACCGCACACCCCATGTTGTTTGACTCAAACACCCATCGCCCCCAATCAACATGGCCAGTTGCCAGGAAATGATAGGAGCTGCTGTCCAAAATCTTCAGGGTGGGCGATGCTTATTGTAGCTTTACATTGTTGTTGTCTTTCTCATCCCCTTGCAAAGGCTGAATCGCTTCAACAAGAAATATGTGAAGAAGTGCCTAATTGCTGGGGAGAGGTCGAAGGAGCCCCAGCTGATTGCCTTCTATCACAAGATGGAGATGAAGCAAGCCATTGAGCTGGTGGAGAGCGGGGGAATGGGCAAGATCCCCTCTGCCGTCTCCACTGTCTCCATGCAGTAAGTATCATGGAGAGCAAGGGAGGTGGGGCCGTTTTATTCATTAAAGGGGGAAAGACTTACTCTGATTGGAGGAAACACAGTGCTTTTGAGTGTTCAAACCACTTAACATATACAGTCGTACCTCGGAAGTCAAATGGAATCTGTTCTGGAAGTCTGTTTGACATCCAAAATGTTCAAAAACCAAGGTGAGGCTTCTGATTGGCTGCAGGCAGCTCCTGCAGCCAATTGGAAGCCACAGAAGCTGCATCGGATGTTCGGGTTCCAAAGAATGTTTGCACTTCCGGTTTTGAGGCGTTCAGGAGCCAAAACATTAAACTCGCAAGGTGTTCAACTTCTGAGGTACGACTATGCTACTTTGCTAAACCTTTAAAAAATCCCGCTGTAAAAAAACCCTGGTATTACTGGCCTATACACTAATTCTGTTAGCATAAGGATTTCTGCTTGCACAACAAAACTTTCCCCACCTTCTCATTGGAAGCTGCCTTATACTGAGTCAGACTATTGCCCCATCCTGCTCAATATTGTCTACACTGACTGGCAGCAGCTCTTCAGGGTTTCAGGCAGGGTTCTCTCCCAGTCCTATCTTCTGCATGGACCCCCTGCATGCAGAGCATGTGCTCTAATTCTATAAGCTTTATAGCAGGCACCCCAACCTTCGGCCCTCCAGATGTTTTGGACTACAATTCCCATCATCCCTGACCACTGTTCCTGTTAGCCAGGGATCATGGGAGTTGTGGGCCAAAACATCTGGAGGGCCGCAGGTTGGGGATGCCTGCTTTATAGTGATGAATAAATTGTGATTAGTAATAGAGCATTTTGATTTTCTCTTGTAGGTCAAACCTTTGAAGCTTTTTAACCTTCTCTTAATCTTTCAGAAATATCAATCCAAAAACTTTGCCTGTGGAACGCATCCTGCCAGCTCTGTCGAAGGACAAAGAGGAGGAAATCCGAAAGATCTTGCGCACCAACTTGCAAAAAACCAGACAGAGGGTAAGAAAGAGGACCCCGTTAGCATCTTTGGTCTGGAAAACTGTGGTAGGTCAGAGCTATTTCCAGTGCACCTTCTTCCAGGGGCCCCCACTCACCATCCCTCCGATTCTCGCAGTCCATCAAAAATATTTACAGGCCGGACCCGCATTTACAGCCAGCTGGCAACCTAAGCAAACTGGCGAAGCAAACAAAAAATTGCTTTGTTACTTGGCCAGATACATTGATGAATGTGATAAATCTGCAGCTTGGTTCAACAGTTTGACGTAATAAACAAGGCAATAAATGAACATCACTCTGAAAGGCCTTTGTCTGGCTTAAAGGTAGGGGCAGCAAATTGACCAGTCTGCTAAAAGATGGGCAGTGATGGGACTGCAAGCTGAGGATGGAACCTGTAGTCATCAGGCAGATGAGCATGTGTGCCTGGAGCAATGAGACACTCGACTGGGGGGAGCGGTAAAGGCTTGCACAGCAGAAACAGATGCCATATGGGGCTCCTGATCTGTGCACCTCCAGGGGCCTAGCAGAAATGAGCCGTGAGGAGGGGCCTCTTTGGGGACACACCTGTTGCATCTTCCTGTGCCCACCTATGGCCAACCTTATGATGGTAGACAAGGCATTTGTGAAAGGGGGAAGTCTGAAGGAACAGCTGCTGCCACCTGTCTGCTAAGAGGGGCATTGCAGATTCTTCAGCATGTTGGGGCTGCAAGAGAAGATAAATGTTCACTCTTGCAAGTGAGATGACAGCACCCCCAGATTTTGTGGGCAAAGAGGATCCCAGATCATCGGCATCTGAAACCTAGGGGATGATCCTATTCAAACAAAACAATAGTGATTCAAACAGTGGGGAATTGTCAAAATCAAAGTTGGTGAACCCCTATGCATTAGCAACAATGGCTAAACAAAAGATTATTTTCTCTGTATAGTAAAAACAATTAGTAGTTTGAATGAATGAAAGCAAAACAAAAATTTGTTCAGCTGTTTTATTCGTTTTTAGTTGCTTTGCGTTGGTGGCATTGTATTGCATTGAAGAGATGGGCTAGAGCTCTATCTACAGTTTGCGAAAAAGTCACAAATTGGGGAAGGAGAGAAAGCTGTGAAACTGGTACAGTGGGGAAACTCTCTTTAGTTAAGATAATCATTAGGCTATCATGTTTGTCCACTTTTTCCCAGTTGCCTATAACGCTGGGACCCTTTTGTCTGACCCCCTGCCTGAAATTCTTCAGGCATGTTGGCTGAATATCTGCAGATTTTATACTGTTTGGATGGAAAAGACTAATGTTACAGCAACAGAAATCTAGCTGGGTTTTCCATTGCAATCGATTGGGAGACAGACACATGTTTACTGAGCAAGTCATGGTCAAAGAGTTCGTTTCTCATAATCCCAGAGGAAGAGTGGCTTAGCTCAAAACTTGCTGGAATTTGGGCACCTCTGGTTAAAGTCGATAGCCTCTGTTTGAATAACTGTTGTCATTTTACAGGTACTAGTTGTATTTCCCACCCCACACATCTGCCCTAGAAACCACACTGTCTTCACACAAATGGCAGCCGGGAGGGTGGGGGGGGGGCTCTCTCTGTGTGTATATGTAACCTCTTTTGAGTTCTGTTCTAGTTGCGGTCATATAATCGACACACCTTGGTGGCCGACCCTTACGAAGAAGCCTGGAACCAGATGTTGCTGAGGAGGCAGAAGGCTCGACAGCTGGAACAGAAGGTACCATGGATGGAAGGAAGGCTGTAATGGTGGAGAGTTTGGGGTGGAGGTTCAGAGCGTGAGCTTCTCTTCAGTGGCTTCCAGATACCAGTTGCTGGAAACCAAAGGAGGGGGGGGAAATCCTGTTCTCAAGGGTTTTCCAGGGGCATCTGTTTGGCCACTGTGAGAACAGAATGCTGGACTAGATCGGCCACTGATCTGACCCAGCAGGTTCTTCTTAAGTTCATCTTGAAGAGAGGAAGATAAGAGGGGAGACGTCATTGGAGTCTCTGAGGTGAAGAGCCCTTTAATTAATGGCTGCTGTGTTTCTGATTCCAGATAAACAACTACCTGACGGTGCCGACACACAAAATCGATTCACCCACCATGTCAAGGGCGCGCATTGGCTCAGGTGAGGGGTGGAGGCTGTGGCAATTTCTGGAAATTAGAAATCTGCAACCGGGGCATGGTGGACCATTTGGGAAGGAAGCTTCAAGGCACTGCTGCTGTGTTAGCATTTAGTTACCCCACTAACTTCATGCCCCACAAGTTTCGCTTTAATGGCCCTGCTTGCAGGCTATCCATAGCACACGGTGAGAACAAGATGCTGGACTAGAAGGGCGTGTGGCCTGATCCAGTATGACTGTTCTTATGGTGCAACTCCAATAGTCCTGGCCCATCTGCAGGAGGTACCAAAGGAACGCTGGTGTATGTGTGTGTGTGTGTTTAATGCAGGGTTGGAGAACCTGTGGAACTTCACAGGTTGTCAGAGTACACATCCCATTATCCCAGACCATTGGCCATGCTGGCTTAGGCTGGTGGAAGTTGGAGCCTGACACCAGTGGGAGGCCACAGGTTCCCCATCCCAGGCTAAATGCATTTTGGAGCAAAGGGAGGCTGCTACCTTTGGGAACAAAGCAATTTGTATTTTGCAGAGAGAGGGAGAGAAAGCTGAGGATCTTGGAATGCGGAATTCTGCACTGAGCATTGGATTCTTTCCTTGTGAGAGGCTTGCAGGGCAGACACGGTCCCAGCAGCTGCTTGCCCACTTTGGGTGGATCTGCAGCAATAGCCTCTCGCAAGTGGCATCGCTACTGCTTTGGGATCCAGAAATTCCCTGGCATCTCCAGGTGGAGCTAGGAAAGACTCCTCCCGAAGAGCTGCTGCCTTTCAGAGCAGGCAGTATTGAGCGAAATAGACCAATATTCCGACATGGTATAAGGCAGCCTCTAAGGTTCCTGTGCCATAGGGCTCCAAGGTAGCTGAAGATCTTCCAAAAGATGCAGAGTGGCACATGCTGCCAGTAGGCAGGAGGAGCAGGGAAAGGGATGTGCCGAGTGATGGAGAGCAGAGAGAGCCAGCAGACTCTTTGAGGGTGAAGCAAAAAATCTTCAGGGTCCCTAACCCCAGTTGGATCTGGGTGAATGTTTTCTCCTGATCCCCAGCCTCCTTCTGCTAGACCCTCAGATCAAAGGAGAACCTGCCCACCAGGTCTCCACAAGAGGTACCTAACGGATCTCTGCGAAGGATTGATCTCCTCTCTTGTGCCTTTCTTCTTTCTTTATCAGACCCCTGCCTATAAATAAGACTGGTGCTTCTCCTCCTCAGCAGGTAACGGAACCAAACCCAGCCATCCCTGCTGTGATCTATACAAGCCTGTCTCCCCCCCCCCCCGCCCCGAAACCAAGAATGAAACCCAGCAGTTTCCTCTACTTGGTTGGACCCCCATTCTTACCTCTCTGCCCCTGTCACCCATCATTTCGTGGACACTGTGAAGTTGTTTGTCCTCCTGTATTAGTCATGTTCTGCAACTCCCTGGCGGTGTCCTGAGAGACTCAACAGTCTGCATTTCAGACAACTGCCAGGTTTGCACAAAAAAATGAATGTAAATGCTCCAGGGGGGCTACTGTGCTCATGCCCTACTTCTTGGCTTCCCACAGACATCTGGTTGGCTACTGTAAGTACCAAATGGTGGACTAGGTGGGCCTTGGGGCTCATCCAGCGGGACTCTACTTATGTTCCAGCTTTACCCATCCACAAAGTGGCGGTTGCAGCTCTTGATTGACTTGCTCGCTGCTCCAGCCTTGGCTCTTAACTGGCTTCGTTTAGGAATAGAGTGTAAAATATAGGGACATTTTGTAGTCTTGTGGGGACGGTGAAGAAATACCTGAAAACTTTTTTTGGAGGGGGGATTTAAATACATGCAATACTTTCTTATCAAACCTCAATTATTTTCCTACTTTAACAGGCTGAGATGTGGCATTTATAACTTAGCATGTAATATTTGGTGTATTTATTAAATTTACAGAGCAATCCTTTATGTGTTAACCCAAAAGTAAGATGCACTCTTTAGAGGTGCTTTCATCTCAAGAAACCACACACAGGGTTGCAGCCCCCAAAGTGTGCATACTTTGAATATACATGTCACAGTCATTTGAAGGGAGATATGAAAATGTGCTGGTCAAGGGAGGTGCCAGTCAAAAGGACAGCAGATTTGGGATACTTGCTTCTAGTATATCTAAGCTTAAAACAGGTCGCCGGAAGAAACCAAGCAGCAATTCACAAGCAACGAAGGTGCTCCTAGATGCAGAAATTTATCTAGGGTTTGAGTGTTGTATATGTTTATAGTGTACATATGAATTATTGTTCTCTAATGCTGTTGATTGAGGGGACATGAACATATTCATACTAAACATTTTAAGGGAGTAAAACCTTGTATTAAAAAGTCTTTTTTCCCAAAGGACAAAATATTGAATAGGAGTTTTTTCAGTGTTCCTCCAAATTTTCCTGGTACATAGAAGGGTTAGATATTCAATCAAATATACAGGGGAGAAAACTCCCCCAGAATTACATAGCCAATCACAATAAGTGCTACCTCAGCAAAGACCATCCCACTCTGATTGGATGCTAAGCAACAGCTCCAGCCCCTCTTGGTTAGCTGGCTTCCTGGCAACAGAATTAACCCTTAAGTTACAACAGAATGATCCCTGCTGTTGACCTCCAACATGATATTTCCTTTCCCTCTCCAGACCCTCTAGCTTATGACCCCAAGCCGGACTCTGAGAACCTCCCTATCATCACCATCGACCCTGCGTCCCCGCAGTCTCCAGAATCTGTTGACTTGGTGAACGAGACGCTGAAGGGAATGAGCCGCCTCCCACCATCCCCAGAGGAAGATGAGGATGAGCAGGGGCTAGTAATGCGGGCCAAAGAACCTTCCTCTCCAGGCACAGATGACGTCTTCACCCCTGGAACTGGTGACAGCCCCAGTAACCAGCGGATAATGCGATGCTTGAGTGACCCTGGGCCTAGGCCCGATCCTGACGAGGGAGAACCCTTCATCCCCAAAGGCCAGTGAGCTCCTCCCCATGCACTTCTACACCTGACCAGTAGGGGGAGCTTCCTGCAAACACACACATACCTTGGGCTTTTCTCAGTTGCTTTCTCTCTCTCTCTCTCTCTCTCTCTCTCTCTCTCTCTCTCTCTCTCTCTCTCTCTTTGTGCTCTTCATTTTGGAAGCTTTACTAGGAGGTGAGAAATAATAACCCAAATGGAATGCACATCTTATGCCAGCTTGGCTATTTTGCTAAGGAAAGCGGCAGGCATAGTGGGTGACCAAAATCCCTTGTTCTGAAAAATGCCAGAGCCCTGCTCATCCCCTTTTCTGCATTAAGAGGAGCATCCCTTCCTCTGGGATGGGTAGGGTGGCATGCTTTGCCCCACTGCTACATTTCCCCTTAGTGCCAAGAGACTGCTTTCGTTTAGGCACCTAAAGCCTCTTGTTCATTTGCACTTTAGAGAGCCCTCTCTTTTCTCCTTCTTGCTTTGTTGCTGCTCTGATTTTCCTTTCCAAACACACTGGAGAAGACAAGGAAGTGCATCTTGTATCAGGTATAGCACAGCCTGGGGTGGGGTGGCGTGTTGTGTCACCCCAGGCCAGTCCCCGGCATTCCTGTGGGCCAGTGGTGAAGCTGGAACTCTGTGGGATTTGAGTATGGCTTTAAATCACCAGCTGCACTTTTCTTCATTTTTTCTGTATATTTTGCTTGTCGTCTTCTAGAGATGGCGTTGGCAGCAGCTTCTCCGCTAAAGAGGGCTCTTGAAAGAAAACACTGAGCCAGGTGTGCTTTAAACCAGGCGTGATTTTTTAAATTTTATTTTAGAGCACTTCTGGCTTGGAAGGAGTGTGGCATTTTTCTGACACCAGTTTTCTGCACCAGGTGGTTGGTTGGGTTAACAAAGCATTCCAATCATATAGAGTTTGTGGATTTCTTTTTAAATCCCATGAAGCCATAAGAAAATTATTCTAGCCTTTTGGACGTTCCAAATTTCAGTGTCACCTGGTTTCTTTTTGTTTCACAAGTCTGTTAAGTGTAACTAAGCTGTTTGCTCCTAGAACCTGAGCGGTAAGTGTGCTCCAACACCAGGGACCGATCACGTGCCGTCCCCTGTCTAAAATTCTCCAGCATACCTTCCCCTCTTTTCCTGGAGTTACCCACTTTCTCATTTTATAATCCAAATTACCTTTTAAAAACACACACACAAAGAGCATTTTGTTGACCAAAGACGAATACATGGCTGTACATATATAATTGCTGGTTTATTTTAACCTTAAAAAAACAACGGCACAGGGTATCTGTTTCTTTAAAAGGCGTCAAATTATTCCACAAAGGGTACTTAGGGTGCCTGCGCAGAGGGCTGTTCCACTTGCCCTTTGCCAACCTGGTGCCTTGCAGATGCTTTGGGTATGCAGTTTCCCATCTGCCAAACCAATGCAGGCTGGAGCAGATGGGAGTTGTAGTCCAAAGTATCTGGAAGATACCAGATTGGCAAAGGCTGCTTCTGTGAAAAGCTTTAATAGCCTTTTTTTCTGCCTATAAACTTGACAGCATGAATTCTAATAGGTAGCTGGGTTTGGGCATTACCTTTTAGCAATATCAGCTGCAGAGGAGCCAGCTGCTTCTCCTTCCAGAGAGAACTATCTCAACAGGGGCATCCTTTAACTGGTTTATGACCCATCGCCCTCTGACGAGCTCCTCTCAGCTCTGTTTTCCCTCACCTGCCTGCTAGACTCTGCTCTCCCTCTGTCCTTCACTCTGCAGTGGGCATCCTCCTCCAATAGATGGTGCTAGGCCAGTTGTTCCCAACTTGGTGCCCTCCATATGTTTTGGACTACAGCTTTTATCACTCCTGACCATTGGCCATGCTGGCTGGGGCTGATGGGAGTTGGAGTCTGCCATTTTGGAGGGCACTCACATTGGCTACCCCAGTGCTGCTCCCAGTGCCTCTTTCAGTTACCTTACTTCTGGTTTCCAAAAATCTAGCCCCTCATTATCCTAGCCTATAAAACTCACGTCTCCATCCTTGACAACCAAATTATGTATTATGGTGGAGCGCCACAACTATTCTACAACCGGGAATAAATCCAACCTTGCAAATAATAGCAAGGCTTTCGTGTCTGGAAGTTCCAGGAAATCCCCTCCATCCCCCAGGTGGGGGTTCACGAAGACAAAGTGTTGCCTACAGAGCAAGCAAATCACATGGCTGAGACGGTGCCTCTTCAAAGCGGCAGGTGGCGGAAGGGGCATGATTGAATGTTCTCACATGTGAAGGTGGGGGGGAATCTGAATGCGGGTTATAATTTTTGCTCTGACATGGTTGTTTCCAATATGCTGGGCATTTATAGATAGGTGGGTATATGGGAGTCTTTCAGCTGCACCCCTGCCCTGCATTCTCAAATGACGAGCTTCATCAAAGAGCGGTCTGCTCCCTTCGTAGAGTTGGCCCTTAGCCAAAGATGGCTTTCCTGTGAAGGCATTGCAGGGATTCCCCATTGCTTGCCCCCAAAGAAAAAGAAAGGAATTCAGAAAGGGGCATAGAACTGTCTTGCTCAGTGAGGTTGCTTTCCGCTCTATACCAGGGGGTTTGGGACCCTATGACCCTCCAAATGTCGCTTGACTACAACATCTGCCAACATGCCTGGGATGATGGGAATTGTAGTCTAATATCTGGAGGACGAGAGGGCAGCCTTTCCCACCCTGGCACTCTCCAGATATTTGTGTCTTCATCTCCCACAGGGCTTGTGGGATGGCTGGGGGGTGGGGGCAATCCTGTGTGTTAGGTTACTGCCCTGCACTGAAGTGATCTATATCTGCCCAGTCTGAGCTGATTGTGTTTTGTCCCCCCCCCCTTTCTGAGGATGGGTGTGTTGGTGGTGATGATAAGACTAAGGTAGAGAGTAGAATGAGTTTCTGCACTTTAGACACCAGTTCTGGATATTGCAATTCTGTTATTGAAGCTTCTTTCAAGAAGTGTGCCCTTTACAGAGCCATGCTGGTGCCTGCTGTTCCCCCCCTTCCAGTAGTTCTTGGTTCCTCACCCCCATCCCACCCCATCCTGAAGGGGGCATTTTAATTTTCTGCCCCCTGTGCTGTGCCTTTTTAGCCATACAGTGTCTGCCTGCGCAAAAATAAAATAAAAATGGTGTTGTGATTTGCCGCTCGCTCTGTCTGGTCCCTCCTGGCTCCAGCCGGGACGGCTAGACTAGGCCTGTTAATAGCTCTCTGTGCAAACCTGTCCATCTTTTCTCCCACCCAAATAGCAACACCCTCTCCTTTCTCCAGCATGCTCCCCCCACAACAAACACACAAGAGGGGAAGAGCTGCAAGCGGCACAGGTAAGAGGGGGGAAGAGCGGCAGAAGGGGGCTTATCCGTCTCGCCCCCACTCCCACCACACGGCTCTGTGTACTCTCGACCTAACCTGGGCCTTGCCATAGCTCTCTGCTTCAGGCTGAGCAGAGATCAGTAGACCGCAGTAGCCTGTATGTGCTTTCATGTACAAATGTTCTCTCTCCAGCGGGAGCTGATAAAGCAATGAAAAAACAACTATTGTATAAAAAAAAAGAAGTGTAAAGAGAGTCTTTTTACATAAATATTCTAATAAATGAATGTTTTAATTTTTAGTGGCCTGTACTGATTTCTCCCTACCACTATCTTATGTGCTCTGTTTTGTTTTTTAAACATCACACACACACACACACACACACACACGATGCTGGGAAAGGTTAGCTATTTTTTGATGATTTTTTGGAGACTTGGAGCACATCATCACCATACATTTAAAGCACTCTTAGGCCACTTTTAACAGTCATTAACTTTTAACCCCCAAATAATCCTGAGAACTGCAGTTTGTTGGGGTGCTAGGAGTTGTTGGCAGACCCCTGTTCCCCACACAGAACTATAATTCCCATAGCCCCCTAGAAAGAGGGATCGATTGTTAAACCTCGTTGGGAATTGTCGCTCTGTGAGAGGAACAGAGGTCTCCTAACAACTCTCAGCATGCTTAACAACTGACACCTCCCATGATTCTTTGGGGGAAAGCCATGGCTGTTTAAAGTAGCGTAATAGTGCTTTAAATGGAGGCAAAAACTCTCTCTTTACTCTGAAAAGGTCAATCCATGAAGGAGAGGGTCACTTGTGCTGCTTGGCCACTGGACACCGACCTTTGCATGTTGCGCCAAAGTGAGAATGGCCCCCTGGGAGCAGGGCTTGGCAGGAGCAGGGAGGCAATGAAGGAAGAGGCAAATTAGCAAGAGCGGTAGGGCTTAGGTGCTTCAAACAGCCACGTCGCTGTCCAAAGAAAAGGAAGGAAGGAATGGGAGAGGGGGGAGGAAGAGATGATGATGATGATAATAATAATAATTTTTTATTTATACCCCACCCTTCCCGGTTCAGAAAACTGGGCTCAGGACGGCTAACAACAAATTTAAAACACTTAATTGTGATACAACCACCCCCCCCCCAGCATAAAATACAGTATAAAAGCGTGAATAACAAATTCAAAGTTCTCCCCCCCCCCATGTCTCAACAAATGAAACTGATTTGTAAAAATGTTACATGGAAAAAAATATGAGAGACATTACACATACTTCAGTAAAACAAGAAAATCTTTAATATTTTTTTTAAAAAAGAAGTAAAAAAACAAATTCAAAGTTCAAAAATCAATTTAGGGGGAAATCCATCCAATAAACATTAGATGATCACCAGGGCCAGCTGGCTAAATTAGTCCTATTTGGGCCAGCGAGGAGGCCAGGGGAGAATTAGCTGTGGGATCCCAGAGCGGGTAACCTTAATAAAAAGGGGAGGGGGAGGGAAGGAAGGGGAATAAAAGATCAGGCTAAATTCAAATTGAAAGCCAGGCGGAATAGATGATGATGGTGATGCAAGTGAAAGAGAAGTCCCACCTGCATTGTCATGCCACCTTGATCAGCGATGGCTTCTCCTCAAAAATCCTGGGAACCGTAGATTTGTTAACCGTGTAGCTGCAACACGCTTAGGGAAAGTGCCACAAATCACTGGACCACTAGGGGGAAACCTTCCTCCTCCAAATGTTACCCCAGCAAGTGATATTTAAGAAGAGTGTTGCTTAGTCAGACAAAAGGCCCAGCATCCTGTTTTCCACAGTGGCCAACCAGATACCTATGGGAAGCCCACAAGCAACAGCAGCTTTCTCACTGCTGTTCCCCAGTAACTGGTAATTCTGAGGCATTTGACCCTGCAAGTTACATGTACTCGCCTTGCCTAGTCGTCATTGGTAGCCTTGTGCTCCATGATTTTGTCTAGTGATAGTGTAGACAATCCATCTTTAGCTCTTTGTTTCTGGTATATGAGATGACTGCAATTTCCATACATTCAGAATATAAGAAGTGATCAGCAAAGCTCCATTTCTTACTCAAGACATTAAGCTTTCCCAGGAAAGTAAGCTGAACAGGTTGAGGCAGTTCTGGATGAAATTAATGATCTGGATCCATTTCAGACTGGTTCCAGGCCAAGTTTCGGGACCAAGAATGCTTTGGTTGGCCCTGGCAAAGGAACTGTGCCATGGGAGGGGGCAAGCTGTGTTGGCACACCCAACTCTCAATGCCTCAATGCTAGCATCAACTGTGGAGCATGACTCGGGGGATTAAAGAAAACAGGCTGTAGTGCCCCAGACTGCTTCTAACTTTGCCAGGTTATTCCATAAAATGGTTCTGCAATATTAATCTTCTGTTTGGAAGTGTGTGTTTTGACGGGGTAGCTCAGGAAGCAGAAGGTGGATGGGAAGCAGTGGCTGAGTCTGGAAAAGCATAAGGCAATTCTCAGAATTGTTGGGAAATTCTGGGTTCTTTTTAAAATAGGAATTTATGTAGTGTATAGATATCTGAACAATGCATTGATGTTCGATCTAAAGTGGTTGAAAAGCCAGATTGTGTTGGCTCTGCCTTTGCTCTTTCTTCAGAGACAACAGCAAATTACTACAGAAAAACGATGGCTCCTGAACAACATTTCCCCCCACCTAATGCTCTAGATGTAGCATTTGCAGGGGCTGGTCACAGTTTCCACAAACACACTCAGCACAATGCCCCCGCCCAGCCTTTACTAACATGGTTGTGCAGCCCAGATATGGTTGGACTACAACTTCCATCATCCTTAACCATTGGCTGTGGTGACTGGGGCTGATGGGATCAATAGTCCAAAACATCTGGAGGACACCATGTTGGGAAAGGCATTGTGGGAGAAAAAAGAGCTCTGCTGATTTTTCTGTTGTCAGTATTACTGCTATTTTTATTATTACTTCAGCCTAAGATCACAGGGAGGGTCTGATGCTGAATTTTATATACCCCACTAAATCTCATATTTATTTGTGGGTTTTTTTTAAAAAACCAACAACAATAATGGAAGATCCTCTGTAACACAATGTTACATGTTCTAAGGGTAAAACAAAAATATGAGATCCAGACAATCCATATTTGTGGCTGAGACAGTGGAAATCTCCATCTCTCAGGCAGAAAGAAGTTTGCAAACCATAGAAATGACAAAATATTACAGAACAAAAATCACACTTCAGTTCAATGAAAAGAAGCTGTTTTGAAATAAATGTAGCTAGAAACAAAAAGAAAATTAATATTTAATGAAATGGGGAAGGACGGAAAGTGAAATGAAAAGAAGTGGTCTGTGGGCTCTTTCTGATCCTGTGTGAGAGAGCTCACAGGTCCTGTTCATGATTCCCATGTGCTCCCCATTCGGAGATCTGTTGTGACAAACTCTGAATCTGCCTTGTCCTCAAACCTGTGTTTAGGGCTGACTTTGCTGCTGTCAGCAGATGACTCACCAGTGCAGAGTGTTGTTCAGGCCTTTCCAGGTTGCTGTTCAAGGGCTAAAGAACAGCTACAGACAGCAGCACGTGAAAGCCAATTCAAATATTAAGGAAAAACACACACCACAGTTGCCCTGGGACAGCACCACTTGGCAATTGTTTTGAATGCTTCTCTTATTTCGGAAGTGCCTTGCATGTGGAAAGCTAGCATGTCAAGGAGAAAGGTTGTGGGGAATTGAGATGTGCTAAGTTTCTACACGCAGGGAGTTTTTGGTGTAAGGGGCTATTAAAATTTGACATCCCTTGCTGCCAGGCCCAGCGTTAGCATTATCCTAGGCTGCAATGATGAGGCATTGATTATTTCTCAGCACAGTGCCCTCTGGTTAGACCCCTCAATAAACCTACCTAGTGGGAGCAGGAAACAGTATCTGTGTCTGGGGGCTGCCAGCATTTATCGGGGAGTTGTGGGACTGGTGCAGGGCTGGTGCTACCGTTAAACAGAAAGAGGCAGCTGCCTCAGGTGGTGGATGCTGAAGGATGTGGTACAGAGAGAGCTGTGTGTAGGGAGAGCTGTGTGAGAGATTCAATCCAGTTCACAATCCCTTTATGAAACAATGTGAAAACTAAAAGAGAGCCATCCTTTGATATTCACACTTCTCCAAATTTAGCAATGCAGTTCTGCAGCAAAGAAACATATACAAGAATGCACGCACCTGTTTAGAATGTGCATATATTGGTGAAAAGAACATGCAAAAATGCACATACAGTGGTACCTTGGTTCTTGAACTTAATCCATTCCAGGAGTCCATTCAACTCCCGAAACCGTTTGAAAACCAAAGGGCAGCTTCTGATTGGCTGTAGGACAGGGGTCTGCAACCTTTAAGACAAAAAGAGCCACTTGGACCCGTTTCCGAAGAAAAAAACAACTGGGAGACGCAAAACTCGTCATTATAAAAGTAACTTTTTTGTCACTTTTTATTATTTCTTTGTTTGACCCCTCAGAATTACTCCTCCTCATAGAAATAAACATTAAATTAACAAGTTACCTTTTTTGTGTGTGTGTGTTCTTCACTCCCCTTCAAAACAGTGACCAGCGTACATGCCCCCTTTCAATGCAGTGACCAGCGTACATGCCCCTTACAATGTAGTGGGTGGGCGGGCAGGAAGGTGACGTCGGGACGGTGTGTGACTAGCGCACGCACCGCCCCCATGCGACGTCACAGCCAGTACAGCACCCGCCACAGTGGGGAGTGTCGGGGCGCACAATGCGCCTCCTCCCCTCGCTAGTATCCGTCCAGGAGCCGCGGCAAAGGTGTAAAAGAGCCACATGCGGCTCCGGAGCCGCGGGTTGCAGACCCCTGCTGTAGGAGCTTCCTGCACTCAATCGGAAGTTGCATTGGATATTCGGCTTCCAGAAAACGTTCACAAACCAGAACACTTCCGGGTTTGCGCTGTTCAGGAGCCGATTTGTTCGGAAGCCAAGGCATTTGTGTACCAAAGTACCACTGTATTGTGGAAGATGACACACCAAATGTGTACATGAGAAGAAATTTGCACTAAGATACTGATGAATTTTCCTTGAGGGCTTTATAGAAAACATGCACAAGAACTTAACTTATAACTTATAACTGAAATAAGTGAAATTGACAGATTAGCTCATCCTTAATGGTGGCTGTAAGCTTTCATATACTACAATCTATATTGTTATTTGCATGATGTGTTATATAGATGTTGCCAGGGAGGAGAGGATTGTAAACAGTGAGGACAGAGGAAAATGAAATGCAGAGACCACAGACAGTGATAATCGCCTTATTAACAGCAGCCATTCATAAAACAGTTGCTGGAGACGATAGCATAGACATCCTGGCTTCGCTCATTAACATCTATAGTGTGATAAACTCTTTACAGAAGTTAGAACTGCAGTGTGGTCGTCTTTGAGAGAAATTTGATTACCAGTTTCTCAAAGACTTGACTCTCCCTCACCCCATTCAGGAGCTTTGTTAAGTATAAACCCCAAAATTTGGGATTTCCTCAACTGGTGCCAAATAATTTTACTCATTTTGTGCTGTTTTGTACTGAGAACTCTGTGTATTGTACCACCCCCCAACTGAGCAATTGTTTCTCAAACTGGGGTTCATAGTTAACACCCCCAAATGCAGCATTGTCTGATTTACTCCAAACTGGTACCAAACTTTTGCAATAGTTTTGTACTGCAAACCCCATGTTTTGTACCACTCCCCAAACTGAGTAACTGATACTCAGGCTAGGAGCCACAGGTATCCCTGCCAAACCCAGTATTGTCCAATTCACTCCAAACCGGTCCCAAACTTTTGCAAGAATTTCAAACCCTTCTGCACCACAAACCCCACTCCAAAAATGAGGAATTGATACTAAAACCTGGGATCCTACTTAATGGCACTGTAGTTGGCAGCATCGATTGACTCCATTTGCACCATTTTGGAGCACAAACCCAATGTTTTGCCTTGCCCCGTAAAAATCACAATAAGTAACACATCAAACCTGGTAAATACCCCTGTCCTTTCGAGAAACAGAACTTGCTAGTCTATAGTTTCAAATATGGAGTGTTTTTTTTCTTTAAAGTACTTTTCATTGAGTTTTTTTATAACAGATAAAAGTCTTCTAACTAACACAGGCGTTTAGGAGGGGCTTCGTAAATTTGCCTGAATGGCACAGTCTCCCAAATTTTGGGGTTTGTACTTAATAAAGCTCCATTGGCATGCAGTACTAGTAAGCTTTTTTCGTTTTTAAGCAACCAGAGAGAGGGGCACTGGCAAGAAGGAAATGACATTCAGTTCACTATTCAACCTGAAAAGGTGGGCCATAAAGAGCTTTGGGGCTGCCAAGTTGGGGGCAGTTCCCATTTCACCTTGGGAGCAGAGACAGACCAGGCCACTCCTGCCTCTATGATATAGAGGAGATGGGGTGCAATCCACGGGGCAATTTCTGATGGGCCCCAGTTACTGCTGCTGCTGGAGTTTTTTGCCACAATTTCTGGACCTAGGGATAGAACCTGGGACCTTTAACACTCAAAGCTGATGCTGTTCCACTGAGCCACGGACCTACAATCGCCCCCATTGAGAGGGCAGACTTTGCTTCAAGTTCGCTGCATCACAGATGTGACAGAGGCCACATCTCACAGAAGCAATGACTCTCTACATCACTCCACAGCCCCCTCCAAAATTCGCATGTCACCACCGCTGGTTACTCTAAGGGTAAAATCTAAACGACTTGCCTTGTTTTGTAATGAACACTGCCTTTCTTTTTCAGCAATTTATGGCATTCATAAGCCCGCTTAAATCGTTTCCATGCTGGTCCCAGTGCCATTTGTCTTTTTTTACTCTCAAAGTCCCCAACCTCGTTGGCCTTTCTTGGTGTTTAATCTTATTGGCTGTGGCAACCTCCGAGTTTTGCCAGCAGCGTCCCATCTACAAAGCTACATCCAATACAGTGACGACGTGAGCACTTGCAAATATAATAGAATGGATCATCGCTAGCCAACCAGGCTGAAGAGCAGGGCAGGCAAGTAAGTCCAAGAGCATTAAGGGGCAAAGAAGAGAAATCAAAATGGTGCTCAGAAGAAACCGTTGCCAGGGGGTCAAAGCAGTGCTGTGCATCACTGAAACAATGTGGATGATTGCCGAGGCGTCATTTCTAGACATTTGTTCAGCTGTGTGGAATGTGCTGATTTTGAGATTAATATCAAAATTGGAGGGCATTTCACACAACCCTTATTACTTCTGCACTGGATAGTAAATAATTTTCACAGACTTCAGCAGTGGGTATAATTGCAGTGCAATAAAGTAAATCACTGTGGAATTTAGTTGGGTGTTTGACAGCAAGTACCCTTCCAGTTCTTCTTCTCCTTCTTCTTCTTCTTCTTCTTCTTCTTCTTCTTCTTCTTCTTCTTCTTCTTCTTCTTCTTCTTCTTCTTCTTCTTCTTCTATTATTATTATTTTATCATTTTATTGAAGGATAAAAAGTACATAATTACCAGTGCACAGTAAGATAATATGCAAAGAAGAAAGAAGCAACACACATGTAAGAACAAAACAGCATGGGGGAGGCACCAAAAACTTGTATACCAGACCTTAGCTTATTACTGTATTTATAAAAATGAATTCCAACTATCACTAAATTTGTCCATGGCAAGTCTACATTTGTATGCAACTTGTTCATGTGTAGTGAGTTTGTACATATCTTCCAACCAATCATGGAAGGGAGCTGCATTTAATTTTTCCAGTTCATGCACATTGCCCCTTTGTCAGATTCCAAGTGCCCTTCCAGTTCTTAATTCCTCTCCTTGCAATGTGTCCAGTTCCTCCAGTTCATTTATATCCCCTTTGCAGGGGGTGTTCCCTGTTTTGTTTTGTTTTTGTAGTCGCCGTGCCTGCTGCTTCCCTTATCTCCCTTGCCACGCCTTCCTTTTGAAGGTGCCCTGACTCACTTGTTTTTCAGGTGGGGCCGAAGGAGAGGGAAGCCCTGGAATCTGCGCAGAGTTGGGTTGCATTCAATGGTTGGCCTCCTAGATGTATTGATGCATGGCAACTGGCTGGACCACATCTTGCTAGCAAAACAGGAAGTCTGTTGGTGGTGTCAATATATATATATATATATATATATATATATATATATATATATATATATATATATTGCGTAAGCCGGGTCCAACAATTAGCTTCACAGCCAGCCAGCCAGTCCTGCCGCTGTGCCCTGCCCTGCACAAAGCAAGGCTTTCTGATTGATGCTGCAATTTTCTTGCTTTAGAAGCATTTAGTAATTAAGCTCACCACCACCTCTTTGCGATGGCTTCCCTTTGCATCACAATGAGGAAGCGTGATAAGAGTCATTTGCACACTTTGGCTCAGATCAAGGCCAAGGGACTTCCAAAGATACAGGGAGATGCTATTGCATAAATGCAGACAGTACAGCACTCCTGGATTTGAAGCTCCATATTTCCGTGGAGGATAGGACGACACACGGGGAGCTTTCACCTTGAACTCTGAAGAGTTCTGGCCCATTTGCTTGGCACTCATTGCCCTGAACTAGGCCACACAAAACCGATAAGCACCCGGCCAGTTGTGTAGCGAGCCGTAACATAGGGGTGAGTATGTTCTGGTGCTTTTTTCCACACCAGCAAGGATGCCTGTTATTGTAGCGATGCTGACTAGAATTAGAAAACGGTGGGGTTGGAAAACAGGTTTGGCATGGCACATATAATCCTTTTGCTAGACAACGTAGAAAGCTCATTTGTATGAACTCTACTGCTCCCAGATGTGTTCAATCTCACTCCTTCTCGCCATGGTTTTCCCCAAAATGGCTGCCGCCAAAACAAAGCACAAACAAACAAGGAAGTAAGGAAATGGGCTGTTTGGATGAGTGAATCCGTGGTGCTTATGGCAAGGTTGGGCATAAATCTTTGGGTGTGGTTAAGTGAATTTTCTGATAGCAAGCAGATGGATAGCAGGACCTGCAGGCACACTTTTTAAAATCCTGTACTCTGCCATTGAAAATTTCACCATCTTTCCCTCTCAACTTTGATTATTATGAGTGCAATCCCCCCCCCCAATTGATGGAGAATGGGTTGGTGAGGAAACGAACAAGAAGTTTTCAGCACAGCGCTAATACCCTTACACCGCCCTTTGACAGCTCACTGTTTTATTACCATTGGATGATCCTTATATATAAAGGATGAACACAGCTGCCTGCCTTTCTGGATGCTTCTTTAGGGCGTGATTATGGGCTGCCCTTATTATCCATAGTGACTGCAGCTTAAGGAATTAACGCAGAAAGCTGCATTGGAAGATCATCAGCTCAATTATCTGGGTTAACCGACTGATATATGATACCTTGGGCCTGCTTTGCAGAAGTGGGAGAAAATAAGTGCATACCCTCTAACATGCCACAGAGGAAAACTGGGATGCACATCTTTCAGGGACAAGCTACCACAGGAGTCATGTGATGTGAGAGAGCATGGCCCTCTGAAACGGGTGTCTTTGGGGGCTACGCTCTTGCAGGAGCCAAATCAGTACATCCTGGGATCCACTCAGAAGCCAAGATGGCGTCTATAATTCTAGGATGTCCTGCTTAAAGTGGGACAGTTGAGAGGTATGTGAGTGGGATATACGATTCTTGCCCCTCAGGTCATTTGTGTAAGGTCTGTATAGTGGACTTCAGAAGAGGCAATGGATCTAACAAGTTTTTTTGTTTATTGTTCCAATGTAATTCTATCCCATGTTTCCTCACACAGCTCCTAAGGCAGGTAATAAATGTAAATAAATACAGTGGCACCTTGGTTTTAGAATGTCCTGGAAGTTGAATGTTTTGGTTTCCAAACGCTGAAAAACCTGAAGTAACTGCTTTAGTTTTCGAATGCTTTTTGGAAGTCGAACGTGCCGCATGGCTTCCATATTGAGTTTTCCATAAGTAAATGCTTCAGTTTTTGAACGTTTCGGAAGTCGAATGGTCTTCTGGAATGGATTACGTTTGAAAACCGAGGCACCACTGTACAGTCCTATAAAAATAAAAACTATGATAGGAGAAGATGAAAAGAGCAGGAAAACCAACCAATAAACTACAGCCAGTTAAAACCTTTCAAGAATGGGAAGCGAAGGCATGGAATTAGATCACAAGCCCAAGGTCTGTCTGAATAAAAAGCTCTTGCTCTATCTTTGGGTGGAAGGGCATCACAGAGAGAGAGAATGCTTTTCTTCTTTCTTAATCCTCTTACGTATATTTTAGATTTTTCCATAGAAGCTTGTAGCTCTCTGAAAGCTTGATCCCCGCCCCCCGGAGAATAATTTGGATGAAGCATGAATTGGACATAAACCAAACTAGCTTCTTCTTTTTTTGTAAAGGAACCAATAGGCATGGGAATCAGTTCCGTATGGGTCAACTTGAAAGAGAACTCTTTCGCTTTAAAATGAACTTTTCCAGCTGTGGATTACGCTGTGCTGAAAAATTGACTCCCTGCAATCAGCAGTCTGAACTGGTAGAATCCAGACTCTATTCTGTACAACTGGTGGTTTGGTAAGTGGTTGGTGGGGTTGGGTGGGAGAGAGTCAAAATGAAGAGGAGAAAGATAAAGGCCTCCACCCAGACTCTGGGAAAATGGTCCTGAAAGAACTCTGCAACCTCAAATTCCAGCCCCTTAACAAGCTGCCCCAGGCAGCTCTCAGCTTTTTTGCTAAATTCACAGCACTGATGTGACTCCCTAATAGGACTCTGTAGTAATATTAGGGCTCAAAACAGCACTGGTTACTGAAAGAGCCAGGCAGGAGGTGCACAGGGAGTGGTATTAAGACACTGAATGAGGAGAGGACGTTACTTACATCATGTCCATGTCCCTTAATTAAAATAATTGTTTTTAATAGCCAAAGCAAGCAGCCTTGCTGCAGAGTCTCCCTTTGTAGGGCATTTTTTGCCCCCAGGGAGGTGGAGTGGCAGAGTTGGTTCTCTGGCTGCATGGCTTTAATGGGATCCTGTCCCTTGGCCCAGTTCCCAGGGCGATAGAGATCAGCAATCTGTGGTGGTGTTGAACTGGGGAAAACTGGCCTAGGATGGGGTGGGGGCAACCTAATTACTTGGATATGCTTCTTCACTCAGTTGGCCTCCTCAAATATGACTCCACCTTCTCCAAAAACGAGCAACACAAACACATTCACTAAGGATGGGTGGAACTGTTCTTTTAAGTTTCTCTGTTTCCCGTTTTCCCCAATCCTAAATTCAGTTCTCCAAAATTCCACATCAATTCACAGATTCTTTCTAAATCTTCACCAGCATTTTGGTGAGAATTTCTACTAATTTACACCTTTTTTTAACAACTTGGCCTAATATACATGATTTTGCAAAACAATTTCCCCAGTATACTCATTTTTAATGTTATTTTCAATAAAATACATTTTTAATGCATTATTCACCCTAGTTTATGCATTTTTGCACACATTCCTTGGCTGGAGAGCTGCATTGCAAAATTCAGAGAAGTGCAAATTTCCAAGAAGAGGAAGAAGACGACGACTGTGTTTTGGAATGCGTATTGTTTCAGAAAGTGAAAATTAGGTAGGTTAACCCTGTGGGGTGGGGCCGGATAAGTCTGTGGCCAGAAAACGAAAAAGAATCTCCACCCCTGAACCACACTGACTGGCAGCAGCTATCCAGGGGTCTCCTAGCTAGAGATGCCAAGAGTTGAACCCGGAACCTCCTGCATGCAGAACACATGCTCTAGTTCTGGCCTTTCTCAAAATAAGGTGTGTGCATGTGTTTTAAGACACACAGGTCTCTCAGGAGCAATCTGCATATGACCAGAGGGCAATCTGATCATGGCTATCATAGTAAATCAACGCTTTCTCTTTTGGGGCGCATGTGTTGATCAGGGGTTCTGAATTTACTCTGTGTCTGCATCTAGGTGCCTGGCAAAAACATTCCTTTTAAACCAGGCCTTTGTTTGATCTGATTGACATCCTACAGCCTCTTAAAATGTGGCTCTTTTGGGAGGAGGAGGATGTTATTGGGTTGTTGTTTTTATTTTGATTATATATATTTATTTTGTGGATCTTTTCTGTGAACCACCCTGAGACCTCCAGGTATATAAATTCAATAAATCATCATCATCATCATCATCATCATCATCATCATCATCTTACTTTCCTGTAGCTGCTCTTCAGTTGCCTTTTAGCCAGCTGAGAGACCACCATGCCCAGTTTGGGACCTTAGCTGAGAAGGAAAGCGTTTGGATAGAGAAGCTATGGGGAGGTAGGGCAGGGCAGAGCGAGTCCCCTCACCCTTTGCTGTGAAAATCAGAGCCACTCTTTCCTCTGTTACTGCCATGTCACCTTTGGCCCTGTGCCACCTGCAATGGATGCACGGGTTGCGCCACCTGAAGTGGCAACCCCATCTCCATCCCTGTTAAAGCTGCCTTTGAATTGCAGGCACCTTTTCTCTGCCGTGATGATCAGCAACCTCGTTAGCAAGCAGGGCTGTTCCTGTGCCAACTGCAGTAGGCGGAGTAATTTATTGAGTGCTGTGTGGGTGAATGAACTTGTGTAGCCTGGAAGAAACTTGCAGAGGAAAATGGGACAAGGACAACCTGCCATCTATACTAAGGTTACCAGATTTTTTTTCAGTGACTCCGGGGACACTTTTCAACTTCAGTAGGAACGATAGGATTTTGTATGGGGACTGATTTGTAAATCCGGGGACTGTCCCCGGGAAACAGGGACATCTGGTAACCTTAATCTATAGGCCAGTCTTTCCCCCTTCTCAGTTCTTATCCTAAGGACTTCTCAGTCTTTATCCTAGAAGGAAACTTGGACAGCACCCATCAAAAGTGCGCCTGGGATGTAAAACACACCGGTGTTTGATTTGCAAAGGCATTCACTTCTTCCTAGGGAAGGCTGCCAGACGGATCATTTGAAAGAGTTGGGTATGTCTAGCCTGGAGAAGAAGAGATTAAGATGAGATGTGATAGAGGACTGACATGCAGAAAGAAGATGGAGCGGACTTGTTCTCTGTGGCTCCAGAAGGCAAGACTAGAACCAGTGGGTGAAAATGTTGTGTAAGCAGATTTTGGCTAAACATGAGGAGAATGCAGTTAAGACATGGGGAACCTTTGGCCCTCCAGATGTTGCTGAATTACAACTCCTGCCAGCCCAATCACGCTGGACAATGGCCAGAGATGGTGGGAGTTGTAGTTCAACAATATTTGGAAGGCCAAAATTTTCCTGTTGTCGTTCCAGCTTTCATTGTGCATCTTGCAATAAGGACAGAGGAAATTGAACTAGAGGACTGTCAAGGACTCTGCCATTTTATGTGGTTCAAAGAAGAGATGGAGCTAATGAAATGATGTGGCCCCCGCAAGCGCTCCTGTCCCCAACATGCATATCCTTTGGTATGATGAAGGTGGCACCTGCTTTGTTGTGATCACCTGCCACAACTCCATCCACATTTATCAACCATCATGCTAAAAGCTTATTTTGGTACCAGAGGTACCTAACACCACTTTCCCTAACACCATGTAAAGTGCTCAGATTATTTAAGTGCTTGGAATGTGTGTGGTCCCCTTTATCTGAGCATCGGCCTACTATTGTCTTTATATGTGAAGAAAGGGCAGTCCTTTGTTTAATTTGGCTCCAGGTAGGAGACAAAGGTGCGTCTTGATCTGCCATGGGCAAAATCCACAGAAAGCTCCTATTTATTATGTTTATTTATAAAAAAGTATTTATATCCTGCCCTCTCATAAAATATCGGGGTGGTGTACAGCTATATAAAGATGTAAATACCATTAAAAGCAGTACAGAAGTTCTCCTGGACAAACCTCATTGACGTGACATGCATACACGTAGGAACACAGGAAGCTGCCTTATGCTGAGTCAAATCCATTGGTCCACCCAGCTCAGCCCTGTCTACAACCGACTGGCAGCAGCTCTTCAGGGTTCCAGACAGGGAGTGTTTCAGCTGGGGAATGAATGAGTGACCGTCTGCATGTATGCAAAGCAGGGGATGAGATAGTGTGGAAGGCCATCATTTCCTGGAGTGCAAGAGAAGGCCTCTAGTGAGGGTCCTGCCTCCTGTCCTGCAGGGCAGAATGCTGTGGCATCAGATTCAGTGGGCCGCTGCCTGCCAGCTTTGGTTCAGTGGTTCCTTGGTTACCAGTATAAAGCTCAGAACCGGGAACTCATGACATGGCATCAATCCCATAGTTCCCATTCTGTTCCTAATTGCAAAGCAAACACCATTGAGCCACAGGCAGTAGCCAAGCAGATGTTTGAAGTGGCAGCAGAACTTTCCTGTCATTAAAGCAAAGAAACAATCACACACACACACACACCATCAGCCACTTTACTGTATTTTTAAAAGCAAGCCCACTCCACGAATGTTCTTGGATTTCACCCATGACTCCCCAGAATTGCAGCTATCACCCCCCCTCACTTTCATGGGAGAAAAATGGTCGCATGAAAGAGGGAATGGGCACAGAGAGAGGTTCATCATCGCCTGAGTCTCTCCATAAAATATGAGAAAGAAAATGTGCATTTCATTTCTCTCTTTGATTTTTAAGAAGTGTAAGGGGACTTAAACCCTTTTTGGCACTTTGGCACTGAAGTAGGAAAAGTAGGCTTGCCATATTTCAAAAAGTAAAATTTCTGACACTCCCAAATTTATGAGCTTGGGTTTTTTTTTAGGAAACCCACTAACACAAAGAAAGAGGACACATTTTAAACTTCAACTTTATTTAGTTATTTTTCCTTCTCTCCCCCCTCCCCCCGCATAGGGCAAATGGGGCGTTGGCACAGCCTCCCCTCAAACAAACCTCAGCATCTCCAAGAGCTGGTTCTTCTTCTTCTAGCAGGGAAGGGAAGGGAGATTCCTTTGGGAGGGTAGGACTGAGGAGGTAAGTTCCTTTTGATCTGTTCCCGAGTAGCCACAGGTGCCCTGTTCCCTTTTAGCTGGGCTCCTTGCCTCCTGCTCTGCATCCTGGAAAGAGGAAAGATTGTCTTCCTCGAAGCAGCCACTGCAGCAGCTTTGCAAAACAAAGAGGGAGAAAAGCAGGGGCAGGATAACTGAGTCGTCTTTATTTTCCTTTCCGGAAGGCTGGCAGGTGCTTAGGGATGCTCTCACAAGCTTTCCACTGCCCTCCGCTCTCCCCTCCTCATTTGGGGCTGCTGCGCTTGGGGAGGCAGGGGGCATGAGCGCACTTGGGGTCTCCCACATAAGGGGGGGCATTCCTTCCGCGGCTCAGAGGGAGGAAAAAAACCAGAAAACTGAACAAAAAAATGGATTGCCATACGTACAGGAAATTCCGTACATCTCTTAAAATTCAATTTTTTCCCCCAGGACGCCATTTTAGGTGTCCAATTTCCTGGCATGTCCGGAATTTTCCGGGCATATGGCAAGCCTAAGGAGAAGCAACAGCAGCTGAATGGCTTATCTGTGGGGATCTAATGTGCTACGTACCTTGTTGTTTCACCACACAAAAGAGGCAGGTACCACTTCCCCACTAAGAGAGCTCCCTGTCCTTCGCAATTCAGCTCTTTTATTTCCATCAAGCCCTGGTGTCCGAGCTCAAGGTGAGTTTGCTCTGTTTGTGGAACAAGCACCCCTCAAGGTTCCCAGCTGCAAAAAGCTGCTGAGGCCACTGGAAAGCAATGCCCTCTTGCAGGCGTGCCACACTGTGGAAAGAAATGTCCCTGCTAGCCTTTGCCCTCGTTGTTTGCTCTCAGCCTGCCAAGGGGTAGTGCGTTTGCTTGCCTTTCAAATCACCCTGGCCGAAAAAGATCCATTCCCTCCATCCCACATTGTTAAAGAACCAGCAGCATCCTAGCTCTGGCTCTGGTTACAGACACAACAGTCAACAGTGAATTCAGTTGGACTTCCTCAGATCCAAAACACATATCCTCTGCCATCTGCTGTCAGTGCTTGTCAGATGAAACCAGGTGTGGTTGTTTTATATTATTTGGAGAAAATAATTCACGAGGCAGGCAGAAAAGACAAAGAAGTATGAGTCTAGAGCCAAGATTCTCAAACGATGTGCTTCTAGAGGTTTAAACAGATGCCTTGTAAAAGCCAGTATCTCAGACACATCCATCATTCTGCAGGCCCTTCAGAGTGTGGAATCCCTTGCAGGACTGAGTGACCTCTCGCTCCTAAATTATAGGCATTAACAATATGCTGAGGCAATGGGGGAAGCTGGCAATGCCCACCATTAATGCTTGCCCACCCAGGTCCCTCCCCTACTTAAACATTTGTTTTGTTGGGGAGCTGGGTCTTGGAACCACCATTTTAATTTCCCACAAACTGCTGATCTAATTTTTATTTCAGGGCCCTTTCAGTAATTTACCGTAATAATGACTCCCATAGTGTGGGCCTGGGAGCCACCATTTCAGGAACAGTCCAAGACATTTTGCTGCCTGAGGTGAAGGACAGGAAGGTGCCATTTCAACCTCATCCCTCATACAAACGCCAAAAGTGAATCTTCAGCATTTGTGACAGGATTAGAGGATTACAGCTTCCATGGTACCTAAGGACAGGAGGCCAGTTTAGGGTGTGAGCCAAGTCACACATACAGCTAGCAATGGGCAAATGTTTCCATTTTAGGTTCTCATAGGCCCCATCTGCACTATATATTTAAGCAGTATCGTACCACTTTGAACAATCATGGCTTGCCCAAAGAATCATGGGAACTGTGGTTTGCTAAGGGTGTTGTGAGTTGTCAGGAGAACCTGATTCCCCTCACAGAGCAGCAATTCTCAGCATTTCCTGTGAAGAGGGATTGACTGTTAAACCACATTGGGAATTGTAGGTCAGTGAGGGGAATAGGGGGCCTCCTAGCAACTCTCACCTTTTACACAATACAGTACCCAAGAGTTTTTGAGGAAAACCATGACTGTTTAAAGAGGTACGATACTGCTTTAAATGTATAGTGCAGATGGGACCTCTAGTTTTCCCAACTCCAGGATGTGGAACAAGGCTAATAAATCACAGATCCTGGAGAGGGGCTGTCGCCTGGGGAGGGATTGTGGCCAGTACAGAGTCCCAAAACTAAGCTTACCAGATTTTTTTCAATGAACCCGGGGACACTTTTCAACTTCAATGGATTTTGTATGGGGACTGATTTGTAAATCTGGGGATATCTGGTAACCTTACTCAAAACAGCCCTGGAGAAGCGCATTTGGCCCCAGGCCCTACTGAACACAAAAAAGATCAAGCTACATAAAATACTGGGGGGGGGGGGAGAGAGATTCATAGAAGTATGGGCTTTATTGGGCTGTGGAATCCACCATGAGGATATTGAAATGTGGGTGGGGTATATTGAAAACTCTTGCATCAAACAGGCGCAGACTTACCAAAGTATTCCCAGCCCACACATTCTGCGCAGGTTTGCCTTTCCTTCTGCTTTACCCGTCAACAGATTTGTGTACACAGAGAAAGTAATTTCCAATTCATGAAGGCTCCTTCCAGACAGTGTTGTGCCTTGTGGCTTATTGGAGCTGACTTGGTTCATCTGGAAGTGATTGCCATCTTGATGAGCAAGCAAAAAGCACTGAGCTCATGTGAGCACCCCATGCGCGTAAGCAATTCCCAAGTTGGTGCAAGGCAGTAGGTGTGGGATGGAACAAGAAACCGGGAAGTCCCTGCTTCCAATATCTCCTCTGACATAAGAGCAGTTTTAGGTAAGCCACATTCTCTCAGCCTCAGTCCCCCATCTACAAAAAGGGGTCAATAATACTGACCTACCATAGAGGGTTGGCTGTAAGAATTGCTTGGAATTTAGAAATACATGAAGCTCCTGGACACTGGCAGAGGAAGAGGAGTGCGGGGGGAGCGCACTGCCCACGGCAGTGTGATCCCCAGGGTGACATTGCGGCTGCCCCTGTTAAGTTGTGGGTGAACATATCAGACGACACAGCAATTCTTCAAACAGGTCTTGTTTATTCACAGGCCAGAACAGAACTGAACTGAAGGGTTCAGCCAGCCTGCTTATATAGAGCTCCACTACAATGCAACAGTAACCACTTACTGTAACTATCCAATCACTGAATGCCACTTTCAATCCCTTATTTGCATATGTGGACCTGAGTGAAAACTATCTACAGTATCCCCCTGCTGGTAGGGTGAGAACTTCAGTGCAGAACAGCCCCCCCTGCCTGCCCCCAGAACGTGTGCCAGCCCTGCCCCCGCCTGCTCTCTGCCCCCAGTGCCGGAGCATGAAGCTCTGCCACTGCTCCTGGAACACTGATCTATGATTGTTGTGCTTCCATGCAGCTATATTTCAAAACAAGTCCTTTGTTTATTTGAGTTCAGTCGCAGATTTTGAGCTTTAAAATTTCAGGGGCAGCCTGTGCAATGCCAAAATTTGCCCCCTGCTGCCTCTCGCCTCCCAATGTTTGTCATTATTGCAGTGCCCCCTGTGGCACCCTCTCGGCTTGGCGCCCAGTGCAGGCAAACAGTTTGCACTCCCCTAAATCTGCCTCTTTTTAGTGGCTTTCCAGATGATGTGATTTGAGTGAGAGTGATGTGTATGGGTAAATCTGGGTGTCTTTCAAGTCACATTTCCACAGCAAGCTCACCCTCTGCGTGAGTGAGCATGGCATTGAAACTCTGGGCATGACTGTTGCCAGCAACAATTGGCTAGTACTAGTGATGTCATGAATAATGAGCAGAAATACAAGATGTTGGCCTGTTAACACTTGATATTATCTAAACACTCTTATTACAGTCAAACAATTACTGTAGATCACTCACAATGCAGTGAATGAAATTACCAGTCTATAGTTGTCATATCCTGCATATTAATGAAGCTAAGAGCTGGAATTTTAAATCAAGTTTGGCACTTTTAGTAATGTTAGGCTGATTTACTGCGTTGGGAGGTTTTTGGAACATTACTTTGAAGTTGTTTGATGTACCGTATGTAACAGCGGAAGGCCTGCTTACTAGGCAGTGAGCTCCATTGAACACAAAGAGGTTTATTCCCGAGTTAACATGAACATGATTGTTCTGACCGTTTATTAAGTTCCTTGATGTACAGTGAATGATGTATATTAATACAATGTTTTGATTGTAGTAAAGGCATTTAGACAACATTAATTCTTATGAGCAAGTTCTTGATTTTCTGCTTCTATTTTGGCCTGTATTTAAGACTGCCTTTCCTGTGGCTTGTGGGGGGAGGGGGAGTTGATTTTTAATAATGGCTAAATGTCCCTCCAGACATCCTTTCTTAACTGAGCATTCATCCTGATTTGTACTCATCTTGGCAGCTATATGTGATGGCACTTTCAGTACCAGTTGTTCCTGCAAAGGTTTTGTGGTTCTAATGCCACTTTGTTTACAATAGGTGCATGTCCCATAGTTTCCTGCTAAAATCCCATAACTTTTCATATTACAAATGTTCCAGATTTTTTTTTTGTCCCATTTTTACTTTGTGGTAATACAACAGTTCTCCTTGGGGAAACAGTCTTAGTTGAGTTGGTTTTCTAAAAATATATGCTTGTAATTAGTTTAAAAGAATAAAACAAGAATTCCCTGGATGTCTAGATTCATACTTGAGGCAGATATTCTATTGGTGGGTGAGCACCAGCCACTGGCGGAGGAAGAGGAGCCCACCCCGGGCAGCGCAATCCTGGTGGGGTGCCATCACAGTTGCTCCCTGCCTGTGGTGGGCGCCCCGCCCCCAGGATGCGCCCTGCCCCCGCCTGCTCTGTGCCCCCCAGTGCAGAGAGCAGGCTCCACCACTGGCTCCAGAAGAGATTTAAAATAAAAAAACATGCAGCAAAGTGAGGAAATGTAGGCTGTTGGGCCCTTACAATATCCCCATCTAAGTTTCTTTTCAAAGTTCTCTTTTCTTCCCCTTTAGCATAGAAACAGACCATACATTTGGTAAGTTAAAATGGTTTCCTTACAAACCCCTCAGAAGTCAGATTCGTGTGCTTTTCCATACAGCAGCAAGAAAACACAGGCAGCAAAACTTAGTATCAAAGTCAATAAATGTTCTTAAATTAGTTGTACAGAAAAACAAAGACGACTTGCTAAAGCCGCGTGGTCTGGGCGTCCTTTCTGTTTGGATTCACATGGTGGAAGAAAGTGAACAAAGGCTTTGATAACCCTTCATCCCAAGGTGAAGGGGCGTGACATAATTGAGTATGACAGTACAGCTAACTCTATGGTCTTAACCCCTTCATGCATTAACTAGAGCTAAGCATGCCGGTTATGTGTGGCTGGATTTATCCCACAAGTCCACCATGCTTTTCACTGCACCACTTGTTAAACGAATCGAGCCCTGTGCTACATATTTATATCTCATTTCAGCTATGGGTCATTGCTTGTAATAGAACATCATTCACATCTACGCTATGCTGTTTATGATTACTATCTTCCGGATTTTCCATGTCCATTGTAATGAGAAGATGCTTAGGCAGGGACAGACCAGCCTGCAGCATTAGCCTCATATTACAAATAGGATAACCGAGGCATAGAGAGGTAAGCTGAGGTGTCCAAAGTCAGTTGCAAGACTGGAATTAGCAGCTTTACCAGGGGAAGAGTACATCACTGCCAGCATCTTTCACTCAGTGTGCCTCCACAAGTGGTGTTATTGCAGCATGTGACTGGCTTATAAAATCATAGTTGGAAGGGGTCCCAAGGGTCATCAGGTCCAACCCACTGCAATGCAGGACTATCAACTAAAGGATCCATGACAGTTGGCCATCCAACCTCTGCTTAAAACCTGCAAGGAAGCAGAGGCCACCACCTCCCGAGGGAGTCTGTCCCACTGTCAAATGGCGCTTACCACCAGAAAGTTCTTCCTGCTCTTCAGTCTGAATCACCCCTTGCCCACCTCCCTCCCTCCATGCCCACTCACCATCTGAATGAGGAGCAAGCGAGCACTAGCTGGGCAGCCATTCAGCGAGGGGGCAGAGGATGTGGTGGCAAGGCCAGGCTGGGCTCCAGGGCCCAGAGATCCCCAGTGGCAGACAGGGTGGGATGGGGATTCCTGCATGGAGGTGCCTGGTTCATTGTGTGCCTGGGGCCATGGCCCCCACAGCCTCCCACCGCACTAAAAGGTAAAGGTAAAGGACCCTTGACCGTTAAGTCCAGTCGCAGACGACTCTGGGGTTGCAGCGCTCATCTCGCTTTACAGGCTGAGGGAGCCATTGTTTGTCCACAGACAGTTTTCCCGGGTTATGTGGCCAGCATGACTAAACCACTTCTGGCGAAATCGGACCAGCGCACGGAAACGCCATTTACCTTCCTGCTGGAGTGGTACCTATTTATCTACTTGCACTTTTTGGCGTGCTTTCGAACTGCCAGGTTGGCAGCAGCTGGGACAGAGCCCAGAGACCCCCAGTGGCAGACAGGGTGGGATGGGGATTCCTGCATGGAGGTGCCTGGTTCATTGTGTGCCTGGGGTCACGCACCCCCCCAGCACCCCCCACTATGCCCCTGCATTCATTATTCCTATGATCCCTGTTTATAAAACCCAATAAAAACATATTAATGAACAGGGCCCTCTTTTTCTGCTCTATGCTGAGAAGCATAAAAAGAATGCTTTTAGAGGGTAATCCTAGATTCATTTACCTGAGATTAGGGAAGGTGGAGAAAAGGTGGTTTCGTTTTGCATTACAAGGTGAACCTACCTAATCCGCTGTTTCTGAAACAATACAGGAACCAAAACACAGCCCGCCTTCTTAGTTTTCAATTCTGTAACAAAAGTTCTTCAGCACACATAGACTAGGATAAAGTATGTATTGAAAGGCATATTGCGAGATACATACACAACCTGAGCCAAAAGGGTCTTGCTTCCTCTATAGCCACAGCCTTGCATTCAAACAGAAATCAATCATTTATCTGTCTCTCTGTCTTCTCCCTGCTTGGTGCTTTTCCTCTGGTCCACATCACTGACAACTCTGCTCTCAACTCTGGCTTTTTCTGTTAAGGGAGGGGTCCCTGCCCACCCATTTGCTGTCTCACACCAAGCCCCTTAAACCCCCATCATCAGGAAGCTGGTTTGGCTATTCCAGGAATTAGAGGGCTTGATTGTCTTTTAACATTTGCTGGATCCAGGGATTAATGGGGCCTGGCATACAGTTTAACACAACCACCCAACCACCACCCAACTCATAGCATCATACCGTATTGGCCCAAATATCAGCTACACCTGAATATAAGCCACACCTAAAAAATTGGAGAGGGGAAAAGAAAAAACGAAAAAATACCCGATTATAAGCCGCTCCCTTCCTTGCTGCTCCTGGCTGCATACTGGGGGGGGGGAGAGGGGCCCACGCTGCATTGCTGGTGGCCTTTCCCCTTCCTTGCTCTCTCCCTTCCTGGCCTTGAGGAAGAGGATGGGGCACTACGCATGGGGCGGGTGACGCTTTGCCACGCTCCTGGTGCTGTTTGCCCTGCACTCCTGGCTGCATACCATAAGGTCGGGAATATAAGCCACACTTTAACTTTTCAGGGTCGGAATTTGGGGGGAAAGTGAGGCTTATATTCAGGCCAATACGGTATTAGTGCAAAAGGGCACCTCAAAATGCATTATAGAGTTGGCGGAAATTAGCACTAAAAAGCCGATGGATTTTCATGAGATCTTTACAAATAAGAAAAAGTATCACAACTGATGTGGAGAAGAACCGAATTTAAGAGTAGAAAAAGGAGAAACTGAAACTGGTAGATATACCCATCCCTACCTGGGAGTAAGTCACATTTAATTCAATGGGGCTCACTTCTGAGAGCAGTCATGTATAGGAGTGCACTGTCAAGCGACCAAGGACTGAGCAACATACCATTTTCTCATTTTCATTCTTAATGTCAGTCACTTCCTCTTCCATAGCATTGCCTCTGCTCCAGGCAGCTGGTGCAGATTAAGGAGGCTCTTGATCATGCCCCCTGGAATGCTGACAAGTTGCTAAGCTGCTTCTGTGCACCTCCTCCGAGTGCAAGCGTGCCTTCCAAACTATTAGCATAGCTGAAGCGTGGAGTTTTGGCCACTGCCTGCACTACCTTTCTGGGACAGTCCGGATCGGGATGGATCGGCATGCTACTGTTGCCCGTTTCCCCATTTATCTGTGATTTTCACTTTAAAAAACCACAACCATATAAAATTTGTATTTAAATATTCAGATACTTATTTTGTTGCAAAGTATGTATCTAGGTGGGACGCGGGTGGCGCTGTGGGTAAAACCTCAGCGCCTAGGACTTGCCGATCGCATGGTCGGCGGTTCGAATCCCCACGGCGGGGTGAGCTCCCGTCTTTCGGTCCCAGCTCCTGCCCACCTAGCAGTTCGAAAGCACCCCTAAGTGCACGTAGATAAATAGGTACCGCTTTATAGCGGGAAGGTAAACGGCGTTTCCATGTGCTGCTCTAGTGCAGGCTCACCAGAGCAGCTTCGGCACGCTGGCCACGTGACCCGGAAGTGTCTCCGGACAGTGCTGGCCCCCGGCCTATAGAGTGAGATGGGCGCACAACCCTAGAGTCGGACACGACTGGCCCGCATGGGCAGGGGTACCTTTACCTTTATGTATCTAGATACCTACAGTGGTACCTCGGGTTAAGAACTTAATTCGTTCTGGAGGTCTGTTCTTAACCTGAAACCGTTTTTAACCTGAGGTACCACTTTAGCTAATGGGACCTCCCGCTTCCACTGCACAATTTCTGTTCTCATCCTGAAGCAAAGTTCTTGACTCGAGGAACTATTTCTGGGTTAGTGGTATCTGTAACCTGAAGCGTCTGTAACCGAGGTACCACTGTATTTTAGAAACATTTTTTAATGTATCGAGTGAAAGCCAACTAAGTTCTACTTAGTATGGACCCATTCCAATTAATGTTAATTAATTTCAGTGGGTCTGCTCTGAGCAGGACTAGCATTGGATACAAACTTATTTCATCCAAACTTATTTTATTATTTCTTTTAAGAAATGAATATGTTTTATCCTAATTTATATATTTGTGTGTGTGCGTGAGAGAGAGGGAGATTGCAAAATTTAGAGAAATGTGGAATCCAAATAATAATTACATTCTGACCTATGCATTCGTATGGGGAGGTGCAAATTTGGTTGGTTCACTTAAAATGTTGTCTGAACAAAATTCCCCTCAGTCCATAGTGTCAACCATATTCAGGCATACCATGAAAAGATGGGTGTTAGAAAGAGAAAGAGTTCTTCCTTTGGGGTGGAAATGGAATGTGTTTGCCTGTAATCTCCAGCCTTCACAAAAGGCTGTGTTCCCTTTCTGTGCTGCAAAGCTTTTTGGTGGAAAGTACGAAGATGGACAAAGAGCAAGTGTTGAGCAAGCTTCACCACTCCATTCTGTTCCTAAGGTTGAGTAGCTCAGCCAAGAACCTTTCTAAACAAGTTGGTCCACCTGACCTCTTGCCTAAATGCCTCTAATTTTACCAAAGCTTTTGCCAGCTGGGTGGCGGTGGAGCTCTGACTTCCAGTTTTGCCTGGCTTTGCTAAGGATGGATGGGTGTTCCAAAAAAAACATGTCCAAGTGCCAGACGCTCATATCTCTTGACCTCATTTCCACTCTCAACCTAAAAAGCCAGTTGTTGGCTATTTTGTTGACAAGCTCATCCTTCGCACTGGAGGAACGCCAGAACTCACCCATGCTTACAAATAAATAATAGACAGTCATGGAATGGAAGCTGTCTCCGTAGCTAGTTATAACTACCGTTGTCAAAGGAAGGCTTCACAAGTCCATTTCTTCTGGCAGAGCCTCAAACCTGAAACCCAACCAAGGCAGCCATTGTTGACTGTTTTTTGTCCATCCTGACTCTCTACACTGGATACTGTCCTGTCTCAATAGTTACTCATTCATGGCTTGCCCACTCAGGAGTCATGACAGAGGCTCTTTTAAAACTGATGTTGAGAAGAGAGCTCCCTCAGACCAGAATACCCAAAGGAGAGCATTATCCTTTCTCTCTGTGTGAGTGTCCACTCTTGCTTCAGCCTGGACAGACTTTGGAGTTTTATTCCAGGTTCCTTTGTTAAGTGTGAGACAATGAGGAGCAGACAGGGCTGGTTCAATACATTTTGCAGCCTGAGGCAAAGCATGGCTCCCCCTCTCATTCCAACTACAGAAACCGACTGGACTGGCAGCTGAACTTTACTCCAGCGCTGGCAATGGGGCAACATCTTTCACCATAACTAATGGCAGGTGGCCCTGGAAAAGACCCTGATGTTGGGAAGGATTAAGGGCACAAGGAAAAGGGGACGACAGAAGACGAGATGGTTGGACAGTGTTCTCAAAGCTACCAGCATGAGTTTGACCAAACTGTGGGAGGCAGTGGAAGACAGGAGTGCCTGGCTTGTGGACACAAGTAAACGACTAAACAACAACAAATGGCAGGAGGCCGGATAAGGGGAGGACAGGGCAGGCAGCACAGCACACTTAATTCTGTCTACTAACACCTTGTTGCTGTTCCCCACCCCAGCTTCTGTTGCCCACAGCAGCTGCCTCAGTTTGCCTCATGGTAGAGCTGGAACCAAAGAGCAAAGTCTTCTCCATTACGCCTCCCACTCCCACTGAAACATTTTGATGGTTCTTTCAGGACTTTTTTTTTTAAAGGCTGGCAAATGTTTCTTTATTTAGAAGTCTAAGCTGCCTTCCAGCATATACTGTTCTTACAGACAAGGCAGCACACAACATACTATAACAAAAACATATTACTATATAAAACCATCCAATTAAAGCCTACATGATTAAAGCCGTCCAATAAAAAACAATGATTGTTGTCTTTAGGGTTGCCACTTACACATTGTCAAAACAGAGGAAATGCATCACCAAGGCCTCTTCTGCATTATACATTTCAAGCATTACGGCTTCCCCCAAAGAATCCTGGCAGCTGTAGTTTGTTAAAGGAGCCGAGAGTTGTTAGGAGACCCCTATTCTTCTCATAGAGCTACAACTCTTAGAGTGGTTTAACAATCAGTCCTGCTTCCCAGGGACTTCTGAGAACTGTATTTCTCTGAGTAGAATCAGGATCTCCTGACAACCCTCAGCACCCTTAACAAACTAGAGCTCCCAGGATTCTCTGGGGTGAAGCTATGACTATTTAGAGTGGTATGCTGCTGCTTTAGACATACAGTGTAGATGGAGACCAACAAAATAAAATAAAACTTGCCTTAAAATGTGCATATGCGGATCTTTATGGCTAGGTGCAGATTTAGACATGATTACTGCAACTTCAGTAGAAATACAGTGCATCTCTACATAACGAAGAAGATGACCAGGTGATTTCTGTGCATATTCAGTCTGTTATCCAGGTGCTAACTATTGCTGGGACAACCTCAGCTTTCCTCACTCTCCCGCCTTATTTATCGTTAACCCAGACAGCCCTTTAAAGAGAGAACTCCTTCCGAGGCTGGGCTCCAGCAGCTCTTCAAATAGAGGACCAGAGGCACCATGTTCTCTAGTTGATTGAGGGGGTCTGGTACGACATCATGAGGAGCCAGGGGGTGGAGCTAAACACCCTGTGAACATTGAGGGAGCCCAGCCCCCTCAAAAAATAAACTGGGGATCTGAAACTGCCGTAGCCCCTAGGAGCAGGCGCCTATGTAGAGGACTGACCTTTGTAAAATAGGAAACATGGCCAACGTAATTCCATTGTTCTTAGGCCGCTTGGAATATGATCTCTTTGGATAGGCTTTTGATACCACTAGTGTATATTGTTGGCTGGTCTAGCATGAAACTCATATTAAATCGATAAAATAAGTAATAAACACATAAATCGATTTCTCTGGGCAGACAAAAAAGGGCTGCTGGTCAATCACTTCAGCTGAGAATGAGAGACTCCAGCTGAGGCCAACAGCTCAAAACATCAAGCGCAAAAAAAGGAAAAAAGCTTCCATTATTCATGACTGGTTCCACAGAAGTTTATTCCAAGTGAAAGGGTGCCTACTCCACAATGTTCACGTTGAGAGCCCTAAAGAACTCCAAGCAAAGCTCAATTACTCATAAAGAGCAAGTAGGAAATAAATGGTCTGCACAACAACTAGGTAACCCGAAAAGACACAAGCACAGCAGGAAATGACTGGGAAAACCAGAAGGCCAGCTTCACCGGAGGCAAACATCATATACTTAAACTTTTGGGAGTCTAGGAAGTGCTCGGAAGAAGCTTGATCCTCCTCCCATCAGAATCAATTAGGACCACATCCCATAAACAAGTGCACACCCATTCCAAAGCTTGCTTAGAAGTCTAACCATTTCAGTCAGATGAAGAGTGAGGTTAATCAACCACGGGCATTGGGTTATCAGGAAAGCAAGCCCTGGGCAGTCCCTCCAAGCCGGGCTCAGCCTGGTGCTGACAATCTTGTTTTCCTCATCTAGGTTGAGGATGAGAGCAATAGGGGGAGCACCAGAGGACACTTCTGAGCAGGCAGAGTCACAAATTGTAGGTGCAAGAGCCCATTTGTCCAAGGGGTTGGAATCCTGGGGTCACTGGGATATTATATATTGACTTTCCAAACACAAATTGACTCATAAATGTGTAACTGGACGTGTACTGGGACCACTCAAGGCTAGTGACTTTGATTGGCTGAGTGCCTCCTTCCAAAAGTGTGATTGGCTCCCCAGACTTCACATATCACCGTGAGTGCCACTGCTGTGTGGTTGTAGTCATGCTGCCCTATTCTCTAGACCCTCATTAAAAAAATCTGACTAGCTACTCCAACCTTGTCCTCTGGGCTCTCCGCAGTCCATGACCTTGTCTGATCTCTAGACAGAAATCTATTAGACCTTTTTTGTGACTCCAGAACATCCCTTTCATATTGGAACATGAACCAATGGTCCAATATGCCTAGGCTATAGCTTCTGGACACAGGAAACCACGGTCCTCTGCACTTCCGCCCAGGATACTGAATCAATAGTGAGAGGGCTGTGAAATTTCCCAGGTTCTGGTTTCATTCTGCCTACCCAAGCAAACCATTGGCATTCCCTGAGCGAGAAGTTTCCAGGTGAGACCAGGTGCATTCTTCCATTGTCACCTGAGACAGACAGATGCCAACTCACCAATTTGTGAAGAAGTACTTCATTTTTTCTGTCTTGAATCTCCCATCATTCAGGTTCGTTCAAGTGTTATAAGAGAGGAAGAAGAAAAAACCCTTTCTCTGTCCACGTTTCTCTACACCACGCATCTCACGCCTTACTTGACTTTTCTCTAGACCAAAAAAGTTATCTTGGGTTGTGAAGGGGAAAGTGCATGAGGTCCATCAGAAAGGAAGTCAGATGTGAAGCCTCTGCAGACAGGCTAGGAATCCATCCTTCGTCCTGACCTGTCAAATTCTTACCTCTGCTGAATGCCAGGAAGCACCTCTTGAAGGTCTAGCCTTGGCACCATTCAGGGCAATTATAGACAAATTCTGAAGGAAGCACCTGTGCTAATTCCAGAAGACATGGATGGAGCAGTGTCTGGTGGGTCTGTTTACCTTTGGCTGAAATGAACATTGGATGTGTTGGTGGATGAAACAACACACACAAAAACACAAACAAAACCAAGGAGTGCCTGGAAAATATGGGTCAATATTTGACCTGATGTTTAATTTAGACTCAGTTACAACATGTGCCTCTATATTTGAAAGGCAGGGTCAAATGAGCTAGCCAAGCACACTGGTTAACTCCGGGTGCATCTCCTCTTGTTGGGTTTGCCTTCTCAAACAGGCACCCAGCACCTCTTCTAAGCTGTGCTCCTCAAACAGTGAGCTCTGTGGTGCTGCTGAGCACTTTTCCCAGACCCTGAGGCCCAAGACCCCACCATATTGGCTTGATGAGCTCAGCACATGTGCTTAATGCTCCTAAAAGACAACATGTGAAGACATAAATCTCAACACCCACTCTGTCAGCACAAGTTGCAACCACGAGGCCTTGCTTCTAGGGGGTTCCTTCCCCATCCAGAGAGCCACACACAACCATATACTTATCTCTTCCCCTCAGGGAAGGCACAGAAAACATGAGTGGCTAAGCCACCCCCTCCCCGGTTGTTCAGACACACCCAGGGGCTGGGGCGACACTATCTGCCTCCTCATCTCTAGGCGGCTGGATCTGAAGAGATTTCTATCTCTGCCACTATACGTCTAAGCAGAAGCAATACACCCTGTGTGATTTGGCAACCATGATGTGGCTGCTACAGACAAAGGTAACGTGAAGCAAATGGCTGATCATTTTCGGGGTGGGGTGGGGTGGGGGCATTCCTCCATTTCGCAGCCTTTGAAATGGCTTGGCCACCTAATAATAACACCATGGAATGGAACGGATCGATTAGTTTAATTATCCTTCAGGAATCTGCTTGCTCGGCAGCTTGCTATCATTTTCTTAAGGTTGCTTTGCTAGGCTGCATTAGATGCGGCCATTAATTTAAGCACGAGCCAAGTAGCCATAGGGGACAAGGAATCCAATGCAGGCTTGTGGGGGAGAGACAGAGGCTTCATCCCACCTTGCATTGGTCATGTTCCAGGAAGTGAAAGGTGGGTTAAGCCTTTTATCACTTAGCACTTACTCAAGACAGCAGGGTTGAAAGGGTGCTGTATTCTCAACAAACCAAGGTCAGGCACAGGGAGGAGGAGTCAGGGCAACAGAGAGATTCCCGTTGCTCTGACAAGAGAATAGAGTAATAATGGGCCTTTCATGTCTATTTGTGACATATTAGCATAGTGGGGGGGGGGGGAGCGTCACAGAACAAGGAAAAAAATCAAGCAGAGACTAGGTACTTCTTTCTTTTTTCATTTACGGGATCCCTACTTCATGCTTACAGTTTAAATGGTAACACTTCCTGTTTAAGTTGTTTACATTTCTAATTAAATGATAAAAGTTGCATTGCAGCTGAATGAAGATCTGTTGTTGTTGTTATAAGAAGAAGATAAACACCTCAATGAGTTTTACACGTTGAACCACTGCAGTCAGAAAAGAAACACCATTCAGTTCAATGGCACTTACTTGAATACTTAGGACTACAGTCATGCCATATGGTTGGTCAGGGATGTGAGCCCAGGTATGTCCAGCCAAATTCCAACATGCTGATTGTCACACCACATTCAGCCAGCTCACTTTTCTATTACTATTAGCTGTTCCTAATAAGCTGGGTACTGTATTATGGTATATATTGCTGCTGTTTGTGGATATGTATCTTTGTATATTTCTGAAGGAAATCAGCCCGGAGTGCTCACTGGAAGGACAGATCGTGAAGCTGAGGCTCCAGTACTTTGGCCACCTCATGAGAAGAGAAGACTCCCTGGAAAAGACCCTGATGTTGGGAAAGATGGAGGGCACAAGGAGAAGGGGGCGACAGAGGACGAGATGGTTGGATAGTGTTTTCAAGGTTACCAGCATGAGTTTGACCAAACTGCAGGAGGCAGTGGAAAACAGAGGTGCCTGGCGTTCTCTGGTCCATGGGGTCACGAAGAGTCGGACATGACTAAACGACTAAACAACAACAACAACAACATCTTTGTATATAGCTATTTGTCTATCATGGCAACATAGCTGCCTGCATTTTTGAATTATCCTTGGAGGTGTGGCTATGGAGGCTGTCATAATAAGGTCCTGAACTTCTAAATTTACCACTACAGTGCTGCTGAAGCGTGTGTTTGCCTCATTTCTGTGTAATCACAACCAGCACCTACACATCTGAGATTACATAATAGTTTTCACCTTGGAGGCCTGATACCTCCTCTTTTCTCTTTTTAATAGTAATAATAATAATAATTTTAAAAAAAAGAACTGGGGCTTTGGGAATAAGTCACCACTTGCTGTCTTACGCATTTTGAGCCTTTAGCAGAAACTGACTGCATATTCCCCACATTTTCCTCCTTGCCTCAGTGAGGGCTAGAAACTTTTTTTTCTTGTCATTTCCAAAAATGTGTCGACCCCAAGCAATCCAGACTGAGTGTTGTGATATACAGTACATTGGTACCTCTAGATGTGAACAGGAGCCGTTCCAGAGCCCTGTTTGCATCTAGAAGGAAATGTAACCAGTGATGGCACGTGCACGACACTTTTCACCGCTTCTGCGCATGCGCGCGACGTCATTTTGAGCGTCTGCGCATGCGCAAGCTGCAAAACCCAGAAGTAACGCGCTCCGTTACCTCTGGGTTGCCGCGGAGCGCAACTTGAACACGCTCATCCCGAAGCACATTCAACCCGAGGTATGACTGTACAAGGAAGCAAGACTGCATACACATATGTACACACAGAAGCCCTGAACTTTTGTATTCTTCATTGGATTTGTTCTAGGGTGGAGGCACATTGACAGTCCGGATTTCCAGCAGATGTCACTACCGTCATCCTTGCCTGTGGGGTTGTGTTGATTCCTAAACAGCTCACACAGAGGCATCAGCTGTTTGTTCACACAGTCCTGCATCACTTGCCTCTCCTTCTGTAATGACAACCTGCCCAACTCCAGCTCCTTTCATCTTTGAATTTTAAAGTGTGTTTTAAGCCCTCATTAAATCTCACTACACCCAATGTGAAGGAGGTGTTAAGTGTTATTAACTGCATTGTACACAGAGGGAAACTGAGGCACAGAGCGGTCAGACGACTTGCCTGCAGTCACAGAGGAAGTATGTGACAAAGCCATTAATAGAACCTACGGCTGCTGGATCACCACCTCCCTTTTTAGCTTTGACCATTCCAATAAATACCAGCAGGATGCACATCAAAGCAATAAACTGTGATGTCTCATGGTTTGCCCTAGCCTCGCCTCCTCATCCTTCTCATGCCATATAGGTGAATGGTACATTTGATGAACTTATCTTTCAGCGAGTGATGCTATCATTGTCTTGCTTGGGCAAAAATGTTTAGTTCGGGCATGGGGGACCTGTAGCCTTCTGGAGGTTGCTAGACCACAGTTCCCTTTATCCCTGACTATTGGGCATGTTGTTTAGTCATTTAGTCGTGTCCGACTCTTCATGACCCCATGGACCAGAGCACGCCAGGCACTTTTGTCTTCCACTGCCTCCCGCAGTTTAGTCAAACTCATGCTGGTAGCTTCAAGAACACGATCCAACCATCTCGTCCTCTGTCTCCTTGTGCTCTCCATCTTTCCCAACATCAGGGTCTTTTCCAGGGAGTCTTCTCTTCTCATGAGGCGGCCAAAGTACTGGACCCTCAGCTTCACAATCTGTCCTTCCAGTGAGCACTCAGGGCTGATTTCCTTCAGAATGGATACGTTTGATCTTCTTGCAGTCCATGGGACTCTCAAGAGTCTCCTCCAGCACCATAATTCAAAAGCATCAATTCTTCAGCGATCAGCCTTCTTGATGGTCCAGCTCTTACTTCCATACATCACTACTGGGAAAATCATAGCTTTTACTATACAGACCTTTGTTGGCAAGGTGATGTCTCTACTTTTTAAGATGCTGTCTAGGTTTGTCATTGCTTTTCTCCCAAGAAGCAGGCGTCTTTTAATTTTGTGGCTGCTGCCACCATCTGCAGTGATCATGGAGCCCAAGAAAGTAAAATCTCTCACTGCCTCCATTTCTTCCCCTTCTATTGGGCATGTTAGTTGGAATCCAATAACATCTGGGGCCTCACAGATTCCCCACACCTGCTTTATATTGCAGGGCATTTTGAACAAGAACGTCTGGAAATCATAAAATCGTATAACTGCAGAGCTGGAAGAGACCATGAGGGTCATTAGTCCAACTCCTTGCAATGCAGGAATCTTTTGCCCAACATGGGACTTGAACCCACAACCCTGAGATTAAGTCACATGCTCTACTGACTGAGCTATTATATTGCAAATTTACAACCCACCCTATTTCAAGGGCTCAGGTCTGTGGCAGGCATTTTAGCGAAGAAAGATTCAAGGAATATTATGTGTTTGTATCACGTTGATGGTAAATCATTATTATTAATTGAATTCATACCTTCCCTTCCTCTTCAAGGAGCCCAGGGTTCTCCTTGTTTATCATTACATGAATGAGCCTCGGGAACATTTTTCCTCTCTCTCCTTCTCCAGCACAGCTGTAAAAAGATTAGAAGCTTTGGCAGTTTAGGGTTACATCTGAACCTGAAAAGGTGATTTATCTTACCTGTGGTTGACTGAAACAAGCCAACTTTATAAACCACGCAGTGGTTTATGAATTCTCACACCCAGACAGAATGCCAACAGTGGTTAGTTAAAAAATGGAGTGAAATCTTCTAATATGCCACACCAGAGAAGCAGAAAAGAGGGAGGAAGTGGTAAGCCTAGGGCTTGTTCATGCAATGATAAACCATAGGAAACCAAATGCAGCCATTATCTTGAGGCAGACTCAGAATGCATAAAGCAGAGCATCTTGTTAGTTAGTCTGAGGTAACTATATTAGCCTAGCTGAATGGCTTAAAAGACACTTGAGAATACCCTCGGTTCAGTGGGAGATTCTCTGATATCCACCCCTCTGCTGACATCATTTGGCATTATAAAACAGGTCACCAGTGCCAAATTGTAAATGCATGAGCCACATTCAATTTATTTATAGAATTTGCATCCCACCTTTTGCTGCCAGCAGCTTTGAGGCAGTTTTCATCTATCGTAGAATAATGAAATTAATTTTAAAAAACAAATACTAAACAGCAGTAAAACTACAAAATAAAACCAACAGAGGCAGCAGCAGCTAAAAACCATTAAAATGATCTCAAGTACCATAAAGTCCATATGAGAGAACGGAACCGGGATGTCAGCTGCTGCCTAAAAGATCACAAATATGGCACCAGGTGAACCCATCTAGGAAAAGGGATCAAGAATTGGGGTGCCACCACAGAAAAGACACTTCCCTTTCCTTCTCAAAAACGAACAAATTAAATAAATTTAAATAAATAAATAGTTATTTCCCCATACAATTTTTGCATGTGTTTTTGGTAGGTAAATTTGTTTTACTGGTTTCATTTAATGGTTTAAAAATGCTTTTGTGACTTGTTTGCTTTTATTGGTATTCTGCAATGAATATTTTAGATTGCCTTTTGTAAACCACTTCCAGGTTTTTTGTTTCAGTAAGCGATATATAAAATTTTGTTAAACTAGCACTTCTACCTTTTACTGGGGTGGTTTTTTTGGGGGGTGAGGGGGTAAATTTTCCTAGAAGCATTTGCTAAGGAGCAATATAGACACTATACGCACCCACCCACCCACACCTTAGCAAGTTATTAAAATCCAGTGCATTCCAACAACTGTGGATATACACAAAGCAGAATATTCAACATGGTTCGCAAAGGATACAGGCTTCCTATGCACCATTTTAAAGCTCATGGAATCCTGTGAATAGTAGTAAGTTCAGGATGCTGAGAACCAGAATTCTGTGAGGGGCAAACTACAGTTCCCAGGATTTGGAGGGGGGAAGCAAGTGCTTTAAATGTATGGTGTGTACACAGCCACATAAACCCCATTCATCTTAAGCACTAATGAAGAGCAAGTACCCTTCTCTTATCCCAGCGCAGCACGACATTTTAGGCATGAGCTTTGGCCTGCTTTGCAGAGGAGCTTGAAGTGAGATTCCTCAAGAGTTCAACACCCAAAAATAGAAGCAGAGTTTCAAAAGGGGTTCTTAGAGGACAGCACAATCTGGGGCTGGGGCTGCAAGTCAGGCTTTTCCTGGCTTCCTGTCCCACCCCACCCCCCACCCCCTCCTGCTCCAACACTGTTTTTTTTCTTGGCTTTCGCACTATGATTTCTCCCAGGTCTTCTGTCTGCATGGGTGTAGCCATGGGGGGTGGGGCAGCTGCCCCACAAGATCAAGTAAAACAACAGAAATACTTAACTGACCAATCACATCGGTTCTGCCCCCACCCCCAAATCCTGCCTACGCCCATACCAGTCTGTACTGAGACATAAATGCTGGTCTTTCTCACTGTGCTTGAAGTGGGTGTAAAAACACAGCCGAAAGACATTGGAAAGTGCTAAAACTGGTAGCACTCTTATAGTGTTGTTCTTTAAATTTGACGTAAGAAACTAGCTGATTGGGCGACAAGGCTTCTAGTCCTTTTTGTTCCCTGCTGTACCAGTGTTGCCTGGGCTTATTTGGTTGTATTATTTTACCTGAAGTAGCTTTCTAAAGTACTGTAAATATTTTGGGGAGGGACTGTGGGTCAGGGGCAGAGCTCTGCATTGTCAGAAGAACAGAAGAAGAGCCTGCTGGATCAGATTTGCATTGTAAATCTGAAACCTGTCATCCAAGTCCTTTGAAGGAAGGTTGAAGGAGTTTGGTATGCTGGAGAAGAGATAATTAAGAGGCAATAGAAGATAAGGACATAGGGAGAGCCATGTTGGATCAAGCCAAAGCCCCATCTAGTCCAGCATCTTGTGGTCACAGGAGCCAACAAAGGTGTTATGGGAAGCCCAAAAAGAGGACCTGTGCACACAATTGCTCTCCCCACTTGTGATTCCCCACCAAATGGAATTCAGAGACATACTGCCTCCGACAGTGGCCTAGAGCAGTGGTTCCCAACCTTTTTTTGGCCATGCCCCACCTAAGCATCTCTAAAATCCTGATGCACTCCCCCGCCTTGACATATAATTCTTATTATTCAAAAAGTGAAGTACTCACATGGAGGAAGCCTAAAAGGCCATTCACTGTCAATAATTCATTCTCAAAGTGCCCCCCTTAGAAATCAAATTGCTCCCCTGTGGGGCATGTGTCCCATGTTGGGAACCATGGGTCTAGAGTAGCCATTAATAGCTTTAGCTGATAGCCTTGTCCTCCATGTTTTTGTCTCATCCTCTTTTAAAGTCATCCCAATTGGGGGCTTTGGATTGGGAGCAAATTCCATATTTTTAACTCTGCACTGTGTGAAGAAGTACTTCAAATCTTCCCATGTTCAGCTCCATTGGGTGCCCCCAACTTCTAGTGTCATAAGGAAGGGAGAGCAACAAAAGTCCTGTATAACCTGAGGAGAAATAAACAGAGGGGTTTTGTCCTTCTTGCATCATGTTCATAACAGGGAGACATACAACTAAGCATATAAACTCCCTTCAGGCCTACATAGGCATCTCAGTGTGGATCATGGAACTCCAGCTGGTTGCTAGGCAACACCTCTACACACACACACACACACACACACACACACACACACACACACCCCTTGCCTGGCTGACTGTCAACAGGGTTAACCCTTAAGTTACTGATGGAATGATCCCTGCTGTTGTACATCCAACATCTGCCAGCCACCAGCTTTTGAGAGTTCGTTTCTCTGTCCCTTCCCCAGCACCACCCAACAAATGGTTAAAGAAAAAGAAATGTTGAAATATATTCGGCACAGCTCTACTTCATTTGGCTGGATGTACACATAGATTTGCATTCCACTGACAATTTATTTCAAGATTTTATTTCCACTGAGAGAGATATCAAAGATCAAAGGGAACGAATCAACAGCAACTTGCCTCAGAGGCATTGCTGTTCCCAAGGGTAGAAAACATCTGCAGCAAAAGAGCCGCCACTTGTGGAAACATGCATGGCGGAAAGAGAGGAAGCTCTGAGCTCATAACACTTGCAAAGGTGGGAAGGTTGTTGTAGTGCAATTAAACCGATCACACATGTAAGGCTTCTAGAAGAAACTGATCCGCTAGTGACCAGAATGTTGGGAAAGGACCTGGGAAGACCAGAGTTCAAATCTCCATTCAGCCCTGAAGCTTGGTGTGTGACCTTCAGCCAGTCACAGTACCTCACAGGATTGTTCGGAGGATAAAATGGAGAGGTGGTTGGAGAGCCATGTATGCCACCTTGAGCTCCATGGAGGAAAGTGGAATATAAAGGTAATGATGATGATAATAATAATAATAATAATAATAATAATAATAATAATAATAATTTGTCATGACTTCTGAATCCAGCATTAATCTAGAAGTAGAGGCTGAAGAAGCACCAGATTTGGAACTAGATTGAGTCCTGGTCATTCAGGTGAGCGTCACAGGCTCTGCTCTGCATCCCCACCCCTGACCTCCACCTGAAGTTCAGTTAGTCTCATATGAAAGGGATTTTTCTGTGGTTGACCCTATGCTTGGCTATGGCCTCCCATGTGAGGCCCACCTGGCTCCATCCCATTGCCTGCTTGCTTTATGTCACCCAACTGAAAAGCCTGGCTATGCCAGCGAGCTCTGGGAGGAAGTTGAAGTGAAATAATGTTTAAAGCTGCTGCTAATTATTGATCGGACTGCTCTCTTATCATTTTATGTCTTTAAAATAAAATACTTTGATACCGCTTTTCCAATGCAATAAAACAAAAACTATCAGTAGAACATCTCAATATCAAGCAGGATCAGGTTGTGGGGAGGAGAGACGCCATGCATCTTGCATCCTGGCTGTGGCATTGCTGCCACTTAGGGGGATAAGCAAGGCAGTGGCAGGTAAATATTGTTCCAAACACACTGGCACAGCCAACATGGTGCTTCTCCCGGTGTGCCAACCTTCCCAGTGCCTTGTTCCTCTCCTTCCCAGTGAGCCTACCTAATTTCAGTGAGCAGAACATTCCACGTAGTGGGTGCCACGACAAAATACTTTTAATATTGCCTTACATTGTTTGATAGGGACGCAGGTGGCGCTGTGGGTTAAACCACAGAGCCTAGGACTTGCCGATCAGAAGGTCGGCGGTTCGAATCCCCATGATGGGGTGAGATCCCGTTGTTTGGTCCCTGCTCCTGCCAACCTAGCAGTTTGAAAACACGTCAAAGTGCAAGTAGATAAATAGGTACCACTCCGGCGGGAAGGTAAATGGCATTTCCGTGTGCTGCTCTGATTCGCCAGAAGCAGCTTAGTTATGCTGGCCACATGACCCAGAAGCTGTACGCCAGTTCCCTCAGCCAATAAAGTGAGATGATCACTGCAACCCCAGAGTCGGACACAACTGGACCTAATGGTCAGGGGTCCCTTTACCTTTACATTGTTTGATATAACTGTCTTTAGGTCGCTTGCGGGAGAAAGGCACTTATTTGATTGAAAGTTGAGATACAAAGATTTTGTATGTTGCTTTGAGGGGTTTTCTTTTTTAAATCTCTCTCTCTCTCTATCATACACACAAGCAGTTCTGGACATGTAAATTCAAGCACATCCATGTTCACGAAACAGTAAACTGGGGAAGTGTTATTTGTAGCACCAGATGAGCATCGAGTACCTATGCTTACTGGCCTATAGACACAATATCCATTCTAGTGGGATGCCTTGGAAGCATCTGCAGTGCATCTGTGAAAACATTTGAGCCAGCGTCCCAGAGAGTCACAGCCCATGTTTGGAATGAGGCTGGTGCAATGGAAATACATGATGTGGTTATCAGGAATCTGCAAATGCAGTCTCAGTGAGATCAGTTTGTGAAGGGTGGCTTTCAGACGCAAGAGTGCCCCACCTCCTTGATCCACATTTGCTGGCCCGGAGGCAGCTGTATTTATGCTGCCTTGGCATGGGGAACACCTGTGGGTGCTGAAAAGGAGTGGCGAGCCATTATTTTCTTGACGTTCACAGAACTGGAAGATGCACAAAGCCAGAAGGAGCAGGAAAGCCGATGGAGCCATTCTTGCAATTGAGAGAGTTTTCTTTTAGTGCAGGGGTGAGAAACATATGGCCCATGGGCCAAAACTCAGCAGGTGGTCAAATTTGGTCGGCAAAGCCATTTCCCCCAAGCCACACCCATCTCTGTGTGTGCCCCCTAACGTGCAATTTTTAAAAAATAAAATGAAATGGCACAATACCTACATGTATGTCGTGATTAAAATAATGTATTTCTAGATTTTCTGATTGCCAAATTGTGGATAAGTTCATCAAAGCTGACTCAATGAAACTTGTTAGCAGGATGCTCCTCAGTTTAAGATGGGGATGAATAATAAAAAGAGAACAGAGAAATGGATGAAGAGTGTGGAGTGCAGGGTAAGGAAGTCTCACAAAGCTCTGATTTTTCCCATGAAAAGTTGTCACTTGGATGCCTTTTTGAAACATCAAATTCTCTTTTTATACTGCTTGTGTGTGTGTGTTTTGAAAACAAACAAAACAATACTGAAAGCAATGTACAAAAATAGTCAAAGCCGTTATTTAAAAACAGCTTACATAATAAATACTGTGGGCTGGCCCGAGAGCTGTTCCTTCAAAATGACACAAATATCTAGGGATAGAGGCAAACTTGTCAATTTCTGTTTCTCATTTTTCCAATCTCAAATTTGGTAACCCACTTTTCTACATCAGTTTATATTTTAGTTGTTGTTGTTTTTTTTAAAAAAATATCCTTGTGAAAATTCACCAGCATTTTAATGCAAATTTATTCTCATTTGCACATTTTGTATGCAATTTTGCTTCATATTCATATTTTTTTTGCAAAGGGATTTCCTCTACGACAATGTTCTAGTGTATTTTCACAGATATATGCACACCTTACCGCAGTTTATGCATTTTTGCACACATTTACAAAACTGCATTGAAAAATTGGGAGAAGTGAGCATATCAAAGGATGGTTGAGTTTGAGTTTGCATGTAGTTTCAGCTAAATGGTTATGCTTTTGGTACCAGGTCATCATCAATTATTTGTTTTTTGTTTGTTTGCTTGTTGCCGTTCTGCTCTGTGCCTTTTCCGTCCTTCTCCTTTGCCTTCACTGTCAGTGGCCTCATTTGCCCATGCTACAATTTAAGTGGCTTGTGCAATTTTGACAAAGATGTTGCAGATGCCTGTAAAGAAAATCATATGGGTGCCCACAGTCAATCTTGTTAAGTGGTGCAGTGGCCAAATGATGCCAAGACAGGGAGGGCAAGGGAAATGATGTCAAGAAGATGCAGCGTTGAAACAATGGGAATGTTTCGTGTGGTGAGTATTTGGGACAGATAATTTGTTTGGCCACATTAAATATGCTACTTTTGAGCTGAACGTCGACATTAGAGAATATTCAGCATTTCTCTCATTAAAGTCAGTTTAGCCTCCCCCCCCCCCGCATTGGGCTGCTCAGTTCTAACATTTACAGCAGGGCATAAGTAAAAAAAACCAAACACCACAGCCCCATCCACATTATACATTTAAAGCTTTATTATGTGACTTAACACAGCCATGGCTTTCCCCAAAGAGTCCTGGGAACTATAGTTTGTTAAGGGTGCTGGGAATTGTTAAGAGACCCCTATTCCCCTCCACGGGTGGCGCTGTGGGTAAAACCTCAGCGCCTAGGACTTGCTGATCACATGGTCGGTGGTTCGAATCCCTGCGGCGGGGTGAGCTCCCGTCTGTCGGTCCCAGCTCCTGCCCACCTAGCAGTTCGAAAGCACCCCTAAGTGCAAGTAGATAAATAGGTACCGCTTTATAGCGGGAAGGTAAACGGCGCTTCCGTGTGCTGCTCTGGTGCCGGTTCGCCAGAGCAGCTTCGTCACACTGGCCACGTGACACGGAAGTGTCTGTGGACAGCGCTGGCTCCCGGCCTCTAGAGTGAGATGAGCACACAACCCTAGAGTCCGTCAAGACTGGCCCTTTACCTTTACCTTTATTCCCCTCACAGAGCTACAGTTTCCAGAATGGTTTGACAACCAACCCCTCTTTCTTGGGAACCCTGGGAACTGTAGCTCTGTGCAGGGAACAGCGGTTCCCTAACAACTCTCAGCACCCTTAACAAGGTATGACGGTGCTTTTAATGTATGGTGAAGATGATGCCTGTGACAGGTTTTGAAACATTTTACTAGTGTAGCTCTCGGCTTGATTTATCCTGAGAGGGAATTCAGAGTGTATACTCATTCCTGCCAATGCATGTTTACTCAGAAGTAAGTACCAGGCTCAACTGGATTTACTTCCAAGTAAGTGTACATGAGAGGATGATTTCAGCCTTAGAATCAGGGTGTTAACTGAATCATAGTGCAATTCCTATACATGATCACTCAGAAGTAAATCCTGCTTCTTTCAGTGGGACCAACAGTGCAAGCCTAGACTTGTCTACTCAGAAGTAGGTCCCACTGAGTTCAAGGGGGCTTACGCCCAGATAAGTTGAGTATAGGATGGCAACCTTGAATAGTTGTGCCTGTTGAAGGGGACCCTTAGTCTTTGAAAGTGAAGGCCATAATAAAATTGTTAGTCTTTCAAAGTGTCATAGGAATCCATTTCGGCTTAAAAACTTGTGGATGGCTGTCAGTATGCTCGCTTTTCACAGTGGATCCAACAGATCACAGGGCTTCAACAGAGGCTGTGTACATAGTATGCATTTAAAGCACATTCAAAGTGCATTTCTTCCCTCAAAGAATTCTGGGAATGGTAGTTTCCTTAACAAACTACAGTGCCCAGAAATCTTTGAGAAGCAAGTGTGCTTTAAAGGTACAACGCTTATGCAGCCTAATTTGTTTGAGCCACGTAGCTATTGCCTCCTCAAGATTGCAATTACCGGTAACTTGAGAGGGGAACTGAAAACTGATCTATTTCCTTGTCTCTTGATCTTCTTATCGTTGGGTCTTAAATAATGACCTTTGATAAATATTAACCACAGAGTGGTTTTCCATAAGACAAGCCTGTTTACTTTGGCATACAGAGCGCCTTGCCCTTCTCCAAAGCAGATTGCGACCTATATATCTTATGTAAGAAGCAGACAGGCACTGCCTTCCCCTCTGGGAATTTGCACCTCCCTGCTTTCCTCTCTGATCTGTCCCCCCCCCCTTCCTTCTTGCTACCAGATGTCTGCTTCATTTTCCAAGAAACTGTCAGGGAGGGGGGGGGCGGATATCCAAAGTAAACTTCCAATGCCAACCTGTTCTTTCCTAGAGAGATGGAGAGTAAGGGCCAATGGCTAGACCCATGAAGTGGCTCTGGCTCATAGCATCTGTTTGGGCAACGCCGGAGCAAGCCAATCGTGCCCTGATCCAGGGGCGGGGGCAGGGCGAGCTGGGGCAGGACGCTCTGCGGGGCCTCCAAGGAGTCCGCCTGCCTCCTCCCACTCAGTTGCCCTACAGCTGAGGGAAAGGTGGCGGGCGGACTGTTTGGGGGCAGTGCGGAGCCTGCAGGTGCCCAAGCCACTGTGTCACTCCCAGGAGAGATGCATGGCTCAGGCGCGCTGCAGGCCCCACGGTGAGTACCGCTCGGCATTTTGTCACCCCCCCTCAGTGGTGACACCTGGGGTGGCCCGCCCCCACCACATAGCCCTTCCTCTGCCCCTGCTGATGGGCTATGAGCTGAGATGGATGAGGTTAACGTTCAGGCTATGGTTGTGTCACTGCTTACCTCAAACACCATCCATGGTTGCTTAGGGGTATAAACTAGAAATGCTGGAATCACTCAGTTCTGAAGTCTTGTTTCTTCCATTTTAAATTCAATTATCCAAGTCTCCTTCAAGCAGTTGCTTGAAAATTCAGCAGCATGTTACTGAAACCCTGTCCTAATGTACATATATTTGTATGCAATCTGGCCTATTGTGCACATTTCTGTGAAACAAATTCCCCTGATATCATGCATTTTGGCATGTCATTTTCACCAGCATATGTATTTTTATAAATATTACTTGGCTGAAGAACTGCATTGCAAAATTCAGAGAAGTGCAGAATTTGAACCATTTTGGTTCATATATTGTATTGGAAAGCATCACTTAGGTTGTTTTGTCCTTAAATGCAAACTGAATCAAATTTCTCCCACAACTCAAATAGCAACTGCTCCTCCCACCCATTCCTACCACGGTCTTGACATTGGTTCCCCTCTCTTGCTTGTCATCTGGCACATACCACTCACTATCTCTCAATCCAACCAACCTCACAGGGTTGTTGTAAGAAATCATGCCATTGGTGTACAGGCAACACTACCCCCTCCCCCAATTTACCCGGGGGTAATGTTCTGAGAAATCATGTGTGTCGGTGAAATTGTGTATATTTGAAACACCATTGAAAAAGCTTGCAAACATCCTGTTCTATCCCCACCTTGCCCCTGCCCTACCCCATTCTGCCCCTTTTTGTGATATTTTTGTGACATTTTCTGGTCACTTTTGGGTTTTTCGTGATGCATGTATGTGCGGTCGCACACATACTGAATGCGTACAAATGGGGAGTTGTCTGTAAGTGCCACACTTAACTTCTGAGAACTTTATTTTTTCATTTCAAATGCAGCAGTACAATTTAGAATTTATGGAATCCTTCACATTTCCAAGATTCCCTGTGTATCTGTTTTTATTTGCAATGCAAAATGTCCATTTGCTGAAATGGATTCTATTTCCTATACCCAAAAGAAATATTTATTTTTATGGCCAATGACCCAAAAGAAATCTTTATTTTTATGGCCAATGACCAGCACAAAACATGAGGAAACAAAATAGAAAACACATAAAGCAGAGTATCCAAATGTATAGAATAGAATAGAATAAATTCAGTGGGTTAAAAAAAACTACAAAGTAAAATGAAAATAGGTATCAACAAGTTAAAAAAGATGTCATCCTGTCACAAAATCACAGAGTGTCTAGGATCAGTCCCCAGCAGGTTTTGCTTGCCTCAGGACAATGCTTGACCATACTGTGAGTGACAGGTGCATATTGGAATGAAAGAAGGAAATAAAATGCTTCTGATCATCCTGGCAGATTTGACCAGAAGGGACCCAAAGCTTAGTAGCAGAGTTTACAGCACAAGCCCAAACATGTCTATGCAGAAGCACAGGCGTCGCCAGGGAGGGCAGCTGCCCACCTAAATCAATCAAAATCAATGCAAACCTGAGGTTCTGGCCCCCCAACAAAGCCTGTCCCCTCCTAACAAAATTTTTGGCTACGCCCATGCTCAGAAGTAAGCCCTACTGAATTCAATGGTCCTTACTCCCGGGTAGGTGGATTTAGGATTCCAGGCTTAGGTACTGCATCTGGAAGATCTCTGGTTTAATCCCTAGCAACATCAGCCATGGTCTGGCTTCCCATGGATCCACCTCAAAGGCAATTCCTGAAAAAGTTATGTGTGACCAAAAACAAAGGGGTGTGCAACGTTTTTCTGTTTGAGCACACGCTCGGTATAGTCAAAGCCTTGCACAGTTGCAGGTGATCAATTTGGAGAGTTTTATCTTTCAAATGAGTTAGCTTCGGCACATGCCACCCCCAACCAGTGGCAGCTGGTGACCATTGAGAGTGGAGGGACAAAAGGTAGGGAAGTCAACAGGAGGTGGAGCCGCAACCCATTTGCCTTCCTGCATCCCCATCAACTGCCCTGGAAAAACTGGGATATCCTGCTTCTCCCTGTGAGAGTATGGTGGCTGTTTTGGGTTCCTTGCTCCCACACAATTTCGGGCTCAGATCCTGCCCTGAAAAAAGCACTTTTTCGGGTCTGTGATCTCGTGCGGTGCCCCCAAACATATGCTTTTTGGGTGCCGTGCCCAAAAATAGCACTTTTTCCAGGTCAGCGATCTTGCACAGGTCATGTGATTTCATGAAGATGGTGCTTTGGATTTGGGCCACGCCATGTTGGAGGGTAAGCTTCCTGCTAAGTTCTACAAGGGCAATACTAAGAGATGGCGAAGGAGAAGGGAGAGGTTGACAGGCTGGGTTGCCTCTTGGGCTGGTTGTCAGTAAGAAGGCAGGCTGGAGCTAGCAGTGGGCAGACCGAGGTTGGTGGGCCAGTGCCCCATTTGCCGTAATGGACTAGCCTTCACTGCTCCCTACATACGTGGCTTAGCACTTGCTTACTTAGGTAGCACCTCAGAAGGAGAGTTGTGCCATGCAAGCAAGTTCCCTAATGTGGCCGAAATTGCAGCGTATGCACAATATGGGCTTTAGGGCTGTGTGTTCAGCAAGGCCTTGAACGTGCCTCCCTTTGTGTTGCCACACGCACCGGCTTTATTGCAGTAGGCAACGAGTAGCCGGGTATTGTTGTAGTCTGTCGTTAATGCATGGTGATTATATAAATGGCTTGCATTCCTTAATGCAGCTAATTAAGGGCCCCATCCAGCAGCAAGATCTATGATGCAAGTGCCACGCTGAAATAAAGGGAACCTGAATATCTTGTGCTCCTCCTCCTGTTCATGGCACTTATGCAGGAGGGCTCTTTGCTGAGTTGTGTCCTATAAAACACTAAATCCAGACAAGGGCTGCATCTGCACTGTGCATTTAAAGCACTATGATATCTCTTTAAATAAACATGGTGGCTCTCCCTCCAAAGGATCCTGGCAGCTGTTTGTTTAGGGTACTGAGAATTGTTAGGAGACCTCCTCTTCCTCATGCAGAGCAACAATTCTCAGAGTGGTAGAACAATCAATCCCTTTTCTCAGCAAATTTGGTTATTGTAGCTCTGTGAGTGGGTTAGGGGTCTCCAAACAACCCTCAGCACCCTTGACAAATTACAGCTCCCAGGATTGTTTAACGCAAACCTTGGCTGTTAGAGTGATATCACAGTGTTTCAAATGTGGATAAAGTTGGCAAGAAGGGATAGAAGAGAAATGAAATCCTATTGCCATGAATTGGAGCCGAGAGCCAGTGTGATGTAATGGTTAGCATGTCAGACTAGGGGTGTCTTCAGACTGTCAATGTTGTCTGGGAGGAATTAAGGTCTTATCCATACTTCCTCTTGTCCCACTGCTTTCCTCCAGGGAAAGCTACTCTTTAGCATTCAGTCAGAGCAATTGGCAATCTGGGTTTTCTCTGGATTGACGTTTTCTCTGACTTAGCACTAAACAGGAGGCTTTCTCTGGGAAAATATCAGAGCAAGAGGTAAACCACTCAGAACCCTGCTTTCTACGCACGAGACAAGCGTGGACGAGTCCTAAGTCTACACAATTATTGTTAAATCATTTTTATTAATTTTCCAATAAAAAGCATCCAATTAACATTTCAAATCATAATCCCATTAAAATAAAAAACTAAAATAAAAAAGACCAAATTATCATCCAAATTATAATTATTAATTTTGGGGGGCTTCCCATAGTCTGGACCTTGAAGCATATCCAAATCTCAGTCCTGCCTCTCCTCGTTGTTTCCATAGTTTCCACATCTTGATTACACCACACTGGGAGCCAGTGTGGTGTAGTGGTTAAGAGCGGTAGTCTTGTAATCTGGGGAACCGGGTTCGCGTCTCCGCTCCTCCACATGCAGTGCTGGGTGACCTTGGGCCAGTCACACTTTGAAGTCTCTCAGCCCCACTCACCTCACAGAGTGTTTGTTGTGGGGGAGGAAGGGAAAGGAGATTGTTAGCCGCTTTGAGACTCCTTAGGGTAGTGAAAGGCGGGATATCAAATCCAAACTCTTCTTCTTCTTCTACACAATTAAAGTGGATTAAAACACACTGTCACCCCATTGCAACAAATCCACTTAAACAAACTCACTGACGTTTTAGAAAATGATAAGGAAATGCATTAAAAAGTGTGGGATGAATGCATGATTAATGGGAAGAAATGCAAACATCCTACAAACAAATCTGGATGAATTCAGAATGAAAGCTCATTGTCATTTCACCTCCTTGTAAATAAATTGGAAGCAATGCTCAGTAAAGACTGTCCAAGCAGTATCAGCATGAATGCTGAATAAATAGGCTCTCTGGAGGAACTCAGGGACTGAGGAGACATGGGATCAAATCCTCCACTCAACCATAAGAACATCAGAATAGTCTGATCAGAGCACTTTCCCTTCCTGTGGTTTCCAGCAAGTGGACTATGGAGGCAGAGCATAACCACAGAGAGCTGTATCATCCATAAATTTGTCTTTATTAATTTGTCTTCATTGGCAAGAAGCTCACCAGGTGAGCTGTCTGGGGGGAAGGCAGGATATCATTGCACCAAATGAGTAAAATAATTACAATAAATAAACAATCATTTGGAGCATTTGGACAATTCTTGTATTGAATTCTTCTCTGTGCCTTTTATGGTTAGTTTGTTCTGAACTATGGTTTTCAAACTAGGCAAATAATTGATATACTGGACAATTCAAGAGCCCTGATACAAATTGTCCACCAGAGGATCATTGTTTAGAAAAGTAGGAATGTGAAGTTTCTCCAAAAATTGCATCACTTCTTAACCCCAATCCACATCTTCAAAATGAGGCTGCAGTTGACAATCCAGGAACATTTAAAATGCTACATTTGAAATTGCCAAGTGAGGAGCTATCCCTTCTTGTGGGGTGGGGGAGCCGATCTCAGACTCCATCTACTCAGCAGAGAGACTTAGGACCCATCTGCCCCCTCACAGAGATGCAATTCCCAGAGCAGTTCAACAGTCAAGCTCTCTTCCCAGGGAACTCTGGGAATTGTAGCTCCGTGTAAGGAATAGGGTTTCCAAACAATCCCCAGCACCCTTAACAAACTACAGTTTGCAGGATTCTCTGGAGAAGACATTACTATTTAAAACAGTATGATACTGCTTTAAATGCACAGTGCAGATGGTGCCATAGAGTCATAAGGGTAGGAGGTGGTCTTGTAGGCCAACCCTCTGTTTGATGCAGGAAACTCAAAGAAGATCCCCTCCAACATGTGGTTGTCCAGTCTCTGATAGAAGACCTCCAGAGAGGAAGAGGCCATCACATTCAACCAGGATCTACCCTCCAGAGACTTAAACTCATTAGATCTAGTTCTGCTCTCTGGGGCAGCAAAGAAAAAAACAACAACATTTGCCCTCTTCTCTGTGACGGCCTTTCTGGTATTTGAAGAGAGTTGTCATGTCTTCTCCAACAAGCATGATGTGCAATATATTAAGACATTCTGTTGTGCAAGAAGCATCAATGTGGTGTAGTGCAGTGTGCTTCAACCTAGGATCCCAATACATTGTTGGACTGCAATTCCTATAATCCCCAGCCATCTTAGTCAAGGGTCAGGAAAGATGGGAGTTGTGGTCCAACAACATTTAGAGACCAGAGGTTGAAGAACAGTAGGGTAGTGGATAGTCCTGAACTTCAGCCAAGAAGTGCTGGATTCCAATCCTCTCTCAACCTTGCGGTACAGTGGGCTGTCACTTTCTTTCAGGCCAACTTGAAAGGCTGAAATGGGGACAACTCATTCCTGAGCGGTTGTGGGTAACTAATCCATACGGCTGATCATCTCTGTAGCCCTTTCTGGAACCTGCTGCAATTTGTCTACATCCCTCTTGCTATAAATCTGTGATTCCCAAACGCCACCTATCTAGTCCAGCATCTGGTTCTCACAGTGGTCCACCAGATGAGAAGACTGCAAGGAGGGTCTCAGTGCGGCGAGCAGCAATAACTCTTTCCCACTTGTGAATCCCAGCAACTGGTATTCAGAAGCATAACGCCTCTGACAGTGGAGGGAGAAAGACAGAGGAAGTTGAGAAAGGCTGCCCTAGAGACTTGATCAAGGAAAAGTGGAGTAATGGCTTGATAGACCTGGATCCGGAATTTGCTGGCGACACAGAAATGGCATACCTAGGCTTAATTTACATCCTTTTCCTCTGCGCTTCTCCACCTTTGCTGCTCCCAATCTTCCCTTTGTAGGAAAATTATAGAGTGTGGTCAGGGTATCTCTTAATTGGCTGCTGTCTGATAAGCCACATAGCTGGAATACTCTGTGCTGTCAGGTGTCACATGAAACCAACAGCTGGCGTGTTCAAGCCAGGCCTCCTTTGATGTCATCAGAGCTCCAGCATCTATGATTTAAACAACCACATACTTGTAAGCTGATAATACATGTGTCATTCTCCCTCTCTTCCCTCCTCCTCCCTCCCCATGCTGCCGAGTTTGTGCTCACAGCTGCGCTTTCAAATTCCTTGATGCAGTGGCCAACTTGGGGACTGTCATATTCCAAGGGTAGTGGTTGGGGATTATGGGTCCTGGCATGATTTGCACATTCTCAAAGAGGCTGGCACTGTGCCCTACTTTGTAGAAGACAGTCCTCATATTTGAAGACTGCCTCCCCTCTTAAGAGCCCTCTTACTGAAGCACTGTCCAGTCCAAGCCTGCTTTAAAGATTATGAACCATATGAAGAGAGATCAACTTTCCAACTATCTGAAGATAACAATCTGAATATAAACAACTACCCAACTTTTAGAAGACATCTGAAGACAGCCCTGTTTAGGGAAGTTTTTAATGTTTGAAGTTTTATTCTGTTTTTAATGTTCTGTTGAAAGTCACCCAGAGTGGTTGGGGAAAGCCAGCCAGATGGGTGGGGTAGAAATAATAAATTTATTATTATTATTATTATTATTATTATTATTATTATTATTATTGACCCATCAACAGCACCCAAGGAGCAGGCTGAGCATGGACTCAGATCACCTGATTGTATTCATATTTAAATCATAGCAATTATTTCTAGCCAATGTGGTGCAGTGGTTAGCGTTCTGGACAAGAGCCTGGGAGACCAGAGTTGTTCAAATCCCCACTTGGCTATTAACTGTAACTTGCCTGGTCATCCAAACCAGATAAGCTGTGGTTAATCTTAACTATGGTTTGTTGAAACAAATCATCTTCTAACCACAGTTGTGCAAGGTGACTTGTTTCAACAAACTATGTTTAGGTCAAAAAATTTTTACAGTTCAGATGTAATACTAACATTGGTTAATTAATCTAGATTAGCCTCCCTGCAGCCAAAGGAGAAAAGTGGATTATGAAAGGTGTGAATCCATCTTCATACAGCTAACCCATGGTGTAGCTGTTGACACACAGTTTGATGTGATATGTGAATTAGGACACAGGAAGACAAAACATTCCGGCTACAACAGTACTCAAAAAACAAGGTGCAAAGCTTAATTTAAAGAACAGAGTTGCACTTAACAGTATCGGATGATGGGGTTTCCCCTTCAGCAGAGCAGTATAGTCCTGCATCCTAACATAGCAGCTTTTGTGATTATCCCACGTTGTCAGAACATGGAAATAGAGCTTAGTGACAGCACAGTTCCACAAATGTCTACTCAGAAGGAAGTCCAGTGAGAACTTATTCCCAGATAAGTCGTATTCTTCTTATTCTTTGGCGATCACTTGTAGCCGAGTAAGATTGTCTTCCATAAACACGGTTTTAACAGTGAGTCTGTAAGTGACTGTGGAGGCCAATTCTGGATCCACATGTCCTTCCACAGTGGGGACATTGGTTTCCGGGCAGGAGTTGATCATGGTGAGGGTTTGCCAAGCGTGCCTTCCTCTCAGCACGTTTCTCCCTTTCGTCCTGAGTTCAAGTGTCCTCAAAGCCCATGACACCTATGGTAAAGGCTGTTCTCCAACTGGAGCGCTCGCAGGCCAGTGCTTCCCAGTTGTCAGTGTTTATACTACATTTTTTAAGATTTGCCTTGAGACAGTCTTTAAACCTCTTTTGTTGACCACTAGCATTACACTTTCCATTTTTAAGTTTGGAATAGAGTAGTTGCTTTGGAAGACAAACATCAGGCATCTGCACAACATGATCAGATAAGTATTGTTATGCACACCCAAATCTCTGAGGGGTGAGAGATTTCAGAGGTTCCCAGCATGTACCTTAGAAGCAAGATCACTGGAGACTAAAGATGGTTCCTGTGATATAAAGATTTATTTACAGTCACCAACACCCACACTTATTGAGCATAAGAAGGAAGCTATACAGCATCAACACTCCAACAGAACCTGCTCCATTAGTCTTCTAGAGCAGTGTTTCCCAACCTTGTGCCTCCAGCTGTTTTTGAACTACAATTCCCATCATCCCTGACTAGCAAGACCAGTGGCAAGGGATGATGGGAATTGTAGTCCAAAAACAGCTGGAGGCACAAGGTTGGGAAACACTGTTCTAGAGGGCTCCCAATGCTATAGCTCTTGCAGAGGGTGAGTCATGCCTCTGTGTCTCTTTCGGCTCCAGCTTCAAGACTGCTGGTCTTTTGTTCTCTTTCAGAGATAGACACCTTGATGATATAACCTCCAGCCAAGAAAGAAAGGCATGCCCCCTGCCATAAGTTAGTTTCTGTAGCAACCCATCACTTGCACTTGGCCTCTCTGTAGTTTTGCAAAAGCCCACCATTCTCCCAACAAAAGGGAACCTGCCAGGCTACACTTGTCCGTCTGACTTGACCTCATTAGCAGTCTCTTTTTACAACCAGAGTCACAGGGTTGGGTGGGGTTCCAAAACGCATTTAGTCAAATTCAAATCTAATTACCGTAAGCATAGTATCATTGTGGACTTTATTCCCACCCCAACAATAGTGGCAAACTTACTTATATGGGAAAGAGTAGAGAGGTGCACTGAGGATATCATGGGAGTGGAGGGCCATGCATGCTTTATATAACCAGCTATTATTGCCACGAAGAATCAAGCCTGCTTCTATGTGCATCACTGCATTGTGGATTCTGTTCCTTGGTCACACCAAAGGCTAGCGGAATGTCAAAAATGGGTTTGATGGTATGACGGTTGATGGGGACGGGGACCATCCTATCTTAAGATGATCACTTGCTAATACTCAGAGTGACCAATTGAAGTTCCCTAAATGGGAGCGATTGCATTTATTTAATACAGACCAAGTGGTTTGCATGGTGCTTTCTGAAGAACAGGTAGGACTGGTCCTTATTCCAAAAGAGAGGGAAGCAGAAGGGAGGGAGGAAATGGAGGCACAGGTAGCTAAGGAAAGAGAATTTCATTTACACATACTTTAACTTGGTTACACTACAGGCTGGGTGGATAATCCAAAGGCTTTCTGGGAAAGGTAATTTTGATGAGCAATTAAAAGGAAATAAGGGAAATGGTTGCACTGAGGCAATACAGCAAACAGTTCCAGGCTCAAGGGAGCAGTGGGGGGAAATGAAGAGTTGTTTCAGGGAGCAGGAGACTTTTAGTAACTTCCTCTACCTAGGGAAGTTTTTAATGTTTGGTGTTTCTTATGATGCTTTTACATTTGTTGGAAGCCACCCAGAGTGGCTGGTGTAACTCAGTCAGATGGGTGAGATACTACTACTACTACTACTACTATTATTATTATTATTATTATTATTATTATTATTACTACTACTACTACTACTACTGCTACTACTACTACTATTACATCCTCAGTGAATTTTCCAGCAGAGCTGTTTAGAGTGGCATGGTAAAATCTAGTGGAAGGGGTTGTCTGGGTAGGTCCAGGGGGTGGTCAATGCCTCACTATGGAGGGAGCTATAGCAGCCACCTTGGAAGAGACAGAGGTGCAAAACCTCCTGAAGAGGTCCTTCCTGGATCCAGAGGTTTTAGAAAACTATCTTCCAATCTCGAACATCTCCTTTTGGGGCAAAGTGATCAAGGGGGGGTGGCTACCCAGCTGCAGATATGCCTGGAGGAAGCACATTATCTAGATCCATTCCTGTCTGATTTCAGGCCTGCTTTGGGCACTGGAAAAGCCTTGGTTGCCTTGATTGATGACCGCTATCTTTTTTTAAAATTATACTTTTCAGGTTTATACATTTCACTAATTTTACAATCATTTTTACACTTCAAAACTTGACTTCCTTCTCCCTCTTTCTGTGGTTCCTTAAATTTATTTTTAATATCTTCTGCATATCCAAATTAACTTAATTTGCTCATTTATTCATCTACTTTAAATATATACGCTTCTAAAACTGCAGGTTATTACAATAATCCTGCCAATGTTCTTATCTGTTTACAATTTATCTGTAAATATTCAATAAACCATTTCCACTCTTTTAGAAAAGTTTGATATCTTGATTTCTTATTCTTCCGGTAAGTTTTGCTATTTCTGCATATTCCATAAATTTTTGTATCCATTCTTCCTTTGTTGGGACTTCTGCTTCTTTCCATTTTGGGGCGAGTAACATTCTTGCCGCTGTAGTAGCATACATGAATAAGTTTCTATACAGTTTAGGTAGTTCTGTCCCTATAATTCCCAAAAGAAAAGCTCCTGGGGTTGTTGTTTTCACAAACGTTATTTTAAACATCCTTTTCAGTTCATTATATATCATTTCTCAGTAAGCTTTAACCTTACTACAAGCAACCCTACATGTTCTCCTCGACCCCTCAGTGGCTTTTGACACCATTGTCAGCGTTCTTCTGGAGTGACTCGAAAAAGGTGGGAGTTGAGAATTGGAAGTACTGTACTGCTGTGTTGCTGCTCCTACCTGCGCAGGATCACTACCAGAAAGTAGTACTCGGAGATTATTGCTCAGCGCCAAGGCTTTGGGATTGTGTGGCCCCACAAGCATCCTTTCTGGTTCCTATGATGGTGACCCATGACAGGGCTTTTCCAGCAGCGATTCCTCATTTATAGAACACCCTCCCTAATGAGTTAGGTCTGTCTCCCTCATTATAATATTTCAGAAGAAATTTCAGAAGATTCCTGTTTGCCCAGGCATTTGGTGGTTGAAAGACACTATTGATGACAACCTTCAGAATGGCTGGGGCAACCCAGTCAGATGGGTGGGGTATAATTATTTTTAAAATTATTATTATTATTATTACTTTTATTACTGGTTGTGAATGTTTTATGTCTTTCCAGGACTATTTTTAGAATTTTCTTTTTTTAAAAAAAACAACTGCTGGTGGTGGTTGTTTTTAAAAATGTTTTACCATTGCCCCTGAGCTCCTTCAGGAGGAAGGATTGGATAGAAAAGAAATACATACACACACACACACACACACACACACACACACACACACAAGGATGGTAGAGCTGAATGAGTAAAGGTTACAGGAATGGGTCCTTCCTAATGGCTAGGAATCTCTCCTCCCTGCCTTTGGAAGGTGACCCCCTTCAGCAGTGTTGAGCAGCTTTTGACTAAAGAAGCTGAAAGAGATGGGAGCTGCCTAAAAGTGAATTGGCTTGAGCTTCTCCACTTGCTTCCCTTTGGAAACGTGATGCAGGAATAGCAGGTATGCTATCGACTGTTGGAGTCTTCTCCCCCAAAGCGGTCTATTTGTATCCCTTCCCCAACCTGGTGCCTTCCCAGAAGTTATTGGGCTCCAGCCCCCATAAATCCCAGCCATTTGGAGGGCACCAGGTTGGGGAAGGCTGAGCGAGCTGTAAAAGATGTACAGCAAAAACCTGTCCTACTGCCCCTTCCTCTTCCGCTCCGGGAAATGGAAGTGCATAGCACTCAGACAGACAGGTAAGCAGACAGGTGAGAGACACAATAACATGAAGATTTTCTAAGTTATGCAAAGAGCAGTTGTGGTAAACAGTATGCCGCAATGTATTTAGAACATTCCGCTCAAGCGCAAGGTATCATTATGACAATAATGGAAGCCATGGGTTAAAAAAAGACACTTCCTGGACTGTTGGATGTTTACAGCCAAGGAGCAAACCAGCAAGGTTTCACCATGTTCTCTTGCAAATAAATCACCCTACTACAAAGACTTGCCTACGCAAGCTTTTCCGCAGAATTAGCAAGCCTCTGTGTACAGTACTCACACCCCTTAAATGCTAGTTAATTAACTACACGGCCACCTCTCTGTCCTTCTTCAAACTCATTTCTTTTCTCCATTCGAGGACTTCTCATATCCTGCCTCCCTTCCAGCGAAGAGATTCAGAAACAGCTAACAGGAAAAAAATTAACGGAAACCAAGGTCGTCTCAGTATTTTGCAGGAGGGAGTCAATTGCTTATTGGAAATCCCCCCCAAAAATCCATTTTTTAAAAAGCAAGCATTTTGCGGTTTGGAAAGTGATGGCGAAAACAATGCTTAACAGGGAAATAAGGGGTAGATGGGGCTCGACGCTCATCAACCTGGGAAGGTAGCCCATCGAGAAGAAGGAAAACTCTAATCCTAAACTTCTCCACTCATTCATGAGAAAGGCTTTGGGAGTAAACCCTGAGGAAAAATCCATACCTACTGCCTTGTGGGACATCTTTGGGAGAAGAAATGGCTAAGGAGCAAACCCTACACCTATCTGGAGTGGACTCCTTAAGATGGTTAGATGGCACATTGTCCACCTCCTTGAGAGCCACTGCCAGTCAATGTCAACAGCACTAGGCTAGAAAAACTAATGGCATGATTGTGGATAGGTCAGTCGGTAGAGCATGAGACTCTTAATCTCAGGAATGTGGGTTCAAGCTCCACATTGAGCAAAAGATACCTGCATTGCAGGGTGTTGGACTAGATGACCCTGGTGGTCTCTTCCAACTCTAAGGCAGCCTCCTGTGTTTGGTGAGCACCTGTGGTATGAGGTTGCTTCACGATGCTGATGGTGATGCTGGAGCTGACTTCTCAGGTGGTTGCTTCATTGCCACAAATGTTTTGCTGAATCAAATTACAGGCACAAGGGACTCATGACACCAGACCAGCCCTGCCCAACAAAATCTCTGAAGTTTACCTGGAGTTTGTGGGTCTTAAGACAAGTGGACTCTATTTCAAACATTCCTCTTACTATGAAGAATTGGAAGCATACGGTGCTGGCAAAATTAAACCAATGTGTGAATCAGGTCTGTTGGAATCAGCGGTGTTAACTTGTGTACAGTTTGTTAGAATCAAGGAGCAGGTATCCATTTGGAAACCGGTCCTGTAAGAATCAGTATATAAAAAAGTGATATAAATAGCCTGTCAAAGCACTGCATCAGCAGAAGCCCCTCAAGGAAAGGAAAGGCATAAACACAATCACACACACACACACACGTAGACAGTGGCTGATTGGAGCTCTGGGCACATTACATGTCACAACACAATAGAGTACGGTGACACTACATCAAAGTCAATTAAGACAGTTTTGAAAGATAGGGAGGAGAAGGTACATTACAAGAGAACCAGCAATGGCTCTTTTCAAAGCTCCTGGTAATGTAAATGAGCAAGTGCTTTCTGATTAAACACTTTTTAAAGCAGGGGTAGGCAACTTATGGCTGCATGCAGCCCTTAGCCTAATTTCTCACCTCCTTCCCAAAGCCTAGTTAGCACTTTCCCAGCATTAGGAAGGAGGTGGGAAGGCTCTAGGAGCCTGCCAGAGTCCTTGTACTTCCGTCCCAAAGCCCAGTTTTGGGAAGGTGGTGCAAGGGCAGGGAGGGGTATCCGATTTTGGCCTCACACAGGGCGCCATATTACCCTGGTGGGTAGTGAGGGAAGAGGCAATGGACTAAAGTGGGTGACAGAGACAAAGAGAGAAAGAAAAGGGAGTGACAGAAAGAGAGAAACAAGTCATGGAGAAAGAGGGAAGCGGGGTAGCCCTGCCCATCTTTGGTTCCGAGTCCTGACAAATTACCCACACGTGTATGTGGCTTCAGCAGACCAAAGTTTGCTCTTCCTTCCTTTAAGGGGAGGATGGCTGGAGCAAAACACTAGAAACACAAATACCTTTTTTGTGCCTGGTGTGTTATGGGCAGAAGTACAATTGGTCTGATGTGTTAGAAGCCACTGTGATGTATTAGTTTGTGTGCTGAAGAAATATTGGGGAGACCAATGTTCGACTCCCCACTCAGCCACGACATTCCTGGGTGACTTTGGATCAGTCATTCCCTCTCAGCTTAAACTTCCTCACAGAAAATAAAATGGGGCCATGAGTGTGTGTGAGAGAGAACCATGTATGTTCACATCCACACCATACATTTAGAGCCCATAGCATCTCCCAAAGAATCATAGGAACTGCACTTGGTCAATGGTGCTGGGAATTGTAGCTCTGTGGTGGCTAAACTACATTTCCCATGATTCGGGGGGGACGGACTATGTGCTTTAAATGTATGGTGTGGATGTGACCTATGCTGCCTTGGTTTCCATGGAGGAATATCAGGATATAAACGCAATAAATCAGGATATTCCATGGAGGAATATCAGGATATAAATGGAAAGCGCATGTTCCTTTCCATATGAAGACAGGAAAGACTGCTGCACAATTTTATTTATGCTGCATTTTAATCCATCAAGTTGTCCCACCATCTCAGCCATCTCCCAAAATGATTTCCCAAAGCAATGCCCTTCACTTGTCCAAGCTTCTAGCTTTTCCATCACTTCAATGTCATCATAGCCAAGGAGGAGGGGGGCAGGGATGAGTGAGTCTGGTCGCCTCCAAGATGCCCAAGGCCCCTAAGCTAAATTTACAGAGGGTTTTGTTTTGTTTTTTGAAAATGTCACATTCCTACTCTTTCAACATTTCAAGATACAGAGACAAAAGAAAAAATGTGGAAACAAGATTCCATCACTTGCGCACTACATCTGCCTACAGTGTTCTGGTCAACTGCTGTAATCCAACACAGTTTTAGGAAATCCTAAACCCAGGTGGCGCTGTGGGTTAAAGCCTCAGCGCCTAGGACTTGCCGATCCAAAGGTCGGCGGTTCGAATCCCTGCGGCGGGGTGCGCTCCTGCTGCTCGGTCCCAGCGCCTGCCAACCTAGCAGTTCGAAAGCACCTCCGGGTGCAAGTAGATAAATAGGGACCGCTTACCAGCGGGAAGGTAAACGGCGTTTCCGTGTGCGGCTCTGGCTCGCCAGAGCAGCTTTGTCACGCTGGCCACGTGACCCGGAAGTGTCTCCGGACAGCGCTGGCCCCTGGCCTCTTAAGTGAGATGGGCGCACAACCCCAGAGTCTGTCAAGACTGGCCCGTACGGGCAGGGGTACCTTTACCTTTACCTTAAACCCATTGAAATCAGGGGCTTTAACTCTGTGCTGGATTTTGTTGCCAGTTCAGACCCCAAAGGTAGGAAAAATGATTGATTAGCAGCTACCACTTATTTTATTAAGCACATTTAACAAATTACTTAACTGCAGACATAGTAAAGGGCTTAAATTTAGGCTTTTTTATTTGTTGTTTTCTTAAACTAACCCACTTTGCATGCATGTACCCAGTTGGAAGGCTCCATCAGCACAAAATTCCTGCAGCACCCAATCACTTCCCTTCTTCTACTGCATCCCAAATCCTCATCCCTTCCATCTGAAAACAAAACAAAACTCTTTTAAATGCATCTCTAGAAACTCCCCATACCTCACCATTCCATATACCTTCCCTCACACTTCTCACATCCAATCTTCATAAAGGCCAGTCAGTTTCAATATCCTGTCTTCTATTCCACACTATCTCCCCTTTCCAAGCTTAGACTTGGGTCAGGGCTGGATCGCGAGAAACATGAAGGCGAGAGTACTTCTAAGTATGTGCAAAGTACCGCCCCCCCCCTCTTCTCTCCACGACCTCTCTGAATAACCACCATCAACCAGGCTTATCTGCGCTTTTAAGACGATGGCCGTGAATTCCAGACTGGCTCCGAGCCCCGGCTCCGCAGACTGCTCTAATTTCTATTTTACCTTTTAAGTCAGGTTGCTTTGAACAGCACTTCTGTCTCTTTAAACACAGCCTTCCGCGCGCTGACCAATCAGAGACAGGATTCCCTTCGACGTCCGAGCCGAGACTCAGCTGCCTTCTTCCAATACTTCATCACCGCCCCCTCCCCGCATATTTTCATGCGGATTGCTTAAAGGGGCAGGGCGCTATCGAAAGTGGGGTGGGGCTTGTTTCCAATTAGAACGTCCGGAGCTGCCAAAGTACGTCGAGGATTGGTTGGTCGAGCCGAGCCAATCGCAACGCGTCGCCGCAGGGATATATAAGACGGCTGCACACTTATAGGCATCCGCAGTGCTCGTGTTGCAGGCGCGGCTGGAAGGAGGGGACGGGTCGAAACAGGGACTTGGCAGTTGCACGCGGCGCGGTTACGCCTCCCTTTTCCCCGCCCCCTCCAGTCCCTTCAGATATAGGCTTGCTTCTCTCAGCTCCGCAGTGTGGTAGTTGCTGTTGCTGCTGTTTTTCTGCCCGGCCTGGAATTTTCTTTCGGCTTTTTTTTAAAAAAAAAATTTAAAAATTCAATCCGGTTTGGTTTTCTCGGCGAGTCCGGCCCGTTTTAATTTTCTCCTCCAGCCTCAGCGTTTCTTCTCTTCTCACCATGCGCGCGGCGGGGTCGGCGGCTGCGGTGACGGGCGCCGGGCCCTCGGGCGCTGCTGCGAGCTCGGAGAAGCAGCCGCCCAGCAGCGGCAGGGACGGGCGCTTCAGCGTCCTCGGCTGGGAGCAGGTGAAGCGGCTGGACCACATCCTCGAGGAGGCCGTCCCCATCCACGGCCGCGGCAACTTCCCCACCTTATCGGTGCGGCCGCGCAGGATCGTGCAGGTGAGTGGCAGGACCCGGTGGACCGGGGTGGCCGCGTACTTAACCCCCCCCCCCAAATAGAGGCATTATTAAGAATCGGCACGTTTACACGGGAGTAATCCCCGTTGCCTTCAATGGACCTGCCTTCTAAGGTTCTGACTCTTTCAGGAGAGAAAACTCTGGAAACAGTCTTAAAGGCACATCTTTGGGCTCTTCTTATTTATTAGGCTATTTAACCTTGCCCCGTCTGCCAATAACAGCCGTAAGTTCCTAACAGCAAAGAGAATCCACTGCAATTTAGCAATAAAACATGTCTTTTAAAAGAGCAGCGGTAAAGCATCGATTACTTTGCAGCAGGACATGCCCAAGATTGCACCCATTCGCCAGGCTTCTTATTGCATGTGATAAAAGTCCACGAGTTTCCCTCCTGACAAAGAACTCAAAGACAAATCTTGTCGCCTGATCTTAGTCATGTTTACTTGAATATAAAACTTGTTGAGTTCAGCGGGTCATACTCCCCAGGAAGTCTCCCTAGGGATGCAGCCTTAATAAGCAACATAGCTGTCAACTGTCATTAGGTCAGTGCAGCCTTCTCTAGCTATTATACAGTGTTCACTTATTTGACTCATTCTGAACTAGAATATCTGGTATAAAGCCTGTATGTAAGAGGCTGCATATATACCATACCTTTAAAGCACATTCTCTCCCCACCCTGAATCCTGGGAACTGTAGTTGTATCTCTAACAGAGCTACAATTCCAAGTACCCTTAACAAATGGCAGTTCCTTGGATTCTTTGGGAGGGTGCTTAAAATGTACAGTGTGTACTCAGGCTCTTCTAGTTCCTCTCCTAATTGACAGGCTATCTTGGATAACATTATTTATATACTAAAGGGCTCTTCTATGTAGCCATCATTCTTGATTGGAATGAATAGGTGTTTGTATAGCATAATTTTGTAGCCAGTTTAGCTATTGTGGCTCCTGCCGGAAAAGCCAAGGAAGCATATTGGCTGTGAGTACTTAGCCTTATACAGTATATTCTGAGAATGTAAAGCTTTTTGAGTAATTGTGCTAATCCTTCTCATAATCCCCTGTTAAACTAAATGAGCATTAACTCCATACTGTGGAGAGTAGGCCAGGCTTATATCGAAGCCAAAATTTGGGTGCCTTAATTGACAGCTCAGGCCTTGGCTAGCTGTAGGTTTGACAAAAACTTATTTAGCAGAGAATAGTTCAGAGTATTGTATATGTGGAGTTAGTAATTGCAACAACCTTGATATTGATGCCCCCAATTACAGGTGGGAGCCAAGAATGGTAGATTGCTGCAGTGTTGCACCAGAGCTGTAGCTCCTTTAATGAAATACAATTTCTAAGTTCTTAACTGTTGAGACTAGTTAAGTGAAATCTTAGAAATGAGGAGTGTTAGCTGTGATTGGTAGGATACTGAAAAGTGCCCTGATGTAGTGGGTGGTGGTATTAAGAAATTTATACACTACCCTCTATCAGAAGGCCACAGGATCGTTTACAGTACTACATGATAACATAAACGTAATACAAAGACAAGTGTAGGCAGTCTGTGTTTTAGGGTACCCTTCCCTTTGATCATGTGTATTAGGAAAAGGCTCTGTCCCTGGAGCAGAAGGGAATGGAAGACTTTAAAAAAACAACTCCCATGGGGTAACCATATCCGTCTGTTGCAGCAAAAACAAGAGTGACACCCTAAGATTTGTTAGTCCACAGAAGTTTATAGAATATCCAAACTAGCTATAATCCACGAAATTTTTTGTCATAGTAATCCAAGTCTTTAGGGTGCCATCGCTGTGGAGTAGGTGTTGCTGCCTGGGGATGACATTTGAGTTATCAGCTGTGAGGCAACACTCATTTTAACACAAGATTGTATGCTTACATCTGGTCATTGGCCTGTACTAGAGAAGATGGGTTGGTTCGCAGGTGGGAATTCTTGGATCACAGGGGCGGTAGGGCTGCAGCCCATTAACAAAAGTGTCTAGAGAGACAAGAACGGAAAAGACATCTTCTGGCTGTGAATCGGTTGTAAGGAGGGGAAAGAATGAACCGGGGGGGGGGGGTGCTGCCTGAAATGAAAGTACTTTCTATGTGCAATTTATGTTGAGCTATTTGTGGGACCTAGAGGAAGAGAGGTGGGGAGTGCCACACAGTGTCACCCCCAGATCCTAATAGAAAGAAGTTGGCAAAGTCCTTCCATATTGGAACAGCTCTTGAGACCTTCCATAGACTTGCTATGGAAGTCTATAGAAGTCTACTATGGAAGACTATACCTTCCATAGTAGAAACCCACAATTGTATACTAGGTTCAGATGCCCTATTTTGAAGGCAACCCTGTCCCAAGAAGAGCAATAATTAGGTTAAATAGGGTTGGGAGTATAGGAAGGCGTCGGTCATGGGTGTGCGACTGCAGTGGGTTGTTGGAGAGGAAACCTCAGGCTGGTGAGCAAGAGAGTCGATAGGCTGAGCACAGAGAGTTGGGCAGAAATAACCCCCTGCTCCTTTTCCCAATCCCTTCCATGTGTTTCCCTAGCGCCGTATTTCTGGCAATGGTCGGTCCCTAGACTTGATTGTCGGGGGTGGGGAAAACTTGCTCTACCGAAGCACGCTTAAGTCCATCCAGATAATTTTGCAGAAAAAGAAACGATTCCTTGAGCAGAGTTGGTTACAGCAAAATCCCATTCCATTAGAACATTCTGCTGTGGTCCAGGACCACCTTCACACCATACATTTAAAGCACTGTGACACCACTTTGAACAGTCATGGCTTCCTCTGAATAATTCTGGGAGCTGTAGTTAAGGGTGCTGAGTTGTTAGGCCACCTTTATTCCCCTCACAGAGCAGTTCTGAGTGGTTGAACAAACAATCCCCCTTCGCAGGCACCTCTGGGACCTCTTCAAAGATATGCTAGATAAATATGTGGAAGGAATGGACAAGTTCTTCCTCTTCCCATAGGAACATGTAGGAAGTTGCCTTATACTGAGTTAGGCCACTGGTCCATCTGGCTCCATACTGTTTGCACTGGCTGGCAGCAGCTCTCCAGGTTTTCCAGACAGGGTTCTCTCCCAGCCCTACCTGAAGATGCCAGTGATCAAACCTGGAACTTTCTGTAGGTAAAGAAGGTGTTCTGTCACTCAGCTGTGGCCCTTCCCAAAGGGTCTGAGGTTGTTTTGTTAAGGGAGTATTCTTTCCGCTGGTAAACAGCTGGCAATGCTGCAAAGGGTGAGGGTTAGTGCAAGAACAGTACTTATGTCTAGGAAAGGGGGGGGTGTCACTGCTTCAGAGCTGAAATTGGTGTCTACAACGCCTGATCTTTCCATTATTTGCAAATTGATGTCTACTGCTGTTGCCAACTGGCAATTGAAACAGAACTAGTGTGTCTGAGGTCAATTCTAAATTGTATTAAATTTGGTATTGTGTTAAACGGAGGTGTTGTATATGACTCCCCGGGGTTCCTTTGGGAGAAAGGGTGTGTTTAGAATCCTCGAAACAGCGTTGCCTTGACAGACTGTTTGGTAAGGATGGGTTTAAAAAGCAAGCATCCATATACAAAGTGTAAAACCACAAGATTTATAAGGAAACAGAACTGAAAGGCCACAACTGGCAGAGATGCCTCTTATGCCAAGCTGAGTTTGAACAGCTCTTACTCAATATCCTTTGGGGAGGGAAGAAACCAAGATGTGCAAGGCACTTAGTATCTGCCAAGGGTGGCTCCCTTAACTGGAGGAGGCTTTCATTTAGCTTTCTCATAAAGCACGGGAGGCTTATAGAAGCAATAGGAATTGTTGCCCCTGTGTATGGTTCGCATCTGTAGCGCGGCATCAGCCTCTTTCAAAGGTTAGTGGCTGCCTGCCTCAGTGAAACGAGGGACCCTTTCACACTAGGTCTTTAGCACAACTGATGCATTACTTCCTTGGCTGGAAATGAGTCTTCCAATATGGTTCCATGCGGCATTGAATGGTGTGCGAGATTCCCCATTACAATTCTCCAGAATTGTCCCTCCCCACCATAGCAAAAGCACACAGTGCATTGTTGGAACGTAGCTGAGAGTGGCTAAGAAATAGAATAAATAAAATTGCTGTGCAAGTCGGCTTATATTTTAGCGTATTAGTGCAGAAATGGAGGTAAGTGCCATCTTTTGAAGCTAATGGAGAATGGACTTGTACTCCTGCTATGATGAGTACAAACAGCCAGTGCAGGTTGAAATCCTACCGAGCAACTGCTTCCCAGCAAAGAGACTTGTAGCATCTTTGAAAACAGACTCACGGGAGCACAGTGGGGAAAGGCCAGCCATGTAGGAGGGTGGGTATTCCCCAGGTGACTCAGTAGTACTTTGCAAGTCCACATGTGTTGGCTGGTGGTGCAGATCAGAAATCTCAAGCCCTGTAGAAGACAAAAGAAGAGGAAAAACTTTAGAATGCAACAGTTTGGCAGAGTGATTTACCAGAACAGTTGTGTGTGTGTGTGTGTGTGTGTGTGCGAGCAAGCAATCGCCCAAGGTCACTCAGCATTAGATGTCACCATTGACTAGTCTGACTAAAGCAGTTCATGTCAAATGTTGGACCCTGCTCTGATGAGCTTGCATGCTGGCTGGCCCTTCATTTGGCACCCCTCTGTCAGCTTATATGGAGCTTGGAATCTGCTAGCAGAAAATAAATCTGCTGAGGTAGTGATATCTGGTCTCTTGGGCTTGGCTCTGTGCCATCAGGGCTTGGGAGTCTCTAGCTGTAGCGGGAATGGAAAAATCTGTGCAGGTTTCCTAGTCCCTATGGTTGAGAGATGTAGTGGGCCATCTGACTGCAGGAGTTGGGGCCGTTAAAATATTTTCAACTTCTTCCAACTTTTGATGGTAAATATTGCAGGTGACCATTATACAACAGGTCTGCATTTTAAGTTAACTGGACAGAAATGGGTTATTGGGGTTAATAAAATAGTAAATAAGTTTAAGTAATTGTAGGCAGCACAGATGTGTGTACAAAGACAGGCTCTATAGAGCAGCCTTTCTCAACCTTGGATCCTTAGATGATGTTGGACTGCAGCTCCCATCATTCTTAGCTAGCATGGTCAGTGGTCATAAATGATGGGAGTTGTAGTTCAAGAACATATGGGAACCCAAGGTTGAGAAAGGTTACTGCAGAGCAGTGACGGCCAAACTTTGCTCTCCAGCTGTTTTGGGACTACAACTCACATCATCCCTAGCTAACGGGACCCAGTGGTCAGGGGTGATGGGAACTGTAGTCCTAAAACAGCTGGAGGGCCAAGTTTGGCCATCACAGCTGTAGAGCATTTCCATGTACTTGATCCAAGAAGTGTAGGTTTACACACAAGTGTATTGCACAGCCCTTGTGAGGTAGACTGAGATGAGATAATGGTGACTTGTCCAGTGCCACTTTGCTGAGCATCATGGGTTCAAATCTCTATTTGTTCATATCTGTTTCTACCTGACCAGCTCAACCAAGAATTGCTGTAAAACTGACCTACAAGACAAAACCTGATGATAGGCTATCACATATGGGGGAGGTAGTAATGACGACAATGCTCGTGCCAGATGGACAGATATTTATTTATTTATTTGCTTTTTTATTGACAATAGATGGTTATTACTGGTCTTTAGTCTTGGATATTATCTTGATGGCAAAGGTTTAATAACAAAGTAGACCAACATGTTCTAGATTCGTAGATACAAACCTGACTTATAGCAGTTTAGCATCAGCTGATATTGCTGGTTCTTTTTATCTCCAGCACACTTTGACTTGCTTCTGTGCCTTCTGGGTTAATGACAGATTAACCCTACAGGTTTAACAGGCACAAAGCAACTTGTGCCCAGCTTTACCTACTAGCTTGGACTTCCTGGAAAGGTAAAACTACAACTCCATGTCTAAATATCAAGGTGGATTTTTAACATTCTAACTGGAACGCAGTGCCCTTAAAGTAGACATCTAAGTACAACACAGTAGCCTGAGCTATAGCTGAAATGGGGACAACCTGAGACAGGTAACTATGCAGTCACCATTTAGCTGAACATTACACTCACTTCCAAAGCGTGACTGTTTACAATTTTGGCACTTGGCTGCCAAACACTTCCAATCTGCAGAAAGCGAATCTTAGCACATTGTAACACTTCTGGGTGGAAATTGGACTTCGTTTGTACTTGGCAGTTTAACAGGAAGGTCTGATATGGAAGTACATTTCCTTTCTCTCCCTTATGGAGGGCAGTTTCTGCATGGCAAGGCAGAAGTCAGTTGCATGCACAGGGCTGGAGCTGCCGGAGAACTCGGCGCCCTGGTTTGTATGTACCGAAAGTGAATCAAACTGATATGTGCAATTTAACTACAGGCGGTTGTGGTTTGCTTTAATATTTTATAAATTATTATCCTCTGTATCAACAGCCATCCTTCAAGTAGCCAAAGGTTCTCCCTCCACCCCAATTTCATCCAAACTGTTTTGTGATGTAAGTTAGGCTGAGAGAAACTGACCAGCCCCAAGTCATCCTGCAAACAATGCCTAAGTTGGGCTTTGAACCCGGATCTCCCTGAACCACACTGGCTGTAACACATTATATTTCTTTACATAGTGATTATATTCATTTGTCAGGGAGGGGCATGTGTTAGTGCTAACATGTACATGGAAGCAAGGCCTTCTTGGTATACTTGACTTAAGTGAGCATCTGTGTAGAAAGTCAGTACACTGAAATCTCCAACAGCCACAAAACTGTCCAATGCTTGTTGACTCTTCCAATGAAGCTAGATAGCACTGAAGGTTGTTTCCAGTACAGTCCATTTGCCCTGAAATAGCCTGCTCTGCTGTGTGTCATAATTGCCACAAATTACTAGGGATTTGTTTGTCCGTGAAGTAGCAACAGTGTGCTTAGTAGGCATTAACGTTGCACCAATAAGCTGCTGCATATTCATTTTGTATGGGAGGTGGCTTCATTCCTCTGCAATGACTCACTAATGTAAAATAACTCACATTGGTTTCTGATTTTTTTTAAAGCATTGTTATAAAGCTGGCTGCCTTTCACAACATCAGTTATCAGGAGTTGAAGGTCTTCAAGAGGTGCATGCACTCATTGAATGAATTATGTGCAAGTTCAAAATGCTGTTAAATTTTGTCAGCAGTGTCATGATTTTCCTTAAAAATAGCTCAGAAATTCCTTTTCTTTTACTACAAAAAAGCTAAACTTTTCTGTCAGTATTTTCACTGTTTGAAATAAATGGCAACCCTAAGCAGAACACTCCATTTCATTGAGCTTTTGAATTGTGTACTTCTCATACCCTAAAACTTAAGGTAAAACTGCACTTGCCAAGGTAGACAATAAAGTGTATACGTAGGAAGAGAACATATTGTGAATAGCTTTTATGTGGACTAGGCCTGTGTTCCCATGGTGTGGTGCCCATGTACATGTCCCATGTCTGTGCTGTTTCTAAATTAGCAACGCCAGTCAACAAGGAATGGTTGCACAGAGGCAAAGCAGCTGCTGTGTGGCACCTGCAAGGTTTTTCTTTGTGGGACGGCACAAATGATGTGGCAGCTAGTGGAGAAGATTCTGCTGGCAAGCGATAAAGTGCTAATCCAGTATGCTAAAGATTTGGAAGGCAAGCGCTGGCATGTAGGAAATGGGCTTGTTTGATGAATTCAACTTTATTGGGTTAGGGATAGCAGTTGGGAGATAGCAGTAATGCTGATGATGGGATTTTAGCAGACTAGATGTAGAAGGCTGGCATGCTAGAACTGGATGGAGACACCTGGGTTTAGATCAGTAGTTCTAACTGGCCCCACTCCCTCACTGGAAACGAAAACAGCTTTTTTGACTAAAGGGATGGTTATGGCCTCTGGGTAGGCAGTTTGCCTTTCTGATCCATTTTGGGTTTGATGCCTTGAGGGAGCATCAGGACTGGTATGTGAAATTGTAGCACAGGCAGTAAATGGTCCTGGCAGCAACTACCCATGCTCTGTATCTGCCTGGTTTCCTTATACAAGCACGAGAAGCAAGAACACAGCACACACTCTCCAGTTCTGTGGAATGATGAAACCGACACACAAGCAAATCCACTTTCTTTGCAGAATTCCAAGACGATACAGAGTAATAGAGATTTGCCTCTTCGAAGTAACTTCCTCCTTTGCAGGAGTAACTTCCTAAACTTCCTACTACTTTGTACTAGTCAAAAGGGAGCCATTTGCCCTGGCTACGAAATGCTCAGAAATCCTAAGGCATGGAACTGGTTGCAATTGGATGACATGCTAAACACACCATGTAACTGGTGGACGCATACCTATGAAATCTAAATAGAATGCTTGTTAGCAGAAATATGCCAGGCTGCAATGTGATTCAAAGTAGCTATCATTTGAGAGTGGGGAAGAAGACAAGTAGAAGTAGAGCACTGAACCAAATGCAACAGTGCAGTTTCTATTGAATGCAAATAGAGGTGGTATCTGATTATGTATAATGCGCTGCAATTTAAGTTAATCTATTGATTGGCTAGAAAGAAACTGCAAGCCTGAGTTGTTCAAGCTCTTATTTAGGCAGATGGGTTGGGGCAAAGCACCCTGTTTTAGGCAGGTCACAGCCAATTTTGTAAAAGCTTTTGCAGATGCCTCCAATAAGTACCGGTATATAACCTACTTAACCACTCCATAGAACTTGCATGGCATTTACATATTTTACAAAAGATGTTGCCCAGGTCATTTGGAAGACACGTCACTAAACAACTGCATCCGTCCAGCACTTCCATCATCTAGCAGAAAGGGTAGCATAGCACTTTTCTGTGGCTGCATTTGCACACTGTGCTAAACCATCAGTCTACTCTGAATGTGCAGGTGGTTCTTGCTCTGCTTGAAAAGGCAACAAGCCACAATTTTGGCACCCAAACCCAGGAGCCACATTCTGAGGACAAAGTTTGTTGGCTTTATCAATCATGGATGGCCTGAGCAACGCAAGAAACCTGGCCCCGGGACCTTGGTTTGATGCTCAGGCTAAGGGTAGACTGAAGCTAGAGCCATCTTTATGGTTTACTACGATATACAAACAGGGCCAATTTGATCCAACTAGTTTCATTTTACTCTAGAAAGTGAACTTGTCAAAAGTGTCAGCACTGGGGGTACCCTTTGGAGTAGACATACCGTACCTCTGTTTGGCTTCATCCCTTGTTAGATGTTAATTATAGCCTGCATTGCAGTGTGACAAATAGATCCAGAGGAGCCAACATGCCTCATAGATTCGACTGTGCCAAAGCACAGGTTTTAAGAAGGGCCTTTTGTTGCCCATCCATTTAAACAACCAGAGTGGTTGGGGCAACTCAGATGGGTGGGGTATAAGCAATAAAATTGTTATTATTATTATTATTATTATTATTATTATTATTATTATTATTATTATTATATTTTATAGATGGCATGTGTCTGCCCACACATCTTTTTTTGTTTTAAGAAACATCACACCCATGTAGCTTTCAGCAATGCTACTTTAGCATTAAAGGGCTGATGTTTTTAAAGGGAAGCCAGTGCTTTTTAAAAACAAAACAAAAAGAACCCTAGCCGCACACTCAAACAGCTCCCGGCAGTTTTCTGTAAACAGAAAGGCGAATGACTCTGACCAGATAAACATTAGTCAGTCTCAGATGCAGAGCTTGCCAGTCTTGAGCAAGTAACCTAAAAAGGCAGTCAGTTTTGTGAATGCTTGATGTGTGTAGCCTTTAAACCAAAAGAGGTAAGGAACACTGGATGAAAAGGCAGCTGAATAAGCTGCTGTGTCTGGCCTACCAAGTGGGTAGGTGGCAACACAGTAGCTCTATATACGGACCCGTGTTCCCCAAAAGAAGGCAAGCAGCCCTCTTCTGTTAGCTTCTGCCAACAAGCAGCCCAAATTGTTGCTAGATAAATGAGAGTTTGCCCTACCACACAGCTTTCTTCTTTTCATAATCCAAACTGAAGTGTGCCTGTTCATGTTTTAATTATTTTTTTGCTATTTTACAACCGCCGGGGGCGCATCACATTTGTCAGGGATAAAAGTAATAAAGTTACCAACTTCCTTAACATTAAAATTTACCAAATTCCTTCATATTAAAGCTCCCCCCCCCCTTATACACAATTAAGATAGCTTCTTTCCTAATATATCTGAAAGCGAAGTCTTCTCTTCCCTGCTGCATATTTGAAAGTTTGACTAAGCTGTACTCGTAGGCTAAATTCTGCTCTAGGTTTATGAATCCGGTGTTAGTGTTCTAGTTGGGGGTTTGTTTGTTTTTTAAAAAAGCATAATATAAATGCCTCCAAGATGAATTATATTTGCCTCCAGCCTTTGTCCGGATGACGAAGGATACACTTTGTATGGTTCAGCTACCCTTTCAGTACTTGCAAATACCTGGTTGTACTTGGCCTACATGTTTGGTGCAGGCATATTGAAGTTACGGTGACTTACTCTGGAAGATCCACTAACAGACTGTGGGTGTGGTTTATTTCCCCTTTGGTATATTTCAGGCACGTCCAACAGGTAGATTGTGATCTACCAGTAGGTCACTGGATGTCTGCCGTGCACCCCCAAAATATGGGGCTTTCCTCCTCCCTAAGAAAAGCTCAACAACTTTGACCTGAACTCCCAAAAAACAGGGCTTTCCCTTTGACGCCTGGTATATTTTAACCTACCTTGATTCTCACAGTTAGCGTCACCCTTGCAGCTGCCCCTTGGATTGGCTTCATGTTGGCAAGTTAAATCTCTAAAATAGGAGTGGAGAACCTTTGGCTCTCCAGGTGTTGCTGAACTACAACTCCCATCATCCCTGACAACTTGCTGGCACTGATGGGAGTTGTAGTTCAGCAGCCTCTGGAGAGGCCAAAGGTGCTCAAAAAAGACACAGCCTGGAAACCCAAGACTCTGGTTAGGTTCATATGGCGGTTCTTTTGCTATAGAGCCCTGGTAAGAGCAGCTCCAGAAATGAACAAAAGCACCACCAATATTTTTAGGCGCCTTGTGCCAGTTAGACGTGTTTGGTGCTGTAGGCTCCTCCCTTGGCTCTTAATCTTGCCATTTTGCACGCCAGATGAAAGTTCTAGGATACTCTTGGCTTAAGAATAAAGGCTGTAGGAGGAGGCATGGTTTCCTGCATTGAACTTGTCCAGGCAGCTGCTGCTTTAGGGTGGGGATCAGCAACAGATCTCCAGTTCCCAACATGGAATGCCTGAACAGCAGTGCTCATGTAAGCCCATTTGTGCTCCGAAGCCTATTTGAGGTCAAACGAGATGCGACGTCAGCAGATAGGTGATCTTCCAGTTTTTTTTGTTTTTTTGTTCAATGGAATAGTCGCTTGGGTAGGTGTAAACCCTTCCCATGTCACTCCCTAGTTTGAAATTGCTCTGTCAAAGCAACTCGCCCCTGGAAACATACAGGTACCTATGGCCTGGGTTCCCCTCTGAGTCACTGAGCAGCTTAGTGGAGGTGCTGGCACATTGGAGAAGGCTGAATGGCTAGTAGAAGCAGCATGGTTACCATCAGACCTGTGGCCCCTGCTGCTGCTGAACTACTTTTAAAACCAAAAACGTATGATCACTGATCTCCTGATCTAGTTGCATCCATGGAAACTAAAGGTTGTATCCTCAGTAGCATTAAGCAACTCATTTAATCAGTACATGGATTTCTCCTTGCACAATGGATGCCTCCCCCCCCCAGCACCCCTTGAATGTGTTTTAGGAGTTCCCCACCATGACCACCCTTTGGAGCAGATTTGGGGAGTATGTTGGGCCATGTGCAGAGGACTGAGAGGAGGGAAGTTGCATAGCATGAGCGGAAATTCTTGTATTGATGGGATGTGTTGGATATGCCCCAAGTCTTGCATTTAGCCCTTAGGTTAACATACTCACACAGGTCACCGATTTAAACACACCAGCTGATGTTTGCTTAGGCCATTTAAAGTTTCCTCCCATACTTACAGCAATGTGCTTTTCCCCGTGTTGTAGGTGGTCCGTAGCCGTCTGGAGAAGCAGGGAATTGCAGTCCACAACGTGAGGTTGAATGGCTCGGCCGCAAGCCACGTGCTGCATCAGGACAGCGGTCTGGGGTATAAAGATCTGGACCTCATTTTTGGTGTAGACTTGAAGAGTGAGGACGTCTTCCAGCTAGTGAAAGATGTAGTGATGGACTGTCTGTTGGACTTCCTCCCGGAAGGGGTAAATAAAGATAAGATCACTCCTATGACGCTAAAGGAGGCCTATGTGCAGAAGCTAGTGAAAGTGTGCAATGAAACAGACCGCTGGAGCCTTATTTCACTTTCAAACAACAGCGGGAAGAATGTGGAGCTCAAATTTGTAGACACTCTCCGGCGGCAGTTTGAGTTCAGCGTAGATTCCTTCCAGATAATATTGGACTCACTGTTGCTTTTTGGAGAGTGCTCAGAGAACCCGATGTCTGCAAACTTCCACCCGACAGTCACCGGGGAGAGCATGTACGGGGACTTTGAGGAGGCAATGGACCACCTGAGGAACCGGATCATTGCCACCAGGAATCCAGAGGAGATCAGAGGTGGTGGGCTTCTGAAGTACTGCAACCTCCTGGTGAGGGGATTTAAGCCCAAATCGGAAGTAGACATGAAGGCGCTACAGCGATACATGTGCTCCAGGTTTTTTATAGACTTTCCTGACATTGGGGAGCAGCAGCGGAAGCTGGAGTCTTACCTTCAGAGCCACTTTGCGGGGATGGAGAGCAAGCGGTACGATTGCCTGATGACCCTTCACAGGGTGGTGAATGAGAGTACGGTGTGCCTGATGGGACACGAGAGGAGGCAGACGCTGAACCTCATTGCCATGTTGGCTGTGAGGGTCCTGGCTGAGCAGAACATAATCCCGACTGTCACGAACGTGACCTGCTATTATCAGCCAGCCCCTTACGCCAGCGAAGTAAACGTAAACTACTATGTAACCCACATGCAGCCTCTGCTGCCTTGCAGTCACTCCTATCCAACTTGGCTTCCCTGCAACTAACCACTGACATTGCTCCAGTCCTTGTTCTCTGGGAAGCAGAGGCTGTACAATTCAGAAGAAAAATGGGTCTCTTGCTCAAAATGTCTTCCTCCTACATAGGAACAAAGTCTGCTGTATATTGTGGGCAATTGTGCAGTGTTATGAGTAGTTACCAGAGATGTTTACAGTAAGAAAATGATTGAGTTTATGTATGAGGTGGATGGATAGGATTAGGTTAAAAAAGCAGAGCTGCACTACCTGAGATGCAAGCTGATTTTCTTTCTTTAGTACACGAAGCATTAAGGGCTGTGCAGACTCTGTTTCTGAAGATATGCCAGAGTGGCAGATTCCTTTTAGGGGACCAAAGAAATCCTATTCAAGTGCCTGCAACCAAAAAAAAAACAGAAAAGAAAAAAGAAAAAAAAGCACTGTACCTTAATTTTTTTTTTGTAGGGGGTAGAACTCCCTGTTGGTAGTTCAGTTTGGGATGTCTGCGATGAATATTGGGGGAGTTTGGGGGTCGCTTGATCATTTCTGTTGGGGGAACCGAAGTGGGCCGGGGGCTTGTAAAAGGAGCCAGTGTACCATGGCTTGCTGCCCCGATGGACCAGCTGTATTTATTAGTCAGAGGAGAGCTGTGGGGTAGGGTGGGGGTGGGACAAGAGAATGGGGTTGGATTCACAGCAGCAGATGTTTTGACAGATGATCATGAGCACTAAAAGAATGGGAACCTGCCCCCAAAGTATTACTCTTACTCAATGTGCCGTGCCAAAAAACCCCCCAAAGATGTGACTTTCTGAAGGAAAGGATCTAGACTAGTGTTTGCTGTATCAGTAACATCAGGGGAATGAGCAGGTATGGGAATTCAGTGTGATATTAAAATGACTGGCTAACTTTTATTAGGAGTTTAAATGAGCTGCACACAGTGCGCCAACATGGGCAGAGAAGTCTGTTCATTTTAGTAGTTGCAGAGCTGATCCAGATGCCCTGATCCTCTTAGTGAAGGGCAGCAGCTGCCAACATCATCCATAGGCTCTGAAAGCTGCTCTTCTTTCTGGAGGCCTGTGTGCAGCTGCTTGGCTCCATATGGAAAAGATTCCCAAGTTTTGGTACTTTGGTGTTAGCAGTGGAAAGGCAGTGGGAGAGAGCTGTTGGTAGCCAAATTTCTGAACCCAAGAGGCTCTTGGTGTCTTGTTCAAATGCAATAGGAAGAGTCAATACAGAGGCTGCCAGCTGTTGGACCACAACTCCCATTAGCTCCAGCTAGCATGGCTTATTGACTGAGTAGTGATGGGAGTTGGTCCAGAAACATCTAGAAAGCACCGTGTTGCCTACACCTGAAATACACAAGCTTTTGAAGTAGTTACTTGCACAGCACAATAGTTCTTTTTACTGATGTTTTTGGATTGCCTGCCAGTTCCTTGTGCAATGTGTCAGTTCAGGTTGTTTTAATGCTTTTTTAGGAAGCTGAGGCAAAGATTGCTAGCTTTTTGGGTAGACCTGCTTTTTTTGAAAGGGCTACAAGAAGATGCTTCATGGTGTATCCTTGAAGGGCGACTGACTTACTAATCTGTTTCTTTGCAGTAAAGCTGTACCACATTTGGGCAGGCTGAAAAAAAATTGAAATAAAATATCATACTTGGATTGTGTCTAAGTAAAATTCTGCCTCTTCCTGGGAAACACGAGCTAGTCTGGCAAGACCAAGCTGGGCTGTTTGTTTTAAAAGTCTGCTGCCATGTTGTTTGCTTCTGTCTTGTCACGACTCTGACTGGCTGAGAAGGCACAATTGCTCATCTTTTAAGAGGTCCAATACTATGTAAGTGAAGAGTTCCCCGAAAAATAAACGGCTCTCAAAGACATTTCCTTTATGTACAGTAAATCCTTCCATGCTCCAAGATGTGTGTGGCTGCAGGGTCTAATGTAAGGGGCTTCACCAGGTTATTCCTCCTTCACTTGAGGAAAGGGCTTCTTCTCGATTATCTCCTTTTTGACAGCTTTCAGTACTTCACATTTAAAAGGGGAGAAGTGGTTTCGCACTAAAGGAGCACAGCTGATTAGCAGCACTTTTTGGCAGAATTGTGAATGAGAAGCCTAAGTGGTAGACCTGCCTCGTTTAAGCAAACAAACTTTCCCCTCCAATCCAAGGGCTTGCTGGAGAAATTTAAAGAAAATTGCACTTTTTGTGGTGTGCGAATGCGTGGTGAAATTCTCACAAATGGCTGCATCAAACAAATGCTGTGATCCTGCTGTTTCTTTGTATGTGTGGGGGTATCTGAAAGATTCGAAGAGTGTAACACTTTGGCATTTCCAGTCTTGCGTTTGAATGTGTTCTGCAGCTATCGAACCTGTCATGCAGTAGGCCTGACGTAACTTGCTAGATTCTTTAGAATCTGTCACCATAAATAAATACAATGTATTGAACTTTTTTGGGTTATTCTTCTTACTTGATTGCACGACGGTGCCATGACCACTTGCCACCCTTCTGCCCTTTGAGATGACTTGTCTGAAACAAGGCGAATTGGGCAAAAAGAGGTCGTGAGCATTCCTGTCCCCTGAGTTGGCTTTCAAATTGCTACCCTATCTTCTGCCGAATATCTTCTCAGGCACTTCAGAAACAATGGCTGGCACCTCACCAGTTGTATTACACCGGGACTGATGGCAGCCACCTTAACGAAGAAGGCAGAGAGTAATTACAAGCACATATAGGCCCCCCTTTTAACTAAAGTTGGTAGAATGAATGTTTCTACCTGTGCTCCGTTAACTGCCAGGCATACTGCTTGTGATGAAGGCTTGTTTAAGTCTGTTCCTGGAGTTGAGTGACTGGTCAGGGGTGGAAGCAAAGTTTAAAGGAGCTTTTCCTCCAGCCTGGGTCCCCATGAAGGCTGTCAGACTCCAACTCCCATCAGCCTCTGAGAATAGAATTTCTGCATCATCTAGAGGGCAACAAGCTGGAGAAAGCGGACTTAATTGTGGTGGGAGCAATTCATTGAGAAACCTTGATCCATGAGATGGCCAAATTAGCTTGAGGCTAAGCGTTGCATAAGCAAGCCATTAAACTCAGCGGGATTTGGGAACCTTTGGCCCACCTAGTGGTGTTGAACTACAGCTCCCATCAGCCCCAGCATTGTAGCTGAGCAATATCTGGTTCCCCACACCTGAGCTAGAAAACCCCCAACCTGGTGCCTGTTAGGTATCGTTTTATCTCCTGACTTCTATCAGCCCTAGATAGCATGGTCAGGAGTCAATGAGCATTGTCAAATACTGTAAGGAACCAGGTTAGGGAAAGCTGAGCTGGATTACAAGGGAAATAATGTTTCTTTGGCTGGAAATTGCAGTCTAATATCAGAATTAGAGTGGGGTGGATACATGGGCTCAGACAACGTCAAATTTAGCAACCTACATGTACTGCCCTAGTTCTGTGTCAGCAATCAATGCGCAGCTCACTGGGAGAATTCAAGGCAGAACTAAGACTTCCTTGTGTTAGGACACATTACCCTTATGCATAGTATGCCTTCGGTTTCTCCCTACCAAGTTTTTCTCTTTTGCTATTCCAGTTGCATGATCTTTCCTGTCCATTATTTTCTGCAGTAGACAGTTGTCTCTTTTAATCTGACTAGAGCAGCACAAAACACCTGACCTGGTTGGCTTTTTCCATTGTTTAGCCTGATCTGTTTGAACAAAAGGATGCTGGTAGAAAACACTAGGTTTGATCTGAAAAGAGGCTTTCAAAATTTTTTTTTAGTGTCTGATCTTTTAAAAAAAATGAAATAAAAAAATATATTTTCTCAGAAGGTGGTCTGTCATTTCTTGGATAAGCAGAATACAAAAATGCTAAAAGGCAATGGTTTATCAATGCCTATAAGCTCATTACTGGCCTGTCAGTTTGTCTTAACAATCAAAGCTGAGACACTTCACTAGATCCCCAGAAAATATAATGGCAACTTATTTCAGAGAAACAATGCTGTATTGTTTTTAACACTTGATTGGAAGCCGCTCAGAGTGGCTGGGGAAACTCAGCCAGATGGGCGGGGTATGAATAATAAATTATTATTATTATTGAGTTGATAGCACTGTTTTTAATACTTACTTACTTGGGGAATGGGGAGTCAGATGAGTTTTTTTTTTTAAGACTTTCTGCTTTCAGTAGAGAGCCAGTGTAAGGTAGCACTTAGCTTTGGAGTAAGACCTGGAAGACCAGGGTTCGAATCCCCACTCGGCCATGGAGCTCTCTGGGAGACCTTCGGTCACTGCCTCAGCCCTAACCTACCTCATAGGGTTATTGTGGGGATTAAATGAGGAGGGGGTGAACCATGTGTGCCATGTGTGCTCCTTTGAGGGAAAAGGGTGGGATATAAATGCAATGAATACATAAGTCTGTTGGGGTAAAGTGCATCTTAAATAGGACTTTTGGGCAAACACAACTTTGGATTTATCCACACTTACCTTTTGTTCTCTTTCAAGACTCAGGTTCACGTTTCAAACCATCAGAACACCCTTTTTTGCCCTCATGAAAACCTGTTCTTTAGCTCTCAATCAGAGCAAACAGCAATTTGGTTTTTCTGTGGGTTGCCATTTGCTCCATCACAATATTAAAGAGGGGTGTGTGGGGGGAAAGCTCTGGATGGGAAAAACGGTGCTCATACACAGAGCTTTAAAGCATGAACTCTGCATGGAAAGACAGAGGGAAAGTATGAATAAGCCCCATATTTTGCCCTTTGATATCTAGCAGCTCATTGCCTGCTGCTTTCCACTTGGAATTTCAGGACAGGGTTGGTATCACAATTGGCAATTCAGGGTTTCCCAGTATCTGCTTTCAGAAGTGGTACATAAACAAATTTGTTGGGCCTGCCTGCTGTGAAGCTATCTTCATGTGAGCCAGGATGTGGACTTGGAGCAGGAATAGCTGTGTTTGAGCTGGTTTACTTCATTGAAGCTTACCTTTGGACTTCTCAGCTCAGCCTACCACACAGGGGCGTTGTGGGAGTAAGATGCAAGGGCAAACCTTCCTTGGAGACTGGATGGCCATATGTCAGGAATACTTTAGCTGGGATTCCTGCATTGCAGGGGGTTGGACTAGATGACCCTTGGGTCCCTTCCAGCAGTAAGATTCTATGATGTGTGTCACTCTGAGCTCCCTGGAAGAAAGGAGCATTGCCATGCATTAACGTGCAATTGAATAATGACGCTCTCGCTCGCTCGCTCGCTCGCTCTGCATTTTGCACAAACATACCTATTTCCCCCTCTCAAAAGTCTCTGGGCTTGGCTGTTTGTTTTTCTAGGAATGTGGAATCTCTGCATCTTCAGATGTAGTTAGACTACAGCTCCCTTGGCTTGGCCATGCTGCCTGGAGCTACCAGGGGTTGGGAAACCACAAATATCTGGAGGAGAAATGGACTGTCAGGAGAGAGATTAAACTACATTTATAATTTGTCTTTCTCATGAGGACTTCTGCTGATCTTACATGACACAGAGATGGGATCTGTCCCTGCCAAAATATAAAGCCCTGGGGATCTAAAGCTCCCTGGCTCTACCCTTTCTTGATGGGCACAGTAACAGTATAGCAGAAAATCCCTCCAGGGTGATATATTAGGCAGGGACACTGAGGACATGTTTTATTGGGAGGTTGGTCTGGAGCACTATGACATAGACAGCGTGACTTGGCCTGTGGCAGCAAAAAGGCTAGTTCTGCCCATACCTCTTGGCATTTTTGGATCACGAGTTCTGGCCTGGGAATGGCAGGTAGATTCCCAGTCTACCCCCACTACTCTGTAAGAACACTTAGCTCTTAATTGGAGGCTTGCTTTGACTCAGTATAAATCTATCTCAGTTTTATTTACACTGAGAATGGGGAACTTGTAGCCCATCAAATGCTCCTGGACTGCAACTCACTCCATCTTTTACCAGTGGCCATGTTGGCTGAGGCTGACGGGCAATGGAGTCCAGCAACATCTAGAAGACCCCAAGCTCCCCATCCCTGGTTTACATTGTCTGGCTGTGGTCTCCGGTGTTTCAGGCAGGGGTGTCTGTCTCTTTCTCTGCCCTACCCCAGGCTGAACGCAGAACATTTCACAAGGAAAGCAGGTGTTCTGCCCCTGAGCCACAGCCCTTCTTTCTGGGGCCCATGGGGACTGCATTTAGACTGAACAAGCTGGACCCATCCTTTAGTCACCCCATCCATCACTGTGTGCCAGTAGGGTGAGAGAAGCAGTGTGGACTGGGCTGCAAGGACCAGATATACTCCAAACTCCAAACAAGGGCTCTCGTAACATGCTCTCAAGTGCTAGACTAGGCCGCTGTAATGCGCTCCCTTAAAGAGCTGAGGCGCTTCAGCCAGCACAGCATGTAGCTGGCAGGTTGCTCGAGGAGGCCTGGCATTCAGATCATGTTGCACCAGTTCTGTCCAGTGGTGTCGGTTGCCCAATCATTTTCAGGCTCGATGCAAAGTGCAACTTAATAAAGTGAGCAAACGTTTCGTACTATGGTAGTTAACAACACACTTTTGTAGGGACCTAGTGTCCACAGAAGAAAAATAAATCATTGTGCTCGGCATAGAATCATAGAATTTTTTAGTTGGAAGGGACCCTGAGGATCATAGTCAAATAATTAGGGTTGCCATATGTCCTCCTTTTCTGGGACACGTTCTCTTTTTCATGCGTCCTAGCGATCCAAAGTTAAAAGCAGAAGTTGGCAAATGCATCCTCTTTTTTTGCTCTTCAAAATATGTCAGCCCACAGGTGACACATTTTCTGTTTTATTTTCGTCATCCATTTAAAAACAGCTATCCATGTTTATCCATTTAAGGGACGCGGGTGGCGCTGTGGGTAAAACCTCAGTGCCTAGGACTTGCCGATCGCATGGCCGGCGGTTCGAATCCCCGCGGCAGGGTGCGCTCCCGTCATTCGGTCCCAGCGCCTGCCAACCTAGCAGTTCGAAAGCACCTTCGGGTGCAAGTAGATAAATAGGGACCGCTTACCAGCGGAAAGGTAAACGGCGTTCCGTGTGCTGCGCTGGCTTGCCAGATGCAGCTTCGTCACGCTGGCCACGTGACCCGGAAGTGTCAGCGGACAGCGCTGGCTCCTGGCCTATAGAGTGAGATGAGCGCACAACCCTAGAGTCTGGCAAGACTGGCCCGTACGGGCAGGGGTACCTTTACCTTTACCTTTATCCATGTTTAATCAATACATGTCAAGACAGCTTGTGCTCTAGCAATTTAAACAACAACATTGCCAAGGAATATAACCCACAAAGCTGCAGCAAATATAGCAGGCCATTCTGTGCTCATTGCATTGCCAGCTTTGCACTCTCGGTTCCAATAGGGACCCCACAGTTCTGTGCCAGGGCTGGCCAGCTTGTGGCTCTCCTGTTGATGCTGGACTCCCAACTCCCATCCACCCCAGTTAGCACAGCCAATGGCCAGGGATGATGTGGGGGCTGTAGTTCAATGCTACCCGGAGGGAAAGGCCTCTGTTGACACCGTTCCTTCTCACAATGCAATCACGGCTGTTGCTGTCATGACAGGCAGAGAGGGCAGGGCACACAGGTGATCAGACAAGTCACATGTGATGCTCACTCGAAAGTCGTAGCTTGAGCCAGGTTTCCACTATCAATTCCGATGGGCCCCATGTGGGCGGAACGGCTGCGAGACAGATTGCAGCACCTCAAGCCGAGACCGGTGCAGTATAGGTAGAGCAGGTGCTGACGCCGTTCCTTTGAACAATGCAACCCCGCCACTGCTGCCATCATGCCAGTCTGTTATGCAGACAGGAGTGGAGAGGGTGGGACGCAACAAATGGCGATGAGACAAGTCACTGCCTCGTGGACCCACACCCAGTGAGCAACAGCCCCATTGTGCTTGCCTGGTGTGTCATCCAGCTGCAATGCTTTAAAAGGACTTGCTCTTAAAACATTCACAAGGTGATTTTCAAATGTCAGGGCACCAGTGAAACCTGAGAGATGCACTTTCCTTGTTAAATAGATAGGCTTGTCCCAGCCAAATAGCTCCAGTCAGCAGTTAGATAAAATCTCATTATGTGTTTTCCTGCTTTGCTGAAATGTCTTTGTTATCTTATTAACGCTCATCATTTCTCTGCTTCCTTTGCAGAGTCTGGAACTTCTAAGGGCAAAACAATCCCATCTAAAATACCTTTTTGTGGGGGTTGGGTAGGGTGGATATTGAACCAATATTTTAATACCACAATGATAAAAGCACGCAAACCCGTGGGAAGGGGAGATCCATTTTTTAATTAAAAAAAAACCCCTTAATTATTTCCCTACAGATGGGAAATTACCTCCACCCACCCACAATTTTTGGAAAATCCAGTGCCTGGCAAGGGACACTAGGGTGGCTGTTTAAACATCACCCCAAAAAGGACAAAGTTACAGATTTGCATTAAGAATGCATGTGCAAATTTATACAGACAGGTACAAATTTGGGAATTTTTAAATATAATTTAAATTGAGATACAGCCCATGTCACAATAGCAAGGAAGACTGTCCCCAGGTGAGCTGCATGTGCCTGCTCTGTCTGCTGCCCAGGTGCTGTTAACTGTTGATTGGCAATTTTAAGATCCCTCCCGCTCTCCTCCTTGTTAATACTCTTTGCCTTCAAATCAGACTTGGACCAGACAGTCTTTCAAATAGTGAACTCCTTCAAACAGAGCATGAGCGGGAAAGCTTTATTGGCCTAGCAGGCCAGATCTTTACCTATCCCTTTGGTTCAACTTAGATGGGTGAGTGGGACAACCCACCTATCAACCATCTGGTATCATAGGAGTTTAAGTGATTGGCAGGTCGATGGTACTGCCTACTTGTTGCAGCTGGCCAGTGAGGGTGAGGATAATGACTCCCCACCCAACAGCTGATGAGTGGGGAGTTCAGTCCTGCTTGGGGACTTCCCAGCAGCCAATCCAACTGCTTCTCTACCTGCCCCATACCTGACATCACATATGATGTATGGTATGGAGCAGGTGGATGTGGTTTGGAGGAAATGGCATAGCGAGCTAAATGAGGAGGCCTCACAGGCCAAAGTTTGCCTGGGGCCCAGAGGTTCCCTACCCTTGAAACAGAGAACTGTCCTTTGACAACCCTTCAAATAAAGGACTGTCCTCTTTTTAGTAGGATATACAGCCATCTCGGGCAATGCAACAGTGTTTTGTGTTGTGTAGGCTCTTATGATGTAAGTAATGGGCCCCGCCTGCTAGCCTGCTCCCTAAAATACCACTGGTTTGCTCATTTCTATATATAGGGTGCCTATATTCTGCATGGACTGGTTGCATGGCAACACGGAGAATGCAGCTGCAGACTGCAGTGCAACACAGTTGAATGTAGGTCAAGCTGTTATACCTGTTATCTAATATTAAAGAGTGCTTGTAGACTGATCAGGCAGCATAGACTAAGGGGATGGGTCTTATGCCTACTGTTTGATTTCATGTAATACATAATTTATTTATTTTGATCCCATTATGGCTTTAGATACCTATTAGGTCCACAAATTACCATATAGCATATACGGTATTCAACACAAAAAAACAGTGACAATTTGTTGTCGACAAAAGACAGCTGGACATATAAAGGGCCCTATTACTTTCAGTAGCTTAGGGCCTCATCAAACTTAAATCTGGCCCTGCACTGAAGGGCTGAAAGCCAATATCCCCAAACTCTCTTTGTGCTGCAAACACATACCCAGACAGTTACACTGTTATTTGCCAGCTATATTCTATGTTAGGGGAATTTCACGTCAATTTGCCAGGGATGTTCAGTTGGTGCCCTTTTATGGGGGCTGATTTTTTTTTAAAAAAATATGGTTTCTAGATGCAGAGATCATCCCTGGAATGAGAGAACCATTTGGGACAGACCCCCATCCCCCAAACTAAGGTTGGGCCTTTAAAGTCTGTGCATAAAAAAAGAAAACCAGAGGGGCATGTGAGGAGGTGTGAAGAGAGCTTGCTATGAACCCTGGAAGCTTTTTCCTTATCTTTGAGGTTCTGATGTGGGTTAGTGAACTCCTGTCCGTAATGAGGGTGCTTCAGGCTCTCCTCTGCTATAATATTCTACTTAGATTTTTATTTTATTTATTTTTTAAAAAAGAAGTTCCACCCTGTTCCAAAGGCTGAGGACAGTTTACACTTTGACAACAATTCTCCCCCTTCCATCCTGCCGACACGAAGCATCTACCATGCTTCACAGTTTCACAAAGTGCAAAATAATAAGACCTCCCCCCCCCAAAAAAACCCCTGTAGAAACTACCCAAGATTAATCTTCCCTTCCAGTTATTAGAACAGAAGAAGAGCTCTGCCGGGTCAGGTCAAAGGCCCATCTAGTCCAGCACTCTGTTCTCAATCAGATACCCATGGGAAGCCAGCAATCAGTCTCGCCACCTGCAATTCCCAGAAAAGGCATGCTGACTCCAGCAGTGGAAGTAGACCGTAGCTATCTGTTCTGTTGGTTCTGTTCTACTTACTGCATTTTTATCCCACCTTCCTGCAAGGAGCTACACATAGTTCTCTTCCTCTCTGTTTTATCCTCACAAAAACCCTACGAGGTAGGTAGGCTGAGAGGTGGTGATTGGCCCAAAGTCACCCAGTAAGCTTAAAGATGGGGTATGGATTTGAATTTTGCTCTCCTAGGTCCTAGTCTAACACTCCACACCACATTGGCTATCACGGCTAGTCCCCTCACCTCACTCCCAAGGACATTACCTCCACATCCCTTTGTCTCTACACTGGGGCAGACCCTATCCAAAGCCCTAGATTCCTCTCTTTCACAGAGCTCACCTGTTTATTGAGCATCTATCCTACTGGTTTGAGCAGAGGTTGGGCAACTTCCTTTCAATGGACCCCACACTTCCTAGTGGTTTTCCCTGTTACTATCCTTTCTGCATTTGCCAGTGTGCAGTGGAAGACCTACCACAAAATATTGACACCCTGGAAACAACCAGGATCTCCCTTTCTTCCATCTCTCTGGCGTCCCCAAAAAGAGCCACAGTCGTAATGAAACAACAGGACTTTTCTGACATGCCACAGAGATTGATGGCTTGGCTTTGACCTACCAAACTGGTGGAGGCTTTCTGTGCAGAGGTGAGGCGAGAGATGTGGCAGGTGAAAGTGGTGGTGGTGTGTTTTCTGGGGAGAAAGGGAATGTCTTCTTCTACCTGCACAGCACCTGCATGTCAGAGGATTGCATAACGTTTTGTTCCTAGACATTCCGCTTATGGAACATGAAATTACGGCTATATCCAGACCATAATGCTTAAAGCCCATTTAAAATGTGTGGCTTCCACCAAAGAGTCCTGGGAACTGTAACTTGATGAGGGTACTGGGAACTGAAGCTTTGTGAGGGATAAACTACAGTTCCCAGGATTCTTTTGGGGAATCCGTGTGACTTAAAAGTATGCGGTGGAGGGGGCGTGTTGTGACCAAAGTCCTGGATTCTTTACAAAAGAGTATGTTGTGTCCAGTCCAGCCTTTCTTTCTAACTCAAACGACAGCTGTTTAATCAATCCCTTTTCAAGCCACTGATAGGGAATTCACCTCTGTGATGTTCCTGGCAGGGTCCCTCTGACCCCAAATCAGACATTGATCCTTGCTTCCATGCTGCCACCATTGCATATTTACCCTCCTTATCTCTGCCCACTATCAAAAGGCAGTTTCAGTGAGAACAGTGTCACCATGCCTTCAAAGCAAAGGCAAGCAACTTCAGTTCGTTCCGAGGGATGTTTATAGCTTGTCCTACATTTGGCTCCCAAATGCGAGGAGGAGTCATCCGCCGTAAAGACACACCCATCTCTCCTTCCTTTACACACAAATAAGGCGGTGGAAGTATGGAACATCTGATTACTTTAAAGCATCTCTCCCTGCTCAGTACGCAATTAGAGGTTGTTTGAACTAGGTGCTCACTCTGCAAGGCTATAGGGTGATTCATGTAACTCCTGCTCTGCTAATGAATGTGAACTAAATTCATTAGCAGCTGGACAGAATGTTAACATGCATTCAGCTCTCCACTCTCCCATCCTCTTCTTCAGATCTCTAGAGTACAAGCTGAGCCAGTTTTTCCATATCAACAGCAATCAATGGTTCATATAGCAAAAATTCCCATATACTACTAACCCAGAAATCGTAAACTGCGTCGCAAAGGGTATAATTAAGACTCAGCAAAGGAGTTTCCTCCTTACCAAGTGCCAAGTGTCTTGTTCATCCTGCAGCAAAGCTGAAGCAGAGTTTTCCCTGAGCTTCCTACAATGCCATGTGTTTATCATGGTTATTAATACTAGTAGTATTGGTTGGAAGTATTTTTATGCCACTCTTTAGCCCAAAAGGCTTCCAGAGTGACTTGCAAAGACCAATAAAAACAAGACATTCCCCAGTCAGCCATGTTCACTGGGTGACTAGTAATGGACTCGTTAGCTAGGCCTACCTCACAGAGATGTTGTAAGCACAAAATGCAAGGGCGGGGGGGGGGGGAGAAAGAAAACCATGTAATTTACTGTTATGTACTTGTAAGCTTTGTAAGGATTCATATCCCGAAATGCAGCATGCAAATCACTGTAATCAACCAATCAATAATAAAAATGTTTGCCTTCTTGAATTCCTAGGAAGAAAAGTAAAAGAAAACAAAGGCAGTGAATAAATCGGTTCTGAGTGTTGTATCCAACTAAGTCAAACTTCTTAAAATCAATGGGCCTGGTTAGCAAGTTCATTTGTTTCAATGGGTCAACAACCCAGTATTCATGACACCTGCTCCTGCGTGTACACTCCTTCTCAGTCTCATGATAATGTCATAGCAGTTTGTCACACACTGAGACATTTATAGATCCCAGATCTATAAATTTGTGTGTCCCGGACAAAAGAGCAGCAATTAGACATCTCTCTTTCTTTCTTTCTTTCTTTCTTTCTTTCTTTCTTTCTTTCTTTCTTTCTTTCTTTCTTAAAAGCCAACTATGGTGTAGTACATGTCACTATAGATTATCACAAAAAGGAAATGTAGAACAGAATAATGAACAGTTTTTCAAGGAAAGCAAATGAAGGGCACCATGTACTACAAGGATCTACCCAAAATTCTATACCAGAATGTCAATAACATTCTGTACTGAGGAAAGCTGGCATCTACCACCTGTGCACATTATAGGCTCCATTCACACCATACATTTAAAGCACTATGGTACTAGTTTAAATAATCATGGGTTCCCCCAGAAAATCATGGGAGCTGTTGTTTGTTAAGAGTGCTGGGAGTTGTAGGAAACCCCTATTCCCCTCCCAGAGATACAATTCCGAGTGTTTTAATAATTAATCCCTCTTCCCAGAGATGAGGGAGAAATTTGAAGGTGCAGTTCACATCTAACGGCGAACCAACATAATTCACACTTTCAAAAAAAATATAAATCTATGAACCAAAACACACCCATCCTACGAAATCTGCGCTTCTTTAAATTTTGCATGGGTGTCTTCTCTCAAAGTAGCATGTTCAAAAATGAACATCTGGAGAAAGTGTGCATTAAAACATGCACATTAGTAGAGATAACAGCCCCGAATGCATTAAATATGGGGAAATTACTTTGCAAAGATGTGTTTATTTGGCATTTTAGGAGAAATTTGTGCTACAATGCTGCTGAATTTTCACAAGAACTTGAAAAATATATTGCAGACTGATGTAAAATTGTGGAGAACTGAACATAAGAGTGGGAAAGTGAGGAACTGAAATGGACAGAGTTGCCTATTCCAGTTATGTGTGTCTGCAACACTTGAACCTGCCATCTTTGGCCCTCCAGTATCAATATTTCTGTGAGAACTTGGAGTTGTTTGCTTCTGCACAGGCTTTCAGCTTTGGTATTGCTGCTAAAGACACGAGGCATTTGATTGCTCTTCTCAGAAGAGTTCAGTCTCCAGATGAGAAATGTGCTTCCATTGCCACAGTGAAGGTATCTTTACTCATCCATACCTAAGGCAATGAGTAACTTTTTGGTTCACCCTGACTATATGGGCCTAGAGTGGTAGTAGAAGGTAAGCCCCAAACTTGTTAGTGTTTTAAGACAGAAGTGTGGACAGATTGACCTTCTAGGCTCTATAGTTGTATGTTATCCATTTCTGCCTGCATTAGTTTTTTGCTGGCACCTGTGGAAATGGCTCCATGACTGTTCTTCTAGGCCACCTAAAACAGTCATGGCTTCCCCCAAGGAATCCTGGGAAGTGTAATTTGTTTGGGGTGTTGAGAGTCCTTAGGAGACACCTATTCCCCTCACAGAGCTACAGTCCTCACTGGAATGGTTTAACAATCAATCTTTCCCAGGGAACTCTGGGAATTGCAGTTCTGTGAGGGGGATAGGGGCTCCCTAACAACTCTCAGCTGTAGTATCCTATGGATTTGGGAAGAGTACTTACTATGTGAGGAAACCTTTCATAATACCAGGAAGCAGAGTAGCTTTAATTGTTGTATTTATTAATGAACAACAGGTCAACAACTTGGCATAGCAGCTAAGACTTGCTACACAGGCAAGACAAAGGTTCCAACTAGTTTCCAACCACCTGTAGAGGGAACCTCACCTAGGGAAGGGAGTTTCACTTACAGATCTCACACACTGCGTGGGTACCCTTAACAAACTACAGTTCCCTGGATTCTATAGGGGAATAATATGGCTTTAACTGTCTAGTGTAGATGGGGGCCCCAGTCTCCCTGAAAATCCCAGAACATGGTCTCAGGACACATGAAGTCACCACCTTGCTGAAGCTAAGCAGGTCTTGGTCTGGTCAGAGCCTGGATAGGAACCCACCTGAAAACACCATGTATGTCACCTTGAGGTCTATGTGGAAGAAGCCAGGATATAAATATAGTAAATAAAAATAACTCAAAAGCTGGGGTTCCATTGTTGTTACTCGTGTGCAACAGGATCCTCTAAGGGAGAGTTCATCCCCAAAGACTGGCTTAGACTTTTAACTAGGGTTGCCAAGCAATTAAAAATGTCCAGGTTTTCACTAATAAATTTGTTTATTAGTTAAACATGTAGGTGCTTTTTGTTTGCAGGATGATGAAAAAATAAGAAAAGTTCAAGTGTCTTCTCAGTGAACTAATATGCACGTAAAGCTACAATTAAATTTGAATATATTAAAGGAAGAAAATGAAAGCTTGCCGCCTCCCCCCTGCCTCCCGAAATCTACTCCATCCCCAAAGGCTTGGGGCCTTGACAGTCACAGGTAACAATAGTAATTAGCATTTATACAGCATTGCAGATCTTTGGAAGAACATTTCATACATCATTTCAGCAGTTTGTGCAACAATCCTATCAATTAGGTCAGTGTAAGTAATCCCATTTTGCAGCCTTTGAACCAGGGCTGAGAAAATAGTGCCTTACCTAAGAGAATCCAGCTCATACACTTAGAACATTTTCATACATGTGGCTTAGGCATTCTTGCTTCAGTGGGGTTTTTAATGGGATCAGAAAACTTACCTAGTAAAACTTAAACTTACAGAGTAAACGTGGCCGGCCAGACCTCCCCATTTGGCCTGTAAAGCCATTTCCCAAAGCTACATCTACATGTCCCACCCATTATGTAGTATGTGATGTCAGGTGTTGGTCAAAGTAGAGCTGCAGCTATCAAATGCAGGACTGAGCTCCCTGCAGATCAGCTAATAATTCACAAGACACGTCAGAGTGTTCTTGTTGGGAGCTGACTGGCATGCTCAGAAAAAAAGACTGAAACACGCACACATAGATCGGCTAGTGTGTGGAGAGTTCAATTCTGCTTGAGCAGTATCTCCCTACCCACAATGGCTGGGTTTGGTAGGTGGGTGAGACAATCCACCCACCCATCAATCACATGACACCATTGTGACATCAAGATTGGTCTGCTGGTATGGGGAAAATATGGTTCTGGCCCGCCAAGCAAAAAATGTTCCCTGTCCCTACAGTAAATAGTGCTCACTCACATTACAAATGCTTCGCTTCTGCACAAACAAAACCAGAAGTTAACATAAACAGTACAAGAGAGGCTCAAAAGCAATTTAAAGCTCAGTTTAAAACACATAATTAGTTGGGTTCATTGCTACACAATCTGAAATGATGGCCACCGGCATAGTTGGCTAAAATGGGCTTAGGCCAGAGGTAGGCAATGTGGTTCTCTACAAATGTTTTTGGACTACAACTCCCATCATTTCTGGCCATCACAGTCCTGTTAGATAAGGATTAGACCAGGCATGTCCAAAGTCCGGCCCGCCAGGCCAAATCCGGCTCCCTGGTTGATTTAATCCGCCCCCCCAAGCAATTCTGAGAAATTAATCTCTTGCAGCCCCCGAGTGTCTGCTGCTCAGCTTCTTCTGCCCAGAAGCCAACGCATCAACAGAGAGCTGCAGCTCTCCAGCATTGACCCTTGGAACCGTCCACCTGCCAGCTCGCACATGCACCCTATCGTGACCGTTGTGTGCTCAGTGTGCTGCTCACTCTCTCATTTGTCTTGCTCTCCTGGCCATCTGCCTTTAATCCTAAAAGAAGCTCAACAACTTCAATCCTAATAAAAGCTCAACAACTTTGGCCGGCCCTCAAGCATCAAATCTGGCCCTCTTTGAAAAATGTTTGGACACCACTGAATTAGACAAAAGTATGGAGGACAGGTCCATCAGCAGGCATTAACACCCATGATAGCTAAATATAAACTCCTGGAAGCAACAATAGGAGAGGGCTGTTGCCTTTGTGCCCTGCCTGTGGCCTTCCTAAAGGCAGCTGGTAGAATACTCTAGGGAAAAGGATGCTGGACCACTGATGAGCCACTGATCTGCTCCAGCTGATCTTCTGTCTGCCTATGTTCAGATTTGTGTTGCCAAAATCACCCAGCTTTTAAAGGTGTGCCTGCTTTGAAGGTGCTATAATAGATGGTGTAGTAGAGTACATTTAAAAGAGAAGGTTTTGGTTTTTTTAAAGGTTAGTAAAAGGAGAATGATTATTCCCATCACAAATGCCTGGCTCCCATAGAAGTAAATCATTCATTCCTTATCATACTGTCTTGCACATGATGGTTTCTTTTTTCAAAACTAGGAAATGCTCTGCGACTGCTTCTCTGCTCAGTTGAGTCCAGGTAAAAAAAGATTCCCCACCATTCATTCAAGCTTAGTGTCCACCATGACCTTTAAGCCAGCTGTCTGACAAACCCTCCTGTCATCTATACAGCCTTTCAGCCTTTCTGTCACTGCTGTGAGCAGATGCCCAGCTACAGATGAGGGGGAAATTGGATCCAGTTCTCATTTAAAGGCAAATTGATCCAATCCACACTTTCTGAAACAATATGCAAACCAAAACACAGCTATCCTTTGAAATTCACACTTATCCTAATTTTGCGATGCCGTTCTCCAAAATGCATATATTGGGGGAATGCGTGCATAAAAATCAATGTATCGGTGAAATTAACATACAAAAATGCATCGTGTTAGGAGAAATTGCTTGCAAAAATGTGTACATTAATCAAAAGTGCATAAAAAAATGTGTTCTATTAGGGGAAATTTGCACTAAACTGCGGATGAATTCCCATGAAGATTAAAAAAAATAAATAGTCACAAATTGCTGAAGAAATGTGGGGAACTGAATTTAAGGCTGGACTGGAGAGATCCTTCCATCCCTATGCTCAGTTAACCATTCTCAGCAGGGCCTGAAGCCCCAGCAGCAGGAAGCCGGATCCCTCCAGCCCTACAAAGTGCTGCTAAGCCCTTTGACAAATGATCCATGACAAGAGACGTCATCGTCCCACACAGCTGGGATTTGGAGCTGGGGTTCTGCCCATCGCCAGCATAGCGGCTGCACCAGAACGAGCCATGAAGGGTCAGCAAAGAAAGCAGGAGCTGTGTTTGCAGGCGCTGCTGGTTTTACCTAGGACTACCGCCTCCTATGACTCCCCTGGGCAGCTCCTTCCTCTTGTATTGCCGGTAATGAGAAATGGAGAGAGGCCAACTCTCAAGTTTGCACGGCCAAGAATGAGACAAAAGCAGAGGCCATCAGGTGACAGTTCCAGCACCCTCATTTGCAGAATTAGAATGTAAAGGGGCATTTCATAATCTTTTGGTGTGGGTTTCTTCACCATCTCCATCAAATTAATCCCACTCCTATGCACACAATTAGATAAAACAAGAGACAGGCCACAATTAACTGGGATGAAGCAGAGGACTCTATTAAAAAGCCCCACTGTTTCCTCCTCCCTCTTTGCTTCCTTCCACAATGGATTGATTATCATATTAGTCCTTGCAGGGGGGTGCATTCCCTTCTGGGGGCCACATGCCAATGCTGAGTGGAGCGAGAGAATATCTCTTTGTACGGTAGGCTAGATTTTCACACCCCTCTCTATTCTCCATCCGAGTAAGCAAGTCATTACAGGAGTTTAGGAAACCTTCCAGCCAGGCAAAAGTTCTGGAGGAGAGTATGCGGCAGGGCCAGTGAGGGGTGCAGCCTGGGGAGGGGAATGGCCTTGGGAGAATCTCAAGGGCCAATGTGAGATGGTTGGAGAGCTGCATTGGCCCCTGGGCCTTATGTTCCCCACCAATGAGTACATGGCTCTGTTGTTAGGTTGTGTATTTTTAAGCTTTTTACTTTCTTTTAAACTTTGGTCAAACTTTGCAAACTCGGGGGGGGGGGGTCCATGGGTAGAGAAGGGGTCTAGAACTGGGATGTCCAACCAGTAGATTTGTAATCTACCAGTAGATCCCCAGCTGATCCTGGTAGATCATGGGATCCTTACGATGTACAAAAAGTTATGGGGGGAAAGCTAAAAAAAACTCTGTGCAATCCTCCCCACTGCCAGTTTTTTTTTATACTGGGAGTAGATCAGTCTCTTGGGAGTTGGATATGCCTGGTCTAGAAGTATTAATATAAAGAAAATAGTTTTTAATACTTTTAATAATTGAGATGAACAACTGAATCCCAAGCCATGCTGATCCCAAGATTCAAAAATCTAAATATCTGCGACAGACACACTCCCAAAAGGTGCCACATTTTGACTGGGCAAGGAGCCCTGCACTCTCCCTGTATGATCAGCCAATGATAGCCCCACTCAGAGTAGATCCATTGAAATCCATGGACCTAAGTTAGTCGTGCCCATTATTTCAGTGGATAAACTCTAAATAGGACTTACTTTGGAGACAACCCTCTGAAATGAATGACTCCCTTGGGTTCATTCATTTCAGTAGGTCTGAGTAGAACTTAGGGCTGGACAGCCTTTATTACTGTGCATTCAATATTATTTATGCTCATGATGTTATCTGGGCAGTTACATATCCTGTTTGGCTCTCGTTGGCTACTAGTCGTGATGGCTATGCTCTGCCTCCACAGATGGAGGCAGTAAGGTTGCTAAATACCAGTTGATGGAAAGCACAAGAGGGGAAAAGGGCTCTGATGCTTGGCTCCTGCTTATGGGCTTCCCACGGGCATCTGGTCGGCCACTGTGAGAACAGGAAGCTGGGCTCTATGTGGGCCATTGGCCTGATCCAACAGGCTCTTGCTTTCAATGCTGTTTGCCCCTGTGAAAATTTAAGGCCAGACACCCTGTTTCATCTCTGATCTGTGCACCTCCTATAACCTCCTGCCTTAACCCAGGACTTCTAGTGAATCTCAGGAAGTTCTGAATGCAGAGACCAAAACAATCACAGTTTGGTTTGACTCGGCGAACACAAACCAGAAGAGGTGACCTGGTAATTTCTCCTTGTTCTTCTTTTGACAGGAACACTGGGGCACTTGTCGCTTCAGGCCTTGGGGGAGAGCATCTGGGGTCATCCACAGTAGGCAAAGGGAGCAGGGGATAACATGGCACTAGGCAGCTGCTCTCGGCTGTGTGATCCCCTTGTTTACTTTTGGAGAGAAGTGCCAACTTGTCAGGTTTAATGTTTGACTATTGAAGCTGTCATTAACCAGCCAGCTACTCTTCCCTCATATGATAAATTCCTAGGGCTTGAAGGAAGATCTCCTTGTCCCTAGTTAGGGATGGGGGATAAATTTGATTCAGGTTCACATTTAAAGGTGAACCTATCTAATTCAGACTTTGTGAACCGAGATGCAGCCAGCCTTCAAAATTTTTGGATTTCACAGTGCAGTTCTCCAGTCAAGTAATGCATTCAAAAATGCATACACTCGCTGGGTCTCACTGGGTGAACCATGATGACAAGATCTTCGCAATGGCTCTTTGGGGCACATGACTGGTGGCAGCGAACCACCTTGGATCAAGACGCAACCCAGGAGTGGGTCTTGACCCACCAGCTTAAAAACAATAGACCACATTGTCTCAGGTTCCAAATTAGAAGATATGCTTCTTTCTTTGATCATTCTTTCTTTATAAACTTTCATTTTTTAATTATTGGATCCCACCATCCTTTGGCCCCTAGAAGTGCTCCCCCAAAGCCATAGGATCAAGCACAGGGCTATTTTTCTAGAAAAAGAAGTGCCGGAACTCACCAGGAACACCTCCCTCGTTCTCTTAGAATGGCAATGGTGCCCACCTGAGAGGTGCCGGAACTGAGTTCCGGTGTGTTCCAGCTGGGGGGGGGGAAGCCCTGATCAAGTGAATCTTCTTATTTGAAGGAAGGGAAAGAGAGACCTGACCTTGCCATAGGCCCCTGTATTGCCACTGCAGAAATCTCTGCAGCCTTGCCCTCACCAATGTCTGAGCTTCAACACTGACAGACAGCAAAGGAGGCGAATCAGTGAAGACATCTGTGCAAAAGAGCCTGCTCACTCTGGTAGTTCACTCACCATTAGTTCTTCCACCACACCCTGCTTTTAGGATTGCAGCCTAAATTATTTCATTGTTAGAAGACAAGATAATTGTAGTTAATTTAAAGCAAGGGTTGTAAATGGATATATATGATTCAGACATTTGGATTGTAATTGAGTAATTTTGCCATTGATGATTGTATATGCAAATTTATATATGTGTGAAAACACACACACACACACACACACACACACACCCTTCTATACACTATTTGAAAAAAAGGATGGATGGATGTATAAATATCTGGTGAAGAATGAAAAGTATGTTCCTTAGGCCATCTCTTTGGGGCTGTGGTTGTCCAGGTAGAGCTGGCCCAATCATACACACATGGTGTAAGGCCTCTGCCTAGAGCAGCAAAACATAAAACTGGGGTACACACTTTGTCATAAGCAGCATCAAAATCTAATCCTTCATGCTGCTGTCAGTATGGCCGGCTACTTCCATGAATGAAGAACAATCAACAGTTCCTCTGCCTACAATTTCACAGGAGAGTTGGGGTGGTACGTTCCATCTGTGTAGGAACTAGCCACACAGGAAGTCCCAAGGAAGACCTGGCCCACATCAGGTGTGGGGCTGGTGGGTGTGATTTGGGGGAAACGCCACACCCCAGATGTATATGACACTCTGCAAATAATATCCTTCACAGGCGTACAACCTAAAATTTGACACGTGAAAATGACAAAGGAAAAGGAAATAGAGAGGGGGTAGATAATGTGGGGAGTTGAATTACAATGATTAATTTGGTTACAATATGGCTATCTGGAGTTAGGGGGTGTCCTAAAGCCTTACAAGAAAGGGTGGATTTAGAAGGGGGTATTGAAGGAAAGAAAGGAGGTGGTGGTGGGAGTGGCACAGAGGCATTCTGGGAGGCAGCTCCAGTCATAGGGGGCAACAAGGGAGAAAGGGGCAGAGTAAGGAAGAGGGCTTTGGGTGACTGGATCTCTTTTACTTCTTATTCTTCTCAGCTGAGGCTTTCCATGGCCAGTGCAGATGTTTGAGGTGGAAAACAAGCAAATGTGTGACAGGAAGCGTTTCCAGAAGGTGGGAAGAAGAGCTCTGGTATTTTCATCATAGGTGTTGTTGTTGGGGGGTGGGTTGCCCTGCTATGTTCATCCAGGCTGGTCTGAAATGTGTCATAATTGGGTAATTTGTTCAGACCCAAGGGCCACAGGGAAGCAAAGCAACCCGTCTTACGAGCCGCTTGTCGTTTCCACAGTATCCCGTGATCACCACTCTTTGCATAAAACGTGCCCAAATGTAGCAGAGACTGACTCCTAGCTGGGAAATGCATCACAGACCTTTAGTAATTCTGCTCGTGCTGCTCACAATGGAAGACCTAAAACAGACATCCAAGGCAATGGGATGCTTCAGCAGATGATCACCATTTAATTGAGATCTTCGTTTAGAGTTAATTGCATTTGGCTTTGCAAGTGTTGACTCATAAACACACGTGCTCCGACACAGAGAAATATGCTGAGGGCTGATCACTCCCATCTTCCTCGGGCCCCAGCACATCTCTCAAGGAACGTGCTCAAGATGCCACCATCTGAATGAACATTAAATGAAGAAGTGATGAATGGAGCCTGCAAAGCCCACATTCTCCAGGTGTTTTCTAGGGACGGTCCTGGATTTACAGAAGCCGTCCCAGTTTTTGATTTGAGCCCAGAATATCCCATTTTTTCTTAGGATGCCCCTGTTTTCATCGGAGAAATGTTAGAGGGTATGGAGTTATCTGATACCCCCTGAGCCATCTGAAGTCAGTTTTTTTAATGTTTAATGTTTCATAATGTTTCTATACTTGTTGGAAACTGCCCAGTGTGGCTGGGGCAACCCAGTCAGATGGGCAAGGTATTATTATTATTATTATTATTATTATTATTATTATTATTATTATCCCTATTTTCATCAGAGAAATGTTGGAGGATATGGAAACCTGGGGGAAGGCATCAGCCCCAGGGTTCTAAATTTGGAGCCTGGGGTTTTCTGAGATTCCAATGCAGTTTCTCATTCCTGCTTCTGGGCCTGGGAGCTTCACCTACCTTGGTGCTACAACATTCCTTTTGTGATGAGACAGTGCACGGGTAGGTACGCTGGTGAAGTCAGAGAGTGTGTAATTGTCCAAAGGGTGTGTGTCGCGTCTGCACAAACGATAATAACAGCAATAACCTAAGAGGGAATCCTCAGAGTGACATTCCAGTGCAGGCAACAAGCAAACGGAGAGTTGTGTACACGTGGGTGTCTTCTTCCTCTACCAAGAGACTTCTCTTGCAGACCCTGTGGGGTTGCTGGCAGCATAGTTTGGTCAGCTGCAAGTCATCAAGTGCTAAACTATGACCCTCCAAGTGCTGTTGGTTGATGGCAACTGGGGTCCACATCTCTGTTTTATTCAACGATTAATGGCAGTCAACCACACGTTTGCTTTTGGGGAGGTAAGAATTCTGTATTAGAGGTCCCTATTCTGCTCACCTTCTTGCAGAACTATATTTGCCAGGATAACAGGGTGGAGAGGGACTGATCCTTTAAGAAACCATTTAAATCCAATGACATAGCTCTTTCCATACTGCTCAGAAGTTCAATGGAGTTCAGTTGAAAGTTTCCATCCATATCAGAGGTGGGGAAACTTGTGACCCTCCAAACGGCTTTGTACTACCACTTTTACAGGTGCCCCATGATGACCACACCACGTCTGTAAGAACCCAATCGTTTGGTGTGGCGGCACAGACACGTTGGAACTCCCTGCCTGTTTATATCAGGCAGGCAAATACCTCCACTGCATTTTTTCTGTCCCTGCTGCAGACATTATTATTTAGATAAACCTACCCAGATGTTTGGAAAGTTTATATGAGTTTTATTTTCTTTTAGCCAGGGTTGTCATACATACGTCCAGGAAACCCTGGACATGTCCTCTTGAGGGGCGGGGCTACATGCCCGTCCGGAGGGATTTTTTATGCAAATTTTAAGCTCAATTTTTTTTTGTCTGTATTTTTACCTCTGAAAATATGGCAGTCTTAGTCTACTGTATTATGTTTTTGATTCTCCATATGTTGTAAATTGTGGTTGTAAATATTTAGTGAGCTTATTGTTTTACCTTTTTGTAAACCACTTTTAGTTGTCCCCCCCCCCCACACACAATCAAGTGGTATATAAATTTTATGAATTAAAAATAAACAAATTCCCATGGTCCCTGACAATTGGCCCATGCTGGCTGGGGCTGATGGGAATTGGAGTTTAATGACACCTGGAGGGCCACAGTCTCCCCACTCCTGTTCTATGTGAAATACAACGAAAGAGCATGCCCCCGCCAGCTGATTGGCAATGCCCCTTTGCTGTCCATTTGACCCCAACGGTGGAGCCCAATTGCTTCATACCAGCCAAAGGCAAAGGCATGTAAAGTGCAAGCCCAAAGTATTTCTCCTATTGCTCATATGTCTTGGGCTGGATCAATCAAGGAATGGAATGCGCTGGGAAAGAATTTTCTCCCAAGGCAACCTTAGCAGGAACTTTGCTGGGGAGGCGCCAGGCAATTGCCTTCCTGAGGAGGAACAGCATTAGATAGAAGCAGGGATGCGTGAGTGACCTCAATTTCCTGCAGGTCTGGCAGGAGGAAATATAGTGGTACCTCGGGTTACATACGCTTCAGGTTACATACGCTTCAGGTTACAGACTCCGCTAACCCAGAAATAGTGCTTCAGGTTAAGAACTTTGCTTCAGGATAAGAACAGAAATTGTGCTCCGGAGGTGCGGCGGCAGCAGGAGGCCCCATTAGCTAAAGTGGTGCTTCAGGTTAAGAACAGTTTCAGGTTAAGAACGGACCTCCGGAACGAATTAAGTACTTAACCCGAGGTACCACTGTAGAAGCAAAACCATGGAGCCCAGGATGAAAACCCCTCTTCAGCAACTTTGTGGATAGTTCCAAAATCCACATTTAGAACAATATTAGGCCAACCAAAATGTCACAAAAACTGTGCAAGCTTTCAAGTTCTCTGAAATACCTTAGCTGCATTCAGATGGTGCCCCTTCTCTCTCTTCTTGCTCAAGCACATTGTTAAAACTACTCATGGCCCAATACAAATTCCAATGAACTAGCAAAGACTGAATTGAACTGGGACTGGGGTCAGGGTGGGGTATTTACTGTGTCTGTGGTGTCCTTGTTTAAGAGAGCAGTGGTTTGCAAATGACGCTAATTCATGAATACTATTAACTATAATTGAAGCTGACCATAGTTAATAAACCATAGCTAAAGATGAGGCATCTAGCAGGTGATCAGAGAATATGGTGATCACCTTTTTGGTTTATGGTGTCACAGAATAGTCACAAGCACCACCGAGAGCAGTCTTGAGAGCAGTTTGAATTTTTTGCCGCTCTTTACTCACAGCTCATTTAACAGGCAACTTTTAACCACGGTAATAAACCATAGTTAAGCTGCTAGGTTGGGTTCACACATAAAGCTAAGCCACGTTATCTGTGAACCAGCCCAATAACATTCCAGCCTTACTTCCTGAGCAGTGTTTAAGTCTCCCATAACATGGACTAGATCAGTGGCAGTGTCCTGTTAATGGTGAGGCAGCCCTTTTCAGAGATGATAGAAAGAAGGTCTGTGCAGCAGTTCTCCAATCTGTGTAGCAAAAGGGGCTCAATGTGCTCTCCAACAAGCACTAAACATTTACCCCAAAGATGCCCATCCCCAGGGTGTACCTCCTGACCAAATATGTCCTCAAGAGATGAAATACTCTTAGTCCCTAAAATAGCTCTAAATGTTCTGAATATCTCGATGGAATAGCTATCTATCTATTTCAGCAGTCATCAGAATGCAAGCATATGGCAGTTGGATTTTATAAACAATTTTTTAAAAAAATTACTCTACTATTAAGCTATTTAACACACTTTGTGACTCTGAGGTCCACGTGCTGCTCCAATGCCTTCTTTAACATCACTCAGAGCCACCGTGGAAGAACCCTGTTCTTCCCGTATTTCAAGATTGTGGTCCTCCTTTGTGCAATCTCCATGCATAGGCTTGAGAAAGGGCTGTGTGTAGGCTTCGTTTATGTACATAGCTGGGAAGGTTATCAGCATTAGGTGATAGCCATTTTAAAAGCCCAGAGTTGATTCAGGGCAATTATGGCACCAGATGAATGGGCCCGACAGACCAAAGTTGTCAGGTGTGCAAACAACCGGTCCCATTCCAAAGCCTCAACCAGAGCAAACAACTTGGCATAAATGGCAAATCAGTGATTATCGCAACCCAATGGCCCTGTGATTCCTGGCTTTTGATTGGCTGGGGAGAAGGGAGGCATCTTTTCCCCTCCTGAGTGAGCTTTGTTTGGTTTGTTTCCCTGGTCTAGGGTCTTCGATTTCTGCATGTTTGTAAGCCGACATGGATGAAGGGTGGTACAGAAATTTAATTAATAAACAAAAATAAACAGTTGGATTTCCTACTGAAGAGACACAGATGTCTTCGGCAATGAAATCAACGTTGGGGTCATAAATGTGGAACCATTTTTTTTTAAGGATCCCATGGTAATTAAGTAATTGTCGATCCATTCTGTCTCTTGATCACATAGCTTCCAGCTCTGTGTTGCAACGAGTAGTTACCAAAGATAAATGCTCTTGCGTCTTGTTGTAATTAAGAGCTAGATATATAATGATTTCTTGCAGTGTAGAGGTCTTTCAACAGTGACTAGCTATAATGAATAATGGAATTTCCATGTGCAGAGGCAGTAGGCTGCTGGACCTTAGAGTTAGAGCAGTTTCTTTGCCTGTAGAAGGTCCCAGGTTCTGTCTCCAGGTAGGGCTGAGGAAGACTCCTGGCTGAAATGCTGGCAAGCAGCTGCAGGTCAGTGTATGTAGATCAGGGGTGGGGGGGACCTTTCAGGGCCTGCATCGCCACAGGGGACAGAACCAGACACAAGAGTAGGTGGAGCTGGGCCCAAATGTGGGTGGAACTGGGGACAAAATGGGGAGAGCCAGCTCCAAGATGGGTGGAGTTTCTGAAGTGGTCAGACTTTTGAAACTAGGCCAAGGGCTGCATGAAATGAGGCCGAGGGCCACAGGCAGCCCTTGGGACTGCAGGTTTCCCAACCCTGATATGGAGCCAATGCTTAGCTAGAGGAACCAACGTCAAGTGTCTTCCTGCCACCTCCTCCACTCAAGCATCTAGGGCAGGAGTAACCAGCATGCTGCCCTCCAGTTGTTGTGAACCACAACTCTCATCAGCCCCAGCACCATAGTCAATGGTCCAAAGTCCAAACAATCAGGTCCAAAGTCTCCGAGCGTCCTTCTTAGGGTCAAACAAGATGGAATACTGAATGTATTGTTGTGAGTTTGGGGGCAGGATTAGGCTGTGTGCCTGAGTCCCTTCTAATTCCTGGATCCAGCAAGAGCTAAAATCTAATGGGGGATTCAATAGTTGAAGCAGCTAGGCCAGCTTCATGGTCATGGCCCCCTAACTATGGGTTGTTAAGGAAGTGGCTCTGCACCAGGGGGCAAATGGGTGTGAGCTCCTTCCTCAACTGTCTGGTAGTTAGAAAGACTAAGGCAGAGTGGAGGTGTGGGGGGAACCACAAAAAAGTGCTCCATGAGAAGATCTCAGTGATCAAGGTGGAACATAAAGAATCAGGTGGTCTTTAAGGTACTTTGCGCTCCAGTTGTTAGCCTTCATTTGCCCCCTTCCATTCTAGCATTCAAGGAGGCCTTAAGGCCTTATATTTTTACTATTGCATTTCCTAAAGAAAATGCTGGTGATCCAGTTCAGTATCCCTCATGTGTCAATTTATCTATGATCACGCTAGCTGAGTTTCTGTTGTTTTATTTCTCTCTGCACATCATAATTTCAAAGGAACTGTCCCCCCAAAGCAGCTCCTAAATGAATAACCTGTCTGTTTAACGAAAAGGAAATAAATATTTTCCTTCCAGATCTGTTTTCTCCCTATAAACCAAAAGGATTGTTCCAATAAAGACCTGTTAAATATTGACATTTTGGAGTTTGTGCTATTATCTTCTCAAGGCTGTGCACACTTAAGGGAAATGTTTGCTCCCTAGCACACTGGTGTGTGAGGTTATAGGTTAATGCATTGCTATACATACATATGAGTGTGCGGAATGCCATCAGATTAGGCTGCAAACTTATTCCAAACATTGCAGGGAGGAGGGGAGAATTAAAGCCTTTGTCCAGGTAGACAGTGTTGTCAGTTATATAAGGCAATGTGAATATCATTAAATCAACATGATTTTTTTTTTGCTTTTTTGCTTCTTGGCATGGAATTTTAGGTTGCAATCTAAGCATGCTTGCTAAGGAATAAACGGCACTGAACACAATTGGGCAAGCATAGGACTGGACGACATGAAATCCAGATGAACTGGGCATAAGAAGAGTCCCACTGGATCAGATCAAAGGTCTACCGAGTCCAATATTGTGTTTCCAATGGTAGGGAGCCAGACCAAACTCTGGACAGTTTGCAAGCAGGATATGAGCTGGAATAGCCCTCTCTTGCAGTTCTTCCCCAGGAACTGGAATCCAGAGGGATGTGGCCTCTGATCCTAGTGGCAGCATATAAACACACTGTAGGGATGAGAACCTGTGGCGCTCCAGGTGTTGTTGGACTACGACTCCCATCATCCCTGAACACTGGCTATACTAGCTGGCCCTGTCATAATGACTAGTAGTCATTTATCCCAAGAACAAAAGAAGAGTTTGCTTGCTCAAGCCAGTGGCCCATCTGGTCAGCATCCTGTTCTCACAGTGGCCAACCAGATGCTCTTGGTAAGCCCGCAAGCAGCACCTGAGCACAATAGTCCTCTCTCCACCTGTGACTCCCAGCAGCTGGTGTTCAGGGGCATATTGCCTCTGACAGTGAAGGTAGAACATAGCCATCCTAGGTAGTAGCCATCAATAATAGCCTGGTCTTTCCTGAACTTGTCCAGTGCTTTTAAAGCCATCTAAGCTGGTGGCCATCACTGCCATTTGCGGGAGCGAGTTCCTGTGTGCTGTGTGAAGAGGTTCTTTTTTAAAAATCTGCACTGAATCTCCAAACATTCAGCATCAGCTGATGTCCATGAGGTCAAGTGTTGGGGTGGGGTGGGGACTTTTCTCTATCCACTTTCTCCATGCCATGTATCATTTTACAAACTCTTACTCGCCTTTTCTGTAAACTGAAGAGCCCCATATGCTGCAACCTTTCCTCAAAGGGAAGTCAACTCCATCCCCTTGATCATTTTGGTGGCTCTTTTCCAACTCTACAATATCCTTTGTGAGGCGACCAGAACTGTACAGCACATTCCCAAGGTGCTTGTGCCATAAATTTGGATAATGGCATTGTGACATCAGCACGTTTGTTTTCAATTTCTTTCCTAATGACCCCTAGCATTGAATGTGCCCTTTTCCACAGCTGCCAGGCCCTGGGGCAACATCTTCACTGAGCTATCCGTTACAACCTTAAGGTCATATCCTCCTGGAATATAATGTAACTAAAAAACAAGCAAAACAGGTACATGACCTTCCTTAACAGCAAAGTCTATCGAAATGTTGGTGCAAATGCCGTAGCACCAGGCATGTGCAAGAAAGGGAGAGCAGGCCAGGGACCTTGTGCTATCAGCTCCTGAGGCCGACCTGAGAATATTTTTCTGACATTTATTGTTGCTAAGATTTTAAATTGTGAAATAATTTGGAGCTCTTAACACAGACAGTCTCATTTGAAGGATGGAAAGGAAGGAAGGGTAAACTATTTTAATAATAAATAAGCAAGCAACAGCAGCTTTGGGAAGTAGTTTTTTTTATCAGGGAAGCAGTGCTGGGAGAATTATTTATTATTATTATTTCTTAAACTTGCTACACAAAAGGGTATCCATGCCACTTACAACATATTTAAAACAAAAACGTTGGGGGGGAATACATTACAATATAAGCATGTTCACACAAAAAGACAGGCAGGTCATTAAAAAAATACCCAAATTAACCTCACCCACCGCCGGCATCAGCAGGAAGCTATGATGGTACCCTAAGAGCAGACAAGGACACCATAGCCCATCAAATGTATTGGGGCAGTGTCAGGAGGGGGAATGTTTTTACCTGATGCTGAGAAAGTGCCAGGCAGATCTCACCAGGGAGGGCATTCCACAAACGGGGAGACAAAAAATGCCTTCTCCCTTGTCACCCTCCTTCAAGCCTCCCTCAAAGAAGGGGAAACAGTCTCAGAAAGTGTGGATTTTTATGGGGTACTTTGTAACATTCCATGTGTGGTATTATTTGTTTTTCTGGACATCGTCTGAAGACATTCTGCTAAATCCTGCCATGCTCCTCTGCCTGATTTCTCCCCTCTGGCTCTGGCCTGTGCATGATCCATTGTGCTTACCTGTCACAATGTGGAAGAATCAGTTTTTGTTGCTGCTTTTTTATTTTTTGCTTGCTGGGTGGGTGGGAAGTAAGAAGAGCCCCTCCTGCTGGGAACAAAAGCTCCCCCTGGCCCACTTCCATGGCATGTGCTTTAAGGTTGGGGTGGGAGAGGAGGGGAAATCACATCCAGCCTAAATCTCCATTTGTTTGGGCCCTCCGCTCAGACGCGAAGCTGACCAAGCAGACTTTGATCCATGCAGCTCACTCTCAGCCACAAGTGACCACACAGAGTGCTTGGGAAGATATGGTATTGAAGGAGGTATCAGAGCTTGCCCTGCACCCTTCAGAGATAATGCTAAATACAATGTCAGCTCTTCCTGGGTCAAGCTGCACGTTGGACTGGAGTAATGTAGCTTTTTAGTCCCAAAATGACTTATTGACTAATATCCATTTATCACAAGAGCGTAAGAACAGCCTTGCTGGATCAGGCCAATGGCCTATCAAGCCCAGCAACCTCTTTCTCACAGTGGCCAACCAGATGCCTGTGGGAAGCCCATGGTATTTCTTTTCTTATGTAGGATTTAACAATCCTTGCAATCATCAGAAGAAGTGGGGGGATCCATAAACAAAAATGGCAACAGTCATGATAATACCCCAGCTGCCCTTTTTCTTTGCTTAGTGTGGTGCAGGAGGGAAGTTCTATGTAGCTGAGAAGAAGCAGAGGAGAGGGGAACTTAGGGTGCTTCTACACAAGATATTTACTGTAGGATTGAACCTGACGCCTCCATGCAAACCAGATGCCCGACCACTGAGGTATGGCACTATCCCATCACTAGTGCTTAACAGTGGCGTAGCGTGGGTTGTCAGCACCCGGGGCAAGGCAAGTAATTTGCGCCCCCTAACCCCTAACCTGCCGCCGCTGCCAGCTTCTTCTTGCTGCTGCCTGGGCTGGGCTGGTGTGGTTCTCTCCCGCGCTCAGCGCTGCGCTGGGCGGCCGTTGCACTGTCCCTCCCCCAGATAGTCCCTCGCTCTCTCTCCACACCGCACGCCTGGCACCCACCCCCTCCACAGTGGGCGGCGACCCTGTGGCTCGGATCGGATTCGCACAGCCAGCACTGCAGTGAGAGAGAGTGAGTGAGCCAGGTAGGGGCAGAGAGCTGTGAGTGCGAGCGCGCCCCCCCGATGTTGCGGCCGGTGCGGCCGGCCCCCCCTGCACCCCCCACGCTACGCCACTGGTGCTTAAGTAAGATTCAGTAGCCACACCAGGCATCTTCTGTATGTGGAATGGTGGTGGGAGACGGCATCTTATCTTTTACCTCAGGCAGCAAAATATCTTGGCCCAGACCTGGAAAAGCAGCAAGGTGAGAGCTCTTGTTTAACACAACTGCACACCTGAGTTTATCAGCAAAGTAGGAAGGAACTTTCATCCCGGATATTAATAGGCCGGATTGGTCAGATTTCCTTGCTCTGGCTGGCCACTTGTGGGGTGTTTTTTTTTCCCATTTGGTACCAAAGAACTCACTGTGCCAGTATCAAGAGGGACAACAGATCGCTTGGGAGAATTTCCATTTGTTTTTCTTATCAAGAGATAGAGGCCAAATCCAGATGGTGGAAGAATGAGAGTAAAAGTGCAAGGTTGTTATATAAAGATCTGGCAGCTGGCTTCCTACGAGGTCAACATACCCTACAGCCTTGCAGTGGCCACTGAGAGAAAGAACCAGCAGTTCCAAAAAAGAAAGAAAAGAAGGCCTACTGTGAGGACATGTGCCCTCATACAAGAAGATACAAAAAGCCCCACTGAATATGTCCAAAGGCTCATCCACTCTGGCATCCTGTTCTCAGATGCCTCTGGAAAGTCCACCAGAAGAACTTCAGTTTCAGTATGGCCTGAAGGCACATGTGGCTACCACTGTGCTGAAGCTAAGCAGGTCTGGGCCTGGTTCATACCTGGATGGGCGACCACCTAAGAGCCACTTGGATGCCACCTTGGAGCCCATGTAAGGTGGGATATACATGTGTAAGGAAATAAAATGGCAATTTGTATAGAGAGGATTCAACTAAGTTGTTGCATATGCAGTAGAGACTCCCCCGCCCTTTCTACCCTTGCACCCCCAAAATTTGCTCTGGAGGGTTGAGGAACTCACAAAACGGGTTTAGGAGGTGCACAGGAGGAGAAGAGGAGGGAAGTCTTGTAGCATGAGTAGATAGGCCTCATTCCCCCCTCCCCATTTAGTTCTGTGTTGGATTCCAATTGTGCAAGCCATGTCCATTTCCCTTTGTTGACCGACCTTTCCATTACGCTGTCTGATGCTACCCCAGAGCCACTGCCACAACCCCCCGCCAATTTGTACAACAACGTCGTGCAAAACACCCAGCCTAATGGTCTTACCCTAATCATCATTCTAATGGCAGGGAGGGGGAGAGATTTCAAATGATGGGACTTTTCAAATGGCTGCAGCACTGTGTCATGGCAAAGTACCACCCCCCCCTCCTGCCAGAGGTGAGAAAAACAAAATCCTCCCTCGTTTGCCTAGAGTTATTAAAAGTACAGGAAGCTGATCCACCTTTGCATTTGGGCTGCATATACACCATACATTTAAAGTGCATCAAAAGCAAATTATTATCCCCCAAAGAAATCTGGGAACTGTAGTTTACCCACCACAGTGCTACAAATCCCAGCGTCCTTAACAAACTACAGTTCCCAGGATTCTTGGGTGGGGGAAAAATAAGCTGCTTTTAATGTGGTTTACAAGTATGGTGTGTATCCAGTCATGGTCACCTTCTCCCTTATTCAGTCGATTGAATCTCCAGTTTAAAGATCTGACGTTGTAGGCCTAGGAAAGAAACTCTGCCTGATACATTTTGGAGAGTCGCTCTCAGTTAGCTCAAATAGCAGTGAGCTAGAGGGACTGCGGATCTGACGAAGGCATTTATTTTTATCCTAATACTGTTAGGCACCAGACGTATTTTGCATAGGAAACTCAACTGGCTGGAGCCCAGGCAAAGAGTTTCTCTATCCCCTCTCCAGATCCTGTTGGTGATTCTAGCTTGCCCCAAGGACGCTGTGTTAGCATTGTTTAAATGTTTGGAGCATTCCCACTCAGGCAAATGAGTTGCATGCATTCAGTATTATTACAAAAACAGCAGCTACACTCTGTAATTCACAACAGGAAGCCAATAGTGCATTTGCCAGTCAAATTGGCAAGATAATACATAGAAAAGAGTGTGGGAAGGGATATGGATGCTGCAAGCTGTGGAATTTAACCAAGGACTGGTCTACTTGGGGTAGGAATGGGGAGAAATTTGGTTCAATTCACAACTGAAAGCAAGTCTATCGATTTGCATTTTTTGAAACCAGTCACGTTTCACAGTCTGCACTTCTCTGAATTTTGCAATGCAGTTCTCTGACCAATAATAATAATAATAATAATAATAATAATAATTTATTATTTGTACCCCGCCCATCTGGCTGGGTTTCCCCAGCCACTCTGGGCGGCTTCCATAGAAACCAAAAAACACTAAAATATCATACATTAAAAACTTCCCTGAACAGGGCTGCCTTAAGATGTCTTCTGAATGTCAGGTAGTTGTTTATCGTTTTGACATCTGATGGGAGGGCGTTCCACAGGGCGGGCGCCACTACCGAAAAGGCCCTCTGCCTGGTTCCCTGTAGCTTTGCTTCTCACAATAATAATAATTTACCAAGTAATGTGTATAAAAATGCATATATTCAGGCAAAGAGTGCATTATACATTTTAATGCACTCTTTGCCTGAATATGCATGACATGCAAAAACTCAGTATATTAGGGGAAATTGCTTTGCCAAAAAAAGTGTATATTAGGAGGACTTTTCACCAAAAACGAATGAATTTTCATGATGACTTTTTAAAAACAAATCACAAGCTGATATGGAAATGTGCAGAACTGAATTTGAGATTGGGAAAATGTGAAATGGAGAGAAACAGAAATTGACAGATTCACCCATCCCTAACCGGGAGTTAGTGTTTCTATCTTTTAAATGAACACTGCTCCTGTGCTTGGAGCAGCAGCCCAGCACACAGGAAGTTAACAGGTGAGGAATTGAGCGGCTCTTATCTCCATGACACAGCCCAGTTGCGGAGAATGTGGTTCGTTCTCCAGCTGAAAAGGATCTCAGGAGCAGGACTTGGAAAAAGCTGGCCTTGGAGATCTGGTGCCGATTAGAGTAAGCAACACTGGCTAGATGGACGGAACTCTGTAGTTAAGATATTTCATTTTGTGGACCTACCTTTTCTGCTGAATTTAGATACTTCAGTTCCATTTGTAAGAGTTTTATAGATAGATAGTAGGGTGACCTTTTATGGATCACCAAAGTAAAGCAAATGTATTACATACACACACAAAGGATGAAAGAGGACACAGGTTTGCGTTCAATTGGCATATGCTAATTTACATGTAGAAATAATGAATATGATTTAAATGGAAATCAAATCCATCTCACCATAGCAGAGAGGTTTGTGACCAGGTGAGCTCAGTCCATTATCCAGATGCTCTCTGTTGATGGGGAAACCTCAAGGCCCCTGCTGCTCCCCCATCTTACGATCCCTTAGCAGACTTGGAGGACTGTCTCCCATGAAGTAGGGTCCCTGAATCAGCAAGAGCACACAGTGCACTGAAAGAACACATCGTTAAACCACGCAATAAACCAATCCCATCAAAAACAATATAGACATATACAATTCTCCCTTTTAGCACAACATAGCAGGCAAGAGCCCTCCTTCCACTCTGCACTTTTGGTGGTCCAGGAACAAATGGGTTAATTGTTTCCAGAATTCCCATGGTGGTGGAATTTAGGAGGGTGGTTTTGTCCTAATACGATTTTTTCAGAAGGAAATCTTCACTAGCTTCTCTGATCATGCCAGTGTCCTCCCCTACCTCTGGCCCCCAGACAGGCTGCCAGCTGGGACTTGGAACAGGCAACCAACGTCTGGACTTTGTTTCTATGAAGAAAGTTAGAACCGTTAACTCAGTACGTTGCTATTCCAAGAATTCCAGCCTCCGCTTTCATTCCATGTCGGGGATGCATTCCCGACCTTCTGTCCTTGTCTGTGTCAAGGAAAAATGCTGGAAGTCATCAGAGAAAGTGCTAAAGAGTATTTGGAGGTAATATATATATATATATTTTAAAAAGCAATTGCAAATTTAAAATAAAACTGTTAAAGGGGGGGGGGACCTAAAATAATGGATGGCTCTGATGTCTATACTAATAGCAACCTCAGTTGTCTGACTGCCTGTCCTTATATAGCCAAAATGGCACCATCCAGTTCCACATGCAAGAGGGAGATACCAGAAGCCTGTGGGGGAGGAGGGGAATCCCAAGCTTTGCAGAACTAAGAACAACAACAAAAAAAAAACTTTAGGGGAAAAAGACATTGGGAATAGTGTACTAAGGAATGAGTGTGCTGACTTTGGAGGAGTGGAACAGAAAACCAGGTGGGATAGGCAAGGGAATGGAGTTTCCTGGAAGAGGTTATGGCTGGCTGCCTGCCTGAGACCAGGAGCAGGAAAGCTCCACACTGCAACATTTATTTATTTATTTATTTTGCAGTTCTTACCTCTCATGACTAATGGCTATTGACAGACTCTTAAAAGCCATTTAAATGATGAAATCTACACATCAGTGAATGTGTGTGTGTGTGTGTGTGTGATATTTTTGTTCTGAACCCACTGCCAACAGGCTGCCTTATACTGTCTGACCCATTGGCCTGTCTAGCTCAGTGTTGTCTACCACATTAAGCAGTCATGGTTTCCCCCAAAGAATCCTGGGAATTGTAGTTTGTTAAGGGTACTAAGTGTTGTTAGGAGGTCCCCTATTCCCCACAGAGTTCCCCACAGTGCCTCCTTTCTTCCTGACCCTCGGACCCTCGGCTTCTTGACTCCTGGCTTCTGGACCCCTGTTCCTGCTCCTACCCCGCCATCTTGCCCCCGGTCCTGGTGTCCCCTGCTGGGACTTTGATCGCCCATGAACCGGACTGTGACACTTCCCTTTGAGACCTCTTGTTGGCCACTGTGAGAACAGGATGCTGGGCTAGACAGGGCATTGGCCTGATCCAGCAGGCTTTTCTGATGTTACTTTACCTGCTGATTCCTGCAGTACAAGCCTCTGTGAAAGAAAGAGGAGCTGGCCTGGCGGTGTTGCTTTTCTGGCCACTTAGCAACCTGGATTATCATCTTGGCTGCTATCTAGTTATGGGCATCTACCTAGGACTCTGTTCTCAGGGATAAATTGCTACACTGAGCCTTATCGTTCACTGAATTGGGCATTCTGCTGGCTCGTACAAAGCCAGGACACAAATAAATAATGAACTTTGTGTGGCAGGGAAGCTGAATAGAATAAAACACATTCTTCATAACTACTTTAAAATCAGGAGGAAAAGTTGAGGTTTAAACACTTGGACTGAGATTCAACTCTAGTTGAAGAGACAGAATTAGCCATGCACACTAGTGTCCCCGATTGGATATCATCCACCCAGTTGGGTAAAGCCCAGTTGACCATCACAAGGTGGAGGGTGATACAACAATTTCACACTCCAAGGCTGTGTATACATTACCACTTACTCCATTGCGCTCCCAACACTGGTGTTACACATGAGTATACATGTCGTTAACCACAATCCATCAGTACCCTGTAGTTTCTCGAGAAATAATCCCGTTTGATGTGCTTTCTCTTGAGCCGCATCCATCCGATTAGAAAACAAAATCCGCAGTTAAGCTGAGGTGTGTACATTTCAGGCAGCCATTGCATATGCACAGATGACAGCTTCAGTGAATTTGCAGTTCAGCACAGGGAAACAAATCAGATAATGGGCACCAGGTGAAGACATGCCCGTCTCCTCTCTGGTGCGTACAGTGACGTAAGAAAGCGACTTGAAAAGCAGTGGGGGGGGGGAGGAAAGATCTCACTGTGTTTCAATTTGTGAAAGCCCAAATTCTACTTCCACAAGCAGAGATATCTCAGTGAGTTGGAGTGCCCATGCCTTCAGGGAAGTAGATCATGTAGTTTGTTAGAACTTGCCATAGATTTTTCTGATAAGCAAGACAGCAGCTGCTACTGAAATGAAATGTTCCAAACTGGGGGGCCAAAAGCTGTTACCATCACAGAAAACAGAGGAACGGACTTTGGAAAAAAAGAAACAGATTGCAAATGTGTCCTGCTCTACAGTGGACAGTCCTCAGTTTGAATGTATTCAAAGCAGATTCAGCATAAACACAGACATTGATGGATGTAGGTCCCTGTGCCATTCACTCATAGATTCATAGGCTATAGGTGAACTGGGCATTTATGTGTGTACATATATCTCTACCCAAACACTGAGCTCTTCAGGGAGAATCACTGTGAGCAGTCCCCCACGGTTTGGATGTGCCGCTCATATTATTTATTTATTTATTATTTATTCACTTAATTACATTTGCATGCCACTTTTTTCCTACAAGGAGCTTAAGGTGGTGTACATGGTTTCCCCCTCCCCATTTTATCTTCACAACAACCCTGTGAGGTAGGCTTAGGCTGAGAGGCGGTGATTCCATCAGGAGCTGTGCTTTGAGTATTGTAGGCAGACAAGCACTCCCTCTGTTATACATCTAGTACCTACTGATTATTTTTCTTTCATTGGGCATTTAAATTCACTTATTTTATAGTTAGCTTTTAATGGATCTCATCTCTACTGCGTTCGTTGAGCACACTTGTGCTTACAATTGTAATCTAAGCAATGTATAAATTGGCAAAATAAATACTGTTCCATGCCACCCCAATCTCTGAGCAGTGTGAGCTTCCAGGGGAGCTAGGTGCTTACTCACAGTTGGTGTTTTCTTTTCGGAAATGAGACACAGTGGTGACTGTGGTGTCTTTATGTTATATGGTTTATTTACCCATATATACAACCTGTGACTGAAGGGCTAACAGCATTAGCACTCCAAGAGTGTTTCTTCCATAGCCACAGCTGTGCAGGCCAGCAGAAATCAGCCATGGCTCTCTGACTCTGTTCCAGCTTGCTGACTTTTAGCACCCTCCCACTTTTTCCTCTCTGAGCTCCCATCCCAGCCAACTGCAATCCTAAACCCCTGCTCTCCTCCCAACTCTGACCTTTGTCCTGCTAATTAACTCAGAGCTGGAGGAGGGGCCCCTCCCAAGGGCCGCCTGGCTCAGACTTTGCCTTCTTAATGGCTTTCTTAATGGGTCATTACCTTCCCTTTGTTCTTTGGTTCATGGGTGATCTCCCAAGTGATTTCTTGAACATGGCAAGCTGGTTTGACCTGTATTTTAACATGCAAAATCCAGTGTCTGGCACCAAGAGTCAAAAGAAAGGGTCCAGGAATCAGAAGAGGGGTCCAGGCACCCCTCAAACCCATAACAATACATTCACATCCATACCTACAATTCATTCAATCTTTCAGCCAAAAAAACCAAAAAGTGGGTGGGGATGGTAGGATCAAGGGAGGCTCATTCATCTCCCTGTTGGCCTGCTTTTAAATGGAGTGGCCATGTGTCCTACTTTACAGAGCAGTCCTTCACTCTGTTATCTGGTCTAAACCCAGCCCAAGTCCACTTTAAACATCAAGAGCCCTGAAAAGGGAGAGCAAGAGGGGCCTGGAAGTTGCCCATCAACAATTAGCACCAGGACAGCAGACTGAGCTGGTACATAGATCACCCACTCAAATCATTATCCACTACAGTGAGATGTATTAAATTAAATGTTCATACATGCAGGCACACCAGGGTAAACAAATTTTATGCAAATCTGTATCTTTTGCTCCTTTAGGGTGAGGGATGTCTTCAGGTTTGGCAATGCGTATATGGCACCCAAAATTTAAATAGGCAGGTACCTGTTGTAAGGTAGCACGTATATGCAGAAACCGAAACAAGGATTCTTTCCCTTCATATCTCTCTGCGCAATCAGGTGCTGATATATAGGAAGAACAAGGAGGCAGAGGAGGGAGGCTCAAAGGTCCAGGTTCCACCCACAGGCCACACAGGACTGCTTGGGGTGGCAGAGAAATTTGATTCAACTTGCTTTCAAGGCAAACCTCCAAATACAGATTCTCTGAAACAATATGCAAACTGAAACACAAATCTTCCTTCAAAACGTGCACTTCTCTAAATTTTGCAGTGCAGTTCTCCAGCTAAGTAACATGTAAAAATATGTCTATATGAGGGTAAAGAATGCCAAAATAAGAGAAAGACCGTATATTAGTGAAAACAGCATACAAAAAATGTGTTATATTAGGGAGAATAGCTTTGCAAAAATGTGTCTTTGGCAAACTGTCATAGAGAAATGTGTTTATTTGGAGAAAACCATACAAAAATGGCGGTGAATTTTCTTGAGGGTATATATATATATATCCAAAATTGCTGCAAAAATGTGGAGAATTAAATTTAAGATTGGGAAAATGAGAAACTGTCATTAGGCAGAGTGAAGCAGCTGATTTGGTGTGTCATGGAAAGGCAGCAAAGGGTTACTTATTTAAATGTATTCTTGTACTTTGTTCTAACATTCAGCCTTTGCATTTTTACTGCCAGGGAGGAAAAGAACCACCTGTAGGATTTTCTGCCTCAGGTGCCAAAATTACTTGGCTGGCCTTGGATACTCTGCACCTCGACTGAGGGTGGGAAGGGGGCTATTTGCCATTCCAGTTCAAGGAACAAAAATGTCTTGGGCTGCCCTGGAAATAGCTGTGCTCTCCATTCCCTACTATCCCATTTCAGAGTCCAAACTTCAGACTAAAGCACAAATGTTTGGCCATATCCATACCAGACACTTGAAGCACTGCTATACCGCTTTAAGGGTAGATCTACACCATACACCTAAAACACATCAAACACACATTTAAAGCACATGACTTCCTCCATGGGGAATGGAATGGAGGTGCCCAGAGGAGGGCATGACTGGCTGGCTGGCTGGCTGGCTGGCTGGCAGATTGGAACCCTGGAGAGGAGCAAGGCTGCTCCAGGATGTTTTACCGCTTGAGACAAAACAGAAAGTGCTGGCCCCCTACCTCCTCCTCTTCTGCTGCCTCTTCCTCCTTCTCCGCAGCTCCATGCTGAAGGCAACAGAGGAGTAAAAGAAGGCCAGAGAGAAGCAGGAGGCAGGCTGTGGTGGGCGGCCCCGGGCAGCCCCAGAGGAGAAGGTGGCAGGCAGGCAGGCACGCAGGCACGCAGGCAGGCAGGAAGGCAGGCAGTGTGTTCCTCAGAGGCCAGATCTGCCACCTGAGGCAACTGTCTCACTTTGCCCCACAGGTGGGCTGGTCCCAAAGAGGAGCACACCGCATTGCAACATTTCATTTTAGGCTTCTCAATGCAATGCAAACACAAATCTCCTCTTCTCTTCCCCGCAGCCCCATCTCTGGTGCTATCTCAGCTCTGTCCTCGGAAAGAACTGTCTTGAGAAACTTTTTCCACTCCAGAAAGACCCAGGGATCCAGCAGCGAGGTTTGTCCTGTGCCGTCTGCCCAGGGACACCGCTGCCGGGCTGGGCGGAGGGATTCCTCTTAGTATCTGCTGGCTGTCTCTCTCTCTCTCTCTCTCTCTCTCTCTCTCTCTCTCTCTCTCTCTCTCTCTCTTTGATGGGGAAGCCTGGCCACAGGAATGGGTAAGAGATTAGTCAGAGAACACACACAGGGGACAGGAGACCTCAGGCAGGCCTGGAGAGAAGATCTGGTAACCAACACATACATGCTCACAGCATGGCGGAATTCACTGAATTATTTTGCTTCCTTCAGACTGATGAATTTATCCTGAGCTAAATACACACCTTTCTGCCCTGGCATGAATGAGATGTCTAGAAAAACACGGGTGCGGCTGTGCAAACAGCAGGCAGGCTTTTTCTTTTAGCCTGGATTTTTAAGGTTCAGCCCTGGAACATTGGAAAGCCATCATAGCAATGCTGGTGTCTCTGAACATGTGCAGAATCCCTTTTCCTTGGGACTGAATAGATGCAGTCAACACCCTTGCACATTGACGGGTGTGGCTGGCAGAGGCCAGCTTAGCAATCAATCCCTCCCTTTTCTGGGGGGAAAGGGCAGAGGCAGAGAAAAATCTAGCTTTCTGCTGCAGAACTGCCAACATTTGAAAGTCCTGCAGCAGGACTGGGTAAAGTTGGAAGATGTGTCGGCATACTAGCTAGAAATTCAATACACATCAGCAACCACAGTGGTGGCTGGTGTCCATTGGGACTGGTGGGGTGAAAGGCAGGGAGGCTAACAGTAGGTGGAGCTAGAGGCAATGATGGGCAGAGACACAGCCAACAACAGGCAGAGACGATTTTGCCCCATTCTCAGTCCTGATGAGTTTTACAAGGGTTGGGCTACCTCTGGAGAATTCGTAGGTAAGGTAGGTAGGCAGCTGGGGAGCTAGCCTAGGGAAGACTGAGCTTGGTAGGGTATTGACCCATTCGCCCAAATGGACCAGGCTCCCCTGGTCAACCAGAGCCCAGGTTGTATGTAAATGTGCTGTGATTCTGCAAAAACACAGAAAAAGTATAAGATGGTGTTGGCCAAAGATAGGGTTGTCATATTTCGAGAAGTAAAAATCTGGATGCCCTCAAAGTTTCTGAGCTTTTTTGGTTGACTTGCTGAAGATCCAGGACAAACCAGAAATTCCCCAGGTGCATGGCAGCCCTAGCAAAGAATTCTGCTCCCTGACAATCTCAGCTTTCATTTAATAAAAAGAAATGAGAAAATGTAATGTCCTAGTCCTTATGGTTACAATGGCTTGTCCTTGTGGTTTGTTGCAACTCACTTTCCATGCTTTGGGAGGTGTAGAGGTTTTGCATCGTGCTACATTCTGTCCACACTAGGCATGAGATTGGGGGAGTAGCAATGCATGTAAGCACACCATTTTAGCAGCATATTAATTTTAAATTTAAAATCCACTTTTTAAATTGTGATAGAACTTTTGTCATTGTTTAAGTGGTACTGTGCAAATGCATGAATCTTTTTTGAATGACCGCGGGCAAGTGAGTTTTAAAGCACAATTAAAAAAAACAAAAACCAAACAGCTAAAAACATTGCTGCTGAAATGAACACTGCCAGAAAGGAAAGAGTGAAATGGGTCTAAAGTGAAGAGGCATCATGGAGGAGAGATGATCTACCCTTGTGGAAATTAAACTTATCTGTTCCTTCCTTAAAAGGTCAGATGTCCTGAGTTCCTAGAAGAGATAGGAGAAAGCACAGGAAAATCATGACGTATTGATGAGGTCGTATAAAAGCCCTATAGAAAACGAACACCTAAATGTATTTATTTATCAATCACATTCATATCCTGAGTCTCTGTAATAAATTGTAGCCAGCTGCTGCCAGGCTGAAGCAAGTAAGATGCTTTTTTTTCTTCTTTGTTTTATGACAGCGGTTGTATGAATTCTAAATGGAATCCCAGCTTAGAAAATCCAGAACATTTTAATATGGTGTGGTGGGATCTTTATCTTTTATACCAATACAACTAACCCCCAGGACTCCCTGGAGCTTCTGATGTGGGAAATATGTTTCTCCTAATAGGTATCTCCTCTCCTCTTCTGATTTTGTTGACAAATCTAATATCCTACCTGTATTGTTTGTGTTTAAATCTAATATAATAATAATATAATAATAATTTATTATTTGTACCCCGCCCATCCGGCTGCGTTTCCCCAGCCATTCTGGGCGGCTTCCAACAAAGATTAAAAATACGTTAGAATAATATATGATGGAATAACATTTAATTTAGAATCTATCTATCTATCTATCTATGGAACCACAACCAGCAATCTGGCTGCTGCACTGAAGTATCTTCAAGGGCAGCCCCACACAGATCATGCTGCAGTCATCCAGCTTGGAAGTTACCAAAGCATGGAGCACAGTGGCCAGAGATGATACATGTGCCGCTGTGCCTAGCACCCACAGATGCACCACTGCAAGAATCCAAGATTCCCAGTTTGCCCCCTGCCTTTGTGGAGCTCCTGGTATTTTCCATTGCTCAGTAGCTGTCCCCAGCCATTACTAACAGCTGCTTCTGGCCAAGTCAGGCCGTTACTCCCTCCCTCCCCCCTCCTTTTTTTTTTACACTCCAGCCAAATGTCCTGAGTCACAAGCCAAGAGAAACAGCTCCAACTTAGCAGTTGTGAAGCAGCCGGGAAAGAAGAGGCTGTGAAGGGACAGAAACTTCAGATGACCCAGATCGGTGGGGTGCACATAACACACTCCAGTATTGAGACTCCTGCAACAGACGTTCCTGTCTGTCTCAGGGTGTTCTCAAAGGACAATAAACATTACTACTTACTTCAGAGTGAATGCAAAAACAGCTGTTGGTAGATGGGATGAAAATTTGAACTGGTTTGGGGAGGTGGGACATTGGCAGCAGCCCCTGCCTCAGAGTAAAGGTAAAGGTAAAGGGACCCCTTACCATTAGGTCCAGTCGTGGACGACTCTGGGGTTGCAGCACTCATCTCGCTTTACCTTGACCCAAATAATTATTGCAGTGTTTTTTTTTAAAAAAAGTGGCTCCTTGAAGACTAGCAGGAGTACTCCACGCTGCAAGATTTTGTTGCAAGTCCCAGTCCCACTTATAAGTTAAACTGAGGCACCAACATGACATTTCTTGGGTGATTTCGGAAACAGCCTTGAGTGAAATGGGTGTAATATAACATTCAGGTACCTTGGCCTATGAACTCCAAAACCTTTTAGATTATTTGCAAATGGACCCCAATGACTTCATCCTAAAATACTCATGTGCATCAGCCACCTCTCTCCAATTTCTACCCTGTATTCCCTTCCGCTATTCCCTTCTTTGCTACTGCAAAGCAATGAAGTATTTTATTATTTCTTAGGGCCCTTCCACGATGGTGCAGATGTATTCTGCCATGTGTTCTTGACACAATAATAGTGTGTGTATGTTGTTGTTTTAAAAAATTGTATACTGCCCTTCATCTGAAAATCCCAAGGCAGTTGACAACAGAAAAATACAAAACGAGAATACAAAATACATAAAATGAAATCAGAAACAAAAACAAACCAATAACCACCCCTAAATAAAACTGATTAAGGCACCAGGCACTTCTCCCTAGCAAAAATATTCCACAAATGGTGCGTTTATTCTGCTATATTTGTTGTTCTGTGACGATACCGTATTACTGCTCTTCGAAGGGACTATAGCATAAGAAAATCATGACACATTCATACACCCCAAGCGTTTGTGGTATGAAAAGTTACAGGATTTCAGCAGGAAGTTACAGGATACGTACTGAATGGAAAAGCATATGTTAGTGACAACAAAACACAAAAATGCATGATATTATGGGAAACTGATTTGTAAAAATGTGTCTGTTAGGGGAAATTGCACAGAAAACTGTGTATCCTGCATTAGGAGAAATTTGCACTACAAGGCTGGTGAAATAAATTACAAACTGATGTGGAAATGCAGAGAAGTGGAAGAAACAATAAAATGAGAGAAGTGGAAATGGAGAGATTCACCCATTCCTGATAGTGGCGTGGAAAAGCCCTCAGGCAGAGGCTGCTCCAAGTTTGCACTGGGTGAGAAAAGTAACATGGAGACAAGTTCTAACTTCCTCTCTAGAAAGTTACAGCTATAATGAGAAAGAGAACAAGGAGTCCTGTGAGATCTGAGTCATGGGCTTTAGCCCATGAAAGCTGATGCCATCATGAATATATCCTTCCCTTCTTTAACAAGGGCTGAAAACCATGTACACCCTTGGCCAACTCTCCAGGGTAGTGGGTGTGGCTACACTATGCTTTCTTATGCACACACTCACAAGGCGCACACACACACACACACACACACACACAAACACAGTCAGTGTCTCCCTTCAGCTCATCTATGGAGGCATCACCCACCTCCAACTTGACCAAATTACTAAACAACTGTGAAAGGGGTGGGCTATGCACTTAAATATACATAGTTTTGCCACTGCCTTAAAAATCAGTGGGCACTTGGGGTGGGTGGCAGGAAAAAAATGCCCCTGAATGAGGGCTTAGTCACTTCTGATCTTCAAGGTGACAGAAACCTTAACAAGGGCCCACAAAATTGAGATAGAACATCTGCAAAGTTGCAATTGCTAGTGACAGTAGTTCACCAGCAGAGTTTATGATGCTGGACACAACCATGTATAATGACAAAGACCTGGTGCTCTCAAAACAGCAATTGGGCAGGACAACCCAAATCAGAGAAGGGCAGAGGCAGGGAATGATGGCGCTGTAGAGCAGAAAGTGGGGACAGGCCTGCAGCTGGTACAGCAACTAAGTCTGGATCAGGCTTAGTGCCAGCAAGTGATGGCTGTGGGGACAGCTTAGGATCTAGCAGAACTTAGGCCAGCTCAACCCCTTGCCAACCCCAGAACACCCCAGGGGGGTCCCACTGGTGATTCTTCTGCCCACACATTTGAGGGGTGGAATGCAATATTCATCCAGGTGGAGTGGCTTTGGCATCACTCCATGGGTGGAGGCTGGCAGAGCTGTGGGGGGCAGGGCCACCCAATCCAAGCCCCCTTCCACCAGCCCAACACAAAGGTGGTTTGGATTGTGTCTTGAAGTAATACCCATTAATTCTATTATAAATCCTTTATCACCACAGAATATCCTTTAGTAGTTGATCGGGTGGGTCTCCTATTTTCTGCAATAGAGTGATGCAGTTGCCCCTCTGGAAACTATCTTGCTGTAGCTGAACATAATCCTCAGTTCAGGGAATTTATAAAGTTCCTGACTGTGCTTAAGATGCACATGGGCTGCACAGAAGTATGGGCGTACCTGCAACACAGACTTAAAACAATTCATGATTCCTACTTTTGGGAAGACTACAGTCCAACAAGGGAAGTGAGGTATCAGAGACAGATGGGCTACTTGGCACCCATCAGAATGTAATAAGGCGAGCCTGATGGATCGTGCCAGTGGCCCATTTAGTCCAGCGTCCAGTTCGTACAGTGGACAGGGACCCCGCAAGCAGGATGTGAGCACAGCAGCACCTCGCCCACCTGAGATTCACAGCGAAAGCACAATGCCTCTGGTAGTGGAAGCAGAACAGAGGCATCATGACTAGTAGCCACAGATGGCCTTCTTCTCAGTGAATTTGCATGGATGTCCATGAGAGAAGGAAAACTTTTCTCTATCCCACTTTCTCTACACCATGCGTAAGTTTATACACTTCCGCCATGTTGTCCCTTACTCATCTTTCCTTTGAACTAAAGTCCCAAACAGTGCAGCCTTTCCACACTCCATCCCTTTGATCATTTGTGTTGCCTCTTTCTGAAACTTTTCCAACTGTACAATATCATTTTTGAGGTGATCTACTGGGGAGGGGGTAAGAGAGGGGGGAAATCCTTTCCCTGGTTAAGCCATATTCTCCATATTGTTTTGTTTTGTTTTGTTTTGTTTTGAAGTGCCTAACCCAAGATTTGAGGCAAAACATGCAGGCACTGTTTGTTTCAAGTGAAACTAGCCTCTTCCTGCCTTTCGGTATTTTTACCCAAGGCATGAAGAAGCCATGGCAATAATGACAGTTAGACAAAGAGAAAAGCCAGAGGGACACACCCGCTGCATGGTAAAGGAACGTATTTCTTCGTTTTAAAGCCTTTAATTGTTCTTTGGTGGTGAAGCGATTGTCGCTCCTAAGAAAACATTTCCATGTACCTGTGATTGTAGCACGGGTACCCAAAAACAAAAGGTAGTAGCAAAGACAGGAGTTCGTGATCTTTCTAACTCAGGCTTATTGCAGAATAAGTGTATTTAGTTTGGACCCATTAAAAAAAAATCATGGGAGATAAAGCCCATATTGCAGAGGTAGGATAGGGGAGTTAGAGTAATAGCAAATGACAACTGAAGTTTAGTTATCCTGGTGCCAATGTTTTCTGTTCTGTTTTAGAGAAATTTGCTGTACCGGATATGGAGTACAAAACTGTCAAAAGAAGACAGAGGGTACAAAAAAGGGGGGGACAGCACCCGAAACCTTAGATGAACTTTCTTCAAGGGACAAGTTTAGGGTAAATTAATTTATTCCTGTCATGAATGTTCTCAAAACCAACCTAGATAAGAAGAGCAACAGTGTAGGAGTGTAGCTGGCAATTTTTCATTTTTGTATGAACCTGTGAGAAGCCAAGGAACAAATTCACAATGGCATTAAGGTGTTGATGCAGAAGTATCCAAAGGATGTTGACCTTAGTCTAGTTGATGAATTTTTGCTCTTCCACCTGTACGCCAAAAAAGCTCACCCTGAAAAAGAAAATACCAAACACCAAGGTATGAATCAAATAATATTCCAGGAGAAAATTCAGACAGCTTTTCCAAATGTGGAAACAATGTTCAGGATGTTCCTGTGTTTAATGGTTACACACTGTTCTGATGAAAATCATTTTCTAGACTAAAAAGGATAAAGAATGACCTACAGTCAACAATGTCCCAAGATCAGTTGTCTGATCTAAGCATTCTCTGCATAGAAAATGATAAGCTGTGATTTACTGATTTTAATTATACAATTGCTGGGGAGCTACACGTGTGCCCGGAGGGTGCTGGCAGGGCGCGAAGGGTGAAGGACCCCGCCGCAGCACCTCAGCCCTCACTGCTGAGGTGACACTGCCCCACCCAGAAGTCAAGCAGGGCCGCACTGCGTCCTCTGCCCACCTGACGCAACTCTTGGCAGGCACAAACCAGGCGCCCCCATGCCAGCACCCCCAGGGCGGCCTGGCCCAGTGCTCCTCTTTGTGAACATTGGTTCTTCAAACCTGGGAGAGGAGCACCAGGCTGGGCTGCCCTGGGGTTGCCTGTGTGGAGGCACCTATCTCGCACCCCCTCAAAAATCTGTACCTGGGGCCATGCTTATGAGTAAATGCCTTGTACTCTGTCAGATTGATTTAGGATCAGACTGCCAAGCCAATAAGTAGTCATCTGCAATACTTTGGATATTATAAAGCAATTATACTGATTCATGAGGAGATACCACCCCCCACTCTAGCAGAATGATATTTGCCCCCTCTCTCTTTTATTTTATTTTTTACCTTTTTGGAATAAAGAACGCCCATAAATCTGTCAGCCCTCCATCTGGTCTGGACTTTTTACATTCCTGTGGTATAAGAGATTAGCACATTGGCCTTATGTGTCACTACTTGGCCTGTCCAATGTGGGATTCATTACCCCATTAAATTCCCTATACAACTATAGTTCTCCTCCTAGAAGACCGACCACCATTTTTACAAACAAATGGTAGCGAAGTCCAAAACTAGTTCCATAAACTAGTTCCATAAATTTTTTCACACCAATGAAGCTATAAGCAATCCTGTATACCTTTGTCACCCTCTGTGGGGTTGTTAATAAGAAGGCTTACCACATGGCTTATTAATATTATAACATTAATATTATTAAACAGCCAGTATGGAGTAGTAGTTTGAGTGCTGGACTAGGACCTGAGAGATCAAGGTTCAAATCTCCACTCAGCCATGAAGCCACTGGGTGACTTTGGGCCAGTTTCTGTCTCTCATCCTAACCTACCTCACAGTGTTGCTGTGAGGATACAACAGAGAGGGGGAGAAGTTTGTATCCCATCTTTCTCTTTGGGGGAAATTTGGGATATAAATGTAATAGTAAATAAATATATAACACCACAACTGAGGTATTAAGAACAGTAAACCTGTCCTAGAATTGTACCACTACTGACTGTAAACAGGAGACCACTTCTCAGGACTGAATGCTTCTACTTATTAACAAAAATTAAATCCCTGCACACAGAAAGCTAATTATGAAAGAATGTAATTTATATTTCCCTTTGGCAGGCTACAGGAAGTTGTTTTTGTTTTGAATAAAGCATTCCATATGAAATGGTACAGCCCACAGCTTATGACCTTGGTGAAGAACTAGGCCTTAGTTTTTATTATGTCACATGCTGTAAATCTTTGTCCTTTAGGAGTCCACACCACAAAAGAATGCATAATGTGGGGTTGATCTGGCAGAGGCTCAATGCATGCTCCTTCATTGCCAGACCTTCAAGATAGAAGGGATAAGCGAACATCCCAAACCACCAGCAGTTGTACGTTACAGCATGCTTACTGAAAAGTTAGTTACACAAGCAAAACATATGTAACTATTGCACGAACCTGTCAAAATAACATCTGGCCCATAGATTTTCATGATGAGGAAATGGCAGGGTTCCATTTGGCAGTTCCCTGCTCCATACAGCAGTTAAAATGAAGAAATCTAGGCAAAGGGGGAACATATGTGTGTGTTCCTCAGCACTCTTTGGGTGCTGTACCTTAAAAACAAAGGGGGAGCCCATTTCCTTGCCCCACCCCTCATGATCACAAGTTGCAATGCAATTGACAGATGTGTTTTTGCTTACAACTTGACTACTTATTTAATTGCATGATCAATTTCCCCTCCACAGTTGAAAAACTGCACCAGAGATGAGGAGGCACCTGACTGGCTCCAACACTGGTGGGCCCTCTGGTGGCTCTTCCAAGTGGGCACCTCCCATGACAGTGAATGGCCCCTTTTCCTCCTTACTCCCACTGGATGCAGAAACAAATGGATGGGCAAGGAGGAGGATATCAGAGAAGTGGTGTGGGGAAAAGTGAGATGGAAAGAAGGAGCAGGTGGTCACAAGACCAGCTTGGAGTTTGCAAACTGTGCTTTTAACAAGAGCTAGTGTTATATGCAAAAGGCTACTTGGGCACTTTGCTCCCTTGAAATGAACAATAGGAATGTTAAGAGAGACTGAGAGTCAGAACTTGGAAAGTTCGTTTTTAAAAGGAACTAATTAAAATTCAACATGTCCCCCAAAGCAATTTATTCCAGATCCTTTTTGTCCCTTTACAAAATGATCTGATTTGTTTCACGTTCAGTTCACAGTTTGATCCATCCAAACGATCCTTGGCCAGAAATGAAAAAACAACAACTTTCAGCATGTGGAATATTACAAGCTGCAGTGCTGAAGCATAAAATATACAGACTAAGAAAACAAAACAAAAAACAGAGATACAGAGGAATGTGAATTGTTAGATTTATTTCCCCCAAGAAATATGATATTTAATCTTAAAGGCCCCAAATTTTTAACATATTGAATTTGAAGATGTTGAATGTTGACTATTCTATTAAGTGTTCTAGATTGCTCAAAGTACTGCCCCCAAAAGTTCAGGTCACTCAGGAATTTGGAGAACTACTTTCAGGTGTAGTTCAGAGTTCTGAACTAGGCTACACGACACTTAAAACCCTATTATACTACTTTAAAAGGCTGTGGCTTCCCTCAAAGAATCCTGGGGACTGTAGTGGCTTAGCAGTCAGTAGCTCATTTCAGGAAGCTCTGAGAATTGCGGTTCTGTGAGGAGAATAAGGGTCTCCTAACAACTCTTGGCACCCTTAGCAAACTGCAGTTCCCAGGATTCTTTGAGGGAAGCCATGACTGTGCTACAACAGTGCTTTAAATGTATAATGCAGATGGGCCCCTGAAATTTGTTAAATCAAACTAGTTCATTCCAAGCCCTGCTAATAGTATCAGGATGCCACTGCCTGGATGTGAGAAAGCAGAGCTCGTCACCGAGGGCAGAAGGCCAACCAGCCTAGTGACCTCATCACTGAAGAGCGGAAATTAAATTGGGGAAGCCCCAATGCAATCTCATTAAACATCCAGACATTTCTTGCACACTTATAAATCACCAACACCGCCCATCTTGCTTGGCACATAGAATGCCTCCTAATCACAGCCATATTGTTTAATAGACAAAGCATCGCCATAACAACCATTCCTTGAACTGCCTAATTGATGGTTAGCGTTACCTGGCACAAGAACGCCCAGGCCTACGAGATGCGGCGTGTGCTTCTGTGCAGAGAGCTCCTCTTGCTGCCCTCTGCCGGTTTCCCATGAACAGGGAGGTCCACAAGGCCATCCGATGACCCATTCTCCCATTTCCAGTCATGCACATACAGAGGAGGAAGGAAGGAAGGAAGGAAGGAAGGAAGGAAGGAAGGAAGGAAGGAAGGAAGGAAGGAAGATCTTCTCAGCCAATGTCCAGAATTGGAGGGTAGAAAATCAAGGAGGGAGGACCAAATCCAGTCCAGTTGTTTCTGTTGTCAATATGCATATGTTTGAATACGGTTGCCATGCACACGCATGTGCTATGTTAGGATGGGACAATCTGTCACTATCAGTTTCTCCTTGTCCCAGTCATCGGTTCTCCACATTTCCATGTGTTTTTGTGATTTGTTAATTTTTTCAAAGCCGTTCTGAAAATTCATTTTTGTGCGAATTTCTCGTAATACACATAGGTCCTGGTTTCTGCCTGCTCGCTAAGCAAATATTCACTTTTCCGAATGTAAATAATTACTGTATGTCCAAACTTCACTATACCCTCCACAAATTCAGATATCTGAACAGCGGAAGTTTGCCCACTTCCTTAATCCCTCACTTATTTGTGCTTTGCTGGCCAGTGGCAGCCATTTTGGGGCAGAAATCATGTAGGGAATGGACAAGCGAATGAAAGTGAACTAATCCAGGGGTAGGCAACCTAAGGCCCGTGGGCCGGATTTGGCCCAATCGCCTTCTCAATCCGGTCCCCAGACGGTCCAGGAATCAGCGTGTTTTTACATGAGTAGAATGTGTCCTTTTATTTAAAATGCATCTCTGGGTTATTTGTGGGGCCTGCCTGGTGTTTTTACATGAGTAGAATATGTGACTTTGTTTAAAATGCAACTCTGGGTTATTTGTGGGACATAGGAATTCGTTCGTATTTTTTTCCAAAATATAGTTTGGCCTCCCCCAAGGTCTGAGGGACAGTGGACCAGCCCACAGCTGAAAAAGGTTGCTGACCCCTGAACTAATCAGACAGAAGGAGAGATCAGTTTTCCTTTTTATCTCTCTTTTGCTGGTTGGCTGTTACTCAGAGGGGCAAGAGAGATCAGACAAATCCTGGATTAGAAATGTTCTCAAAGGAATCAATAGAAATTGTGGACTCGTTATGTGAGTCTTCACCTAACGACCAATATCCAGAGAATGCATTATGTTTGGTAAGTGGGGACTGCATGTATATACATCTTTGTATGTTGTTTTGCCTAGTTTTCACATTTTACCAAAGCAATTTCCCCGTATATAATGATGCACCTTTGTCATTATTACAATTTGAATATATAATATTGCCCCTTTTTATGTTATTTTTACTAAGTGCATTTTTAGGTAACCTTTCTTCCATTATATGCATTTTCTACACATTACATTTAGATGATTTTGAATTCTGAAGGACAGCTGTGTTTCACTTTGTGTATTGTTTTGGAAAGTGTGAATTAGGGAGGTTGGCCTTGAAATTAAAACCGAATCACATTTCTAACTCATCGTTAGTGCTAAGACCCTAGCACTTTATGGTGTCAATCTAATTGTGCCTAGGAAACCAGATAGGGATGTAATTGGATTCTGTCCAAGAAGACTGCAAAGAAAGAGAAGAAAGCTGGACCAGTTCCTTCCTCTTCACATTTAGTGACCCTTTTGACACCTGAGATGTGAGCCTGCAGTGCCCATACTCTTTCAGCAATAAGGATTATAAACTCTCCGGTGTGTGTATGTGTGTGTGTGTGTGTGTGTGTGTGTGATCTGACTTCTGAGATGTCGGTAAGCATTGGCTAGATACTGAACAAAAAAGGACTAGAGACACTTGCTGTGTGTTTTGTCCATGTGTCTGTACACACACACTGATTTTCTGCGATGGGAGAGAGATTTGATTCCTGAAGCAACATATACACCAAAACACAGAGAGCCTTCAAAATTTGAAAGTCTTTGAATTTTGCAATGCAGTTCTTGAGGAAGTAATGCATTTCTTTTGTAAAACGAAAAGCAAAACATACAGTGGTGCCTCACTAGATGAAAAGAATCCGTTCCGCGATTCTCTTCGTCTAGCGGTTTTTTCGTCTTGCGAAGCAAGCCCATTGACAGCTTAGCGGATTAGTGCTAGAGCTGTCAAGCGGCTTCCAGCGATCAGCTGTTAAGCGGCTTATCAGCGGAACAGCTGATAAGCGGCTTAGCGGCTTAGGAAAAGGGCAAAAAAAGCAAAAAAAAACCCACCGGGGGACGCAAGATTTTTTCGTCTTGTGAAGCAACCCCATAGGGAAATTCGTTTTGCGAAGCGCCTCCAAAACGGAAAACCCTTTCGTCTAGCGGGTTTTTCGTCTTGCGAGGCGTTCGTCTTGCGGGGCACCACTGTATGTGAAGGTAAAGTGTGTGTAAAAATGCATACATTCATGAAACATGAAAAAATGCAAAAATGTGCATATTCAACAAATTGCATACAAATGTGTTCTCAAGGAGAAATCAACACTAGTGTGATGTGCTGGACTAGGACTTGGAAAATCAAGGCTCAACTCTCCACTCACTGAGTGATCTTGGGCCAGCCATTCACTCTTAGCCTAACCTACCTCATAGGTTTGTTGTGAGGATAAAATGGTAAGCAGGAGATGCGTGTACAACCACCTTGAGCTCCTTGGAGAAAAAGTGGAGTATAAATATAATGTAATAATAATAAAATGCTGGTGAATTTAAATGATGGCTTCCCCCCCTTTTTAAACAAAGCAAACTGATGTGAAACTTAAGGCTGGAAAAATTGAGAAACTGAGATAAACCAAAATTGACAGGTTTGCCATCTGTTCCCTTTACTTGAACAGAATTCACACAGCCTTATCTTTTCTGAGAGTTCCTCTACCGGTTAGACGACCCTTAACCCTGCCATCTTCCTGCGATCTGTAGCTTTACCAGCGTCTCTTCTGTGTCCTGATCTGAAGAAGCCCCCCTACTGTTATGTACAATCCAAAATCTCAGTTGTTGGAGCCTGAGTTATACGGGCCTCCTCATAGGCAAAGCCAGATAAACAGGATCTGGAACATTCCATCTTGAAAACTGGGCACGTTGGATGAAAACGTCCTCCTTCGCAGCAGCTCTTTCATTTTCTTTTCCCCTGATGGAATTGTGGCCTCCACAACTGTCAGTTGAGTTATGCTTTCAAGCAGGTGGAAGAGAAATCCAAATCCAACTGGCAAGAATCGCTCCTGGTCAGGAACACTGTTCAGTGACTCAGAGAATGAAGGGAACGGAAGAAAGGGAACATGGAAAGAGAAGGAAGGGAAAGAAGAGGGAGGGAGGGAAACGGGAAGCCACCTCTCCCTGTCTCGGTCATGTGCAGGTTATGGACAGGAAATCATGCCTTGCTCTGAGCACATCTAGGGTTGCCAGGTTGCCAGGTCAGGAGCATCCCAGACCCTGAGGGGAGCTGTCTAACTGTAGCTGGGAGAGCTCCATAAAATTGGGGCCATCCAATAGCCACAGTGGAGTGTGCCTCAGGGGGTGAAGTGACCTCCCCAGCGTGCAAGCCTTTGCAGTGTATATGGGGGTCCTGGGCTGCCCAGATAATAAGACTCCCCTCTCAGTCTCACTGATGTGGCCCAAGGGAAAGTAGTCTATATGTTTGGCACCAGCTTGGCTGCAGGTGGTATCAGAAGGAGGCGTTCAAGATATACAAGATAAAGGTAAAGGGACCCCTGACCATTAGGTCCAGTGGCGGACGACTGTGGGGTTGCGGTGCTCATCTCGCTTTATTGGCCGAGGGAGCCGGCGTAAAGCTTCTGGGTCATATGGCCAGCATGACTAAGCCGGTTCTGGCGAACTGGAGCAGTGCACAGAAATGCCGTTTACCTTCCCGCAGGAGCGGTACCTATTTATCTACTTGCACTTTAACGTGTGTTCGAACTGCTAGGTTGGCAGGAGCTGGGACCAAGCAATGGGAGCTCACCCCGTAACGGGGATTTGAACCGCCAACCTTCTGATCGGCAAGCCCTAGGCTCTGTGGTTTAACCCACAGCACCACCCGCGTCCCACAAGTATAAGATAAAAGCAGCATAAACTAAACAGGCATGCATTGAAAGGGTGCAACATTCTTTTTACCCTTTACCCACTCTGCTTGCATGCTGCACAAAAATGGCTTTAATTAAGGGGTAGCTAATCCACCCACATTAAACCATCTTAAACATGCATTCCAATGTGGCAGCAGGGGGATATATCGTGTTGCCTCTGGTTTGGACAGCGAAGCATATCTTTTACACCCCTATATAACCATACAAAGTTGGAGTGCAACTTTCTCTGGAATCTGCAAGGCAGGGATGGGAGATTGTCCTGCACTGACGTCCATGCAGTGCATCGCTATTCCACTTTGCTAGTATTCCAGCCTGTGTTAAGCTGTGGGGAGGCCTGGAGAATCTCTTACACCTTGCTGCTGACACGGAGGGCTTCCCCCATTGCCTTTCCATAAGAGGAGCTGTTCAGGCTGTGGGTGCAGAGGTCCCAGGCTTTCCCCCCTCAGCCCTCCCTTCTCTTCTTCTCCATAAGAGGAGAGGTGGACAGGAGAAAGAGAAAAAGGCCCCATCTTGGCACCCCAGCACATTCCATTCTGACCTGTCACTGACAGATATAGTCCCTTGCTTCACTCCCTGCTGACGTCCAAGATGCTGAGGCAGGCCGGAAGGAATTCGGCTGTACTGAGGGAGCCCTCAGTACAGTTCCATGTTCAGGGCCTTGGGGCTGCTAGCTACACCGGTGGGCTCTCTGGCATTGTGTCACTGTAAACCCCACCACCCCCTCACGCCTCCAATTCAGACAACGTTCAATTTCATACCTAAGTTTGCACAGATCTAAACAAGGCTTAAAGGTGTAGAATCTGCTTTAGCGACTTTCTGGTGCTTGTCAGGAGACCCCTGCTGTTTAGTTTCTGGCAGCAGCAGCAGCAGGCAGATTCCTAAGCTCCTATACTCTTTTCCCTATAGACCTCTTCAAATCAAGGATGCCATCCCTGGTGCCCACCACCTATGCCTCTGTTGCTCCACCTACTTTTGCCTCTGTCCCCACACACTGTTGACAGAAGGCTGCGAGAAGGGAACATGACCCTCAGTCTGAAAAATGTACTCCGGCCCTGGTGTATTGGTTTGGTAAGTAGGTTTGCATTAAAATGCAAGCAGAATCAATTTCTTCCTCCATCCCTAGTGGGAAAGGTTGTAGTGACCTTCCCTTTTCACCATAACCAGAAGTGTTTCTGTTAAACTTTGTATGAGAAATCGGGTTGGCAAAAACAGAACTCCACAGCGCCATCTGGTGTCACAGTGTTAAAATGCATATACAATGCATATGAAGTGCTTTTTCTTTGCCATTGTAACTGAATCCCCTGTCATGGGCCTGTATGTTTTAGCTGGCCATAAAATGCATGGGAATTAGAGGTGAAGGAAACTACTTGACCCTTTATGCTCTCAACAAATCTATGGGCCATCTCTATTGGCTCAAATATTTTCTCTAAATGTGCCTTGCCAGGAGGCATGAATGCCCCAAAGGCTGGCTGGCAGGAGCTGCTTAGCTGGCTGCTGCACAACCAACGGATTAGGGAAGTGGACAGAAATAGACACGGGGCGTCCTTCAGTGTATTGTGAAAAGGCTATTAATCAGAGATGTGGTCAAGTGTGTTAAACAGGCAGGAGATGAAGCGGTGGCGCTTTTAACCTGTTGAGCATTGCAGGTTCTGTGGCTTTGATCACTTTCTGTGGCAAGTGTGGGGAAGGGCAGTAGCTCAGTGGTAATCCATCTGCTTTTCATGTATAAGAAGAACCTGCTGGATCAGGCCAATGGCCCACTCAGTCCAGCATTCTCACAGTGGCCAACCAGATGCCTGTGGGAAACCTCATATTCCCTGACGGATAAATAAGTCATGGTAGTCTATAAATTTTAATAAGAATATATTTCCATGCATTGAACATGCAACGTTAAATAATTGCTTCAAAAAATAAACCTTATAGTCAATAATAGTTATCTCTCTATGCATAATGCACATTAGCTCCTACACACCCCAAATTGGCTTGGGTCAGGAGATGTCTAACCATCAAACAGTTAATAGACCAGGATGCAGGAAGGGAGCAAGGTCAGTCAGCTATCTTAATGTGCAGAGAGTAAAACAAACCGGTTTTCCGAGGTATAACTGGGTCAATGATTTGAGGGGCTTAAGTAGAAGGTCCCCTTCATGGATCACTCCCTTGCCGTGGCGAAGGGGCTTGAATAACTCAGAGAAGCTATGAGCTATGCCGTGCAGGGCCACCCAAGATGGACAGGTCATAGTGGAGAGTTTTGACCAAACGTGATCCACCTGGAGCAGGAACCGGCAAGCCACTCCAGTATCCCTGCCAAGAAAACTCCATGGACAAAGACAACAGGCATATAAAAGTTATGACGCTGGAAGATGAGCCCCTCAGGTCAGAAGGCGTCCAACATGCTTCTGAGGAAGAGTGGAGGACAAGTACAAGTAGATTCAGAGCTGATGAAGCGTCTGGGCCAAAGCCGAAAGGACGCTCAGTTGCGGATATGCCTGGAAGCGAAAGGAAAGTCCAATGCTGTAAAGAAAAATATTGCATAGGAACCTGGAATGTAAGAACCATGAACCTGGGTAAGTTGGATGTGGTCAAAAGTGAGATGGCAAGAATAAATATTGACATCCTGGGCATCAGTGAACTAAAATGGACAGGAATGGGCGAATTCAGTTCGGATGACCATCACATCTACTACTGTGGGCAAGAATCCCGTAAAAGAAATGGAGTGGCCCTCATAGTCAACAAAAGAGTGTCAAAAGCTGTACTGGGATGCAATCTAAAAAATGATAGAATGATCTCGATACGAATCTAAGGCAGACCTTTTAACATCACAGTAATCCAAGTTTATGCACCAACTACTGGTGCTGAAGAAACTGAAATCGACCAATTCTATGAAGACTTACAACACCTTATAGAAATGACACCAAAGAAGGATGTTCTTCTCATTATAGGGGATTGGAATGCTAAAGTAGGGAGTCAAGAGATAAAAGGAACAACTGGCAAGTTTGGCCTTGGAGTTCAATACGAAGCATGGCAAAGGCTAATCGAGTTCTGCCAAGAGAACAAGTTGGTCATCACAAACACTCTTTTCCAACAACACAAGAGACGACTCTACACATGGGCATCACCAGATGGGCAGCATCGAAATCAGATTGATTATATTCTCTGCAGCCAAAGATGGAGAAGCTCTATATAGTAAGCAAAAACAAGACCTGGAGCTGACTGTGGCTCAGATCATCAGCTTCTTATAGCAAAATTCAAGCTTAAACTGAAGAAAGTAGGAAAAACCACTGGGCCGGTAAGATACAATCTAAGTCAAATCCCTTATGAATACACAGTGGAAGTGAGGAACAGGTTTAAGGATTTAGATTTGGTGGACAGAATGCCTGAAGAACTATGGATGGAGGCTCGTAACATTATACAGGAGGCAGGAAGTAAAACCATCCCAATGAAAAGGAAATGCAAGAAAGCAAAATGGCTGTCCAACAAGGCCTTACAAATAGCGGGGGGGGGGGGAGAAGGCAAGCAAAATGCGAGGGAGATAGTGAAAGATACAAGAAGTTGAATGCAGATTTCCAAAAAATAGCAAGGAGAGACAAGAAGGCCTTCTTAAACAAGCAATGCAAAGAAATGGAGGAAAACTATAGAATGGGAAAAACCAGAGATCTGTTCAAGAAAATTGGAGATATGAAAGGAACATTTCGTACAAAGATTTCCATATTAAAAGACAAAAGTGGAAAGGACCTAACAGAAGCAGAAGACATCAAGAAGAGGTGGCAAGAATACACAGAGGAACTATACCAGAAAGAAATGGATGTCTCGTATACCCCAGGTAGTGTGGTTGCTGACCTTGAGCCAGACATCCTGGAGAGTGAAGTGAAATGGGCCTTAGAAAGCACTGCTAATAACAAAGCCAGTGGAAGTGATGGTATTCCAGCTGAACTATTTAAAATTTTAAAAGATGATGCTGTTAAGGTGCTACACTCAATATGCCAGCAAATTTGGAAAACTCAACAGTGGCCAGAGGATTGGAGAAGATCAGTCTACATCCCAATCCCAAAGAAGGGCAGTGCCAAAGAATGCTCCAACTACCGCACAATTGCACTCATTTCACACGCTAGCAAGGTTATGCTTAAAATTCTACAAGGCAGGCTTAAGCAGTATGTGGACTGAGAACTCCCAGAAGTGCAAGCTGGATTTCGAAGGGGCAGAGGAACCAGAGACCAAATTAAAAACATGCGCTGGATTATGGAGAAAGCTAGAGAGTTCCAGAAAGACATCTACTTCTGCTTCATTGACTATGCAAAAGCCTTTGACTGTGTCGACCACAGCAAACTATGGCAAGTTCTTAAAGAAATGGGAGTGCCTGATCACCTCATCTGTCTCCTGAGAAATCTCTATGTGGGACAAGAAGCTACAGTTAGAACTGGATATGGAACAACTGATTGGTTCAAAATTGGGAAAGGAGTACAGCAAGGCTGTATATTGTCTCCCTGCTTATTTAACTTATATGCAGAATTCATCATGCGGAAGGCTGGGCTGAATGAATCCCAAGCCAGAATTGAGATTACTGGAAGAAATATCAACAGCCTCAGATATGCAGATGATACAACCTTGATGGCAGAAAGTGAGGGGGAATTAAAGAACCTCTTAATGAGGGTGAAAGAGGAGAGTGCAAAATATGGTCTGAAGCTCAACATCAAAAAAACAAAGATCATGGCCACTGGGCCCATCACCTCCTGGCAAATAGAAGGGGAAGAAATGGAGGCAGTGAGAGATTTTACTTTCTTGGGCTCCATGATCACTGCAGATGGTGACAGCAGTCACGAAATCAAAAGACGCCTGCTCCTTGGGAGAAAGGCGATGGCAAACCTAGATAGCATCTTAAAAAGTAGAGACATCACCTTACCAACAAAGGTCCGTATAGTTAAAGCCATGGTTTTCCCAGTAGTGATGTATGGAAGTGAGAGCTGGACCATAAAGAAGGCTGATCGCCGAAGAATTGATGCTTTTGAATTATGGTGCCAGAGGAAACTCTTGAGAGTCCCATGGACTGCAAGAAGATCAAACCTATCCATTCTGAAGGAAATCAGCCCTGAGTGCTCACTGGAAGGACAGATCGTGAAGCTGAGGCTCCAATACTTTGGCCACCTCATGAGAAGAGAAGATTCTCTGGAAAAGACCCTGATGTTGGGAAAGATTGAGGGCACAAGAAGAAGGGGACGACAGAGGACAAGATGGTTGGACAGTGTTCTCGAAGCTACAAACATGAGTCTGACCAAACTGCGGGAGGCAGTGGAAGATAGGAGTGCCTGGCGTGCTCTGGTCCATGGGGTCACGAAGAGTCGGACACGACTAAACGACTAAACAACAACAAGTAGAAGTCAGAATCTGGCACAAGATGAGTTTAGCACAGTGACCTGATGAAGGGGAAGAAGGTAGAGAAATAAAGAAAGCACTGATCCTAATTCCTCAGTGGCTTGATCCCAGGAGAGAATAGGTCAGACATGAGGTCAGCCCAAGAGATTTTGCCACTTGGGGAAAGCAGCAGGGCAAGGGGGGGGGGCTTGGATGCAGAGCTTTAAAATGTGGACCTGTACCTAGAAAGCGTGAGGCAAAAAGTAAGTGTGAATGAGCTCTGAATGTATAACCTCAAAACACAGCCCCAGTAAGGGAGAAGGCAGTATGGTGTAGTGGTTAGAGTGTCAGGCGAGGACCTGAGTTCGGATCTCAACCTGGGCTCTAGGTCACTAGGTGACCTTGGGCCAGTTACTGTCTGTCAGCCTAACCTACCTCACAGGGTTGTTGTGGGGATTAAATGAGGAGGGAAGAACCATGTAGGCCACCATGAGCTCCTTGGAGAAAAAGTGGGGTGTGAATGCAATTAATAAAGGAATAACTTGTGGCCCAATGGCAAAGCATCCACCCACTAACATCCACTTAACAATAAGGATGGGAGAGGAAAGACAGGTTTTTCATGGGGCTCGTCCGCACTTCCACTTGCCCCACGCCTAGAAAACAAGGGGTCAGAGCGGTTTTCTGGTTGCTCCGTGCTTTCTAGGCACAGGTCTGAGCAGTGTTGCTCTTTCCCTGCCAGTTTCCCTGGGAAAACCCTCTTTAGGAGAAAGCCTGATTGACGTTTGCTCCAATTCAGCAATGCAGATCAGGATTTCCTGGGGGGAAGCAGCAGGGCAAGGGCAAGTCTGGATGAGCCCACAGTTAGGGACGGGGGAGAAATTTGATTCACTTCATGTTCAAAGGCTAATGTGTCACACATTTTCTGTGGCAATGATGTGAACTGAAACAGAGCTTCCTTTAAAAATTCGCACTTAACTCTCGTTTTCGATTCACCCAGCAATGTTTACAAAGGGGAAAGTGTGGATACAAATGAATATATTGGTGGGGAAAAAACAACATACAAAAATGCATTCCATTAGGAAAAAATTGTTGCCAGAATGTGTATTTTAGGGAAGCTTTTAATGTTTAATAGATTATTGTATTTTAATATTCTGTTGGAAGCCAGCCAGAGTGGCTGGAGAAACCCAGCCAGATGGGCGGGGTATAAATAATAATAATAATAATAATAATAATAATAATAATAATAATAATAATTTATTATTATTATTATTATTCTCATTTAGTCAAAAATGCACACACAAAAATGTGTTTATTAGGATAAATTCACACCCAAATGCTAATGAATTTTCATAAGGATTTTAAAGGAAAAGAAATCACAAATTGTTGAAGGGGTGTAGAGAATGAAATTTAAGAATGGAAAAATGAGAACCTGAGAGAACCGAAAATGACACATCTTTCTGTTCCTGCTCACAGTTGAACTACCTCATGCTAGATGCCAAGCAACTCAATTCTGACAAAGGTTACTTACTGAATGTTGATGTGTGGGTGTGTGGGTGAGACATATAAATATATAGAACTTTACTGAAAGTAGAACGGCTGGGATTATTGCTAGCTCAGCCTTTTATTCTGTCATCTAAACAAGGAAAGGAAAGGAAGCAGAAGGGACTTCAAACATCAACCGCAGGGCTGGGCTGAATTGTCATCATCATCATCTTGGCCCTAATCCCCAAGGCTGTGGGAGGGTTCCCTTCCTGCTTCCTCAGATGTCAAAAAAGATTTTGCCAGCTATTTGTCTGTAATCCCTTGCTCACTTGTCACCTGGCTGCCAGTGACAGCTGTGGGAAGGTGAACTGAGACAATCCAGGTTGTCGTGGCTCATTGCACAGAAGCTCAGTCGAGGAACTGAAGCTCAAAATTCCTCCCACATCTGAGCCCCAGACAAAGCACAGGGGCTGAGTCCTTTGTGGGAAAGTATTTGTGCCTGGCTTTAATTTACATTAGGATTGCCAACAAATCAAGAGAGACAGGGTAGTGCAGTGGGTCAGACTGCTGGGCCTAGGCCTCGGTGGACCTGGGTTCAAATCCTCACACGGCCACGAAGCTCACTGGGTGACTTTTCTCTCTCAGCCTAACCCACCTCACAGGTTTGTTGTAAAGGGAAAATGGGGAGGGAGAGATTCACCCTGGCCTTCTTGGAGGAAATGTTGAAATTAATGTATTAATACATAAATGCTTTTTAGAAAGAAAGAAAGAAAGAAAGAAAGAAAGAAAGAAAGAAAGAAAGAAAGAAAGAAAGAAAGAAAGAAAGAAAGAAAGAAAGAAAGAAAGAAAGAAAGAAAGAAAGCCCTGCTCTTGTGCCCTTAATGGCAGCAAACATTAGCTGTTAAATGGTTTCCATAGGACATAGAGGTAAGCACTGCCACTGTCTACAAATCAAGCCGCAATTAAAGGCTCAGAAGCCCTGCCCTCTTTTGCATTTGGCTACCCTAGCACAGGAGCAGGGTTTGGGGGAGAAAGTTGGCAAGCCTAGTTTACATATGTCTTGAAAGCAAGAGAAAGTTTATTTCCCAGTTGTGGTCCGAGTTCCCTGCAAGGTTCTAAAAACCAGACATCACAAATGCAGAGATGAAAATGAAAAGGTACATTCTCTCAATCTTGGATCTGGATTCCTAGCTGGTCTCCAAGTATTCCCCCCCCCCCCCCATCTCAATGGAAGGATAGATGTAGTCATGGGAGGGGGCAAGTGAGCAAAAGGCTTAATATAGAGCTTGGTTCTCCTTTTTTTACTGGAGCCATGCCTTTAACAGCAACCTGAGTGCAGAAATTAAGGGGGGGTTGGAAAATATGTTTCATACTAGAAAAATACTTTCTGTCTCAGACTGCCTTGAAGGTGCAGGAGCAGGATCCGTAAAATAAATGGCAACTCCGCTTTAAAATGGAAGGTGGAGGTGTTGGGTGGGGCCAGGAAGACAACCCATCCCTTAATTCCTTAAAGCCTCACACACAAACTGCCTACAAGAAGGATTAATTATTAGAGTCAGGCTTCGTCAGAATTTAGTCTTCCTGGAACCTGTTTCCAGTGCCAACACTCAGCTGAGCTCTAGAATATTTGAGGACTGTCATGAGGACTAGGGCTCCCTCAAACATGTGCAGAGTGCCTTTTTCATTTTTGTTTTTTTTTAAAATATTGTGTTTTAATGTTGTATCCTGTCCTGGGACCTTGGGATGAAGGGTGAGATAAAAAATATAAATAATAAATAATAAACATTTTGATACATTTTTGGTCAACTTGCTTTTAATGTTTGGCTTTATTTGTAGTTTTAATGAAAAAAATTGTTTTGTTTTATGCAAGACACTTGGAGGTTTTTTGGTAATTTAAGCAGCATATAAGTCCTGTTAAATAAAATAATAATAATAATAATAATAATAATAATAATAATAATAATAATAATAATTTATTATCTATACCCCACCCATCTGGCTGGGCCTCCCCAGCCACTCTGGGCGGCTTCCATAGAAACCAAAAATACAGTAAAATATCACACGTTAAAAACATCCCTGAACAGGGCTGCCTTAAGATGTCTTCTGAATGTCAGGTAGTTGTTTATCGCTTTGACATCGCGTTCCACAGGGCGGGCGCCACTACCGAGAAGGCCCTCTGCCTGGTTCCCTGTAGCTTTGTTTCTTGCAATGAGGGAACCACCAGAAGGCCCTCGGCGCTGGACCTCAGCGTCCAGGCAGAATGATGGGGGTGGAGACGCTCCTTCAGGTATACTGGACCGAGGCTGTTTAGGGCTTTAAAGGTCAGCACCAACACTTTGAATTGTGCTCAGTAACGTACTGGGAGCCAATGTAGGTCTTTCAAGACCGGTGTTATATGGTCTAGGCGGCCGCCCCCAGTCACCAGTCACCAAATAAGTAGTTATGAGTATTTGCTTATGGTGCCCAGCTAGGATAGCCATGGGTCAAAGTAGACAAGAAGCTAAACACATCATTACATCAAGTTTATAAAGAAAGAGAAGAGGAAGGGTGGCTCTTTGCTGAACAAGGACAAGAGGATTAATCCTCCCCCTCCCAGCAACAGTCCTGATTCAAATTCTTCCTCTCCATGCTAGGGATGGGGGACAATATTTTTTCCAGTTCACATTTAATGGTGAATGTACCTAATTTATGCTTTCTGAAACAATACACAAGCATAAGCACAGCCATCCTTTGAAACTGCACTTGTCTGATTTTTGTAACACAGTTTTCCGGCCAAATAATATGTACAAAATGCATCTACCAGGGTAAACTGCATTTAAATAGAGAAAATAACGTACAAAAATGCATTATATTCAGGGAAAATATGTCCTCAAAAATGTATACATTAGGCAAATTTGCACACAAAGATAGGTATATCAGAAGAAATTCACACTACAATGCTGGTGAATGTTCATGAAGACCTAAAACAAAAAACTGGTGCAGAAATGTGGTGAACTCAACTTAAAACTGGAAAAATGAGGAACAGATGGAAACCGAAATTGACAGATTCGCTCATCCCTGTGCTATGCTGCTGTTAGAAAGGAGGAAGAAGAGACTTCCATTGGCTCCAGTGGGAGGCTTTTCCTAACAGATAATAGCAATTCACAGGAGGGCAATCAACAGCAAAAAAAAGAGAGAAACAGAGTGGATAGGAATGCAAGGCAGCAGTCCATAGGTCCCTTTTTTTCTTTTCTTTTTCTAACCTTGAGGTGCATTTACAGTGGTACCTTGGTTTGCAAACAGTCTGGTTTGCATACGTTTTGGATTACAAACACGTCAAACCTGGAAGTGTGTGTCCCGGTTTGCAAATTTCTTTTGGATTACAACCCATGGGGGGGGGATTACAAACAATTTTTGGGGGGAGGCCCCATTGGTGAAAGCGCACCTTGGGCTATAACCTGTTTGGGTTTACAAATGGACCTCCAGAACGGATTATGGTTGTAAACCAAGGTACCACTGTATTGTAAACCATCTCAGAGAAATAAAGTACCAGAAAGTGACAAGTTGGGAGGTTCACACTGATGATGGGGTAGCAGGCATCTCATTTGGACTTAGCTCCACATGGCCTGCTGGACTGACACACAACTGTCCTCACTTTTGGCACCCGTGTCCCTTCTTGTCCTTGTTTAGGAAGGAACTGAGTAAAGCCTGGGGTGCACCAGGATGTGTCAGAGTTGTTGATTTGAAGTCAGCTGATTGCCCCCTCAGATTAAAGCGTTCTATGTTTGGCTCTTGGTTTCTGGCACGGCTGACAGGTTTGCAACATTTGGAATGTAAGGTTTTTTGGTTCTTATCTGTAGGGTCACGGCCAGTTATGACTTTCCCAGTGAGGAGGTCACAGAATGAAGCTTCCCTGAAGACTCTAGCAGTCTGAATGTAATGAGATTGATCAAAATGAGCAGGTGACAGCAAAGGTTGCAAGGTTTTTTAGCTGGGGCAATTAGAATAAGATCCACTATTTGACTATTGAATCAACACCCTAAAATGTATTTTATATAATTGACTTTTTATTTTTATTCTTTGTATATCATATTGTTGTTGTATTGCTATGGCCAATAGCTGACACAAATAAAGATGCATTCAATTCAAGAAAAATGCAGAGAGCAAAACCAACCCCTGTATATGGCATTTATTGACCAAACTAAGGCTATTAACACTGTAAATCGTAATGCCCTGTGGACTGTCCTTCTGAAAATTGGCTGCCCAGAGAAATTTGTGAACATCATTCGGCTCCTCCATGATAATATGACAGCAACAATCACAGGTAACAATGGCTCTCAAAGTGAACCATTGGGATCAGGTGTTAAACAGGGTTGTGTTATTGCCCCAACTCAATTCATTATCTTCATTGCCATGATCCTACACTTTGTCGAAGGGAAACTCCCCACCAGAGTAGAAATCATATATAAAACAGACGGAAAGCTCTTCAATCTGAGCAGGCTGAAAGCAAAGAGTAAGGTTATCTTAACTTCCGTCATAGAACTTCAGTATGCTGATGACAACGCAGTGTGTGCACGCTCACAGGATTACCTCCAAACCATCCTAAATATCTTTGCAGAAGCTTATGAAAAGCTTGGCCTATCACTCAACATCCAAAAAAACCAAAGCGCTGTACCAACAGGTACAAAATAACCCCTCTGCAGCACCACAAATCCAATTCAAGGGTGTAATGTTGGAAAATGTCAATCACTTCTCCTACCTGGGCAGTTATCTTTCCACAAGGGCCGCCATTGATGCCAAAATCAAGCATTGCCTGAGCTCTGTGAGTGAGGCTTTCTCCCAACAGAAGTGCAAAGTGTTTGAGGACCGGGACATTCGCAGGGAAACCAAAATGCTTGTTTACAAAGCTATTGCACTACCAACCTTACTGTATACTTGTGAAACATGGACTATTTATAAATGCCAAATCCAGCTCCTCAAAAGATTCCATCTACGGTGTCTCTGAAAAATTGTACACATCACTTGAGAAACAGGCGTACTAATACCAGTGTACTGCAAGAAGCAAAGATCACCAGTGTTGAAGCAATGATTCTTCAACATCAACTTTGTTGGACTGGTCATGTTGTGTGGATGCCAATTATCGGTCTTCCAAAGCAACTACTCTTAAAAATGGAAAGCATAATGCTAGTGGTCAACAAAAGAGGTTTAATGACTGTATCAAGGCAAATCTTTAAAAACGTAGTATAAACACCAACAATGGGGAAACACTTGCCTGCAAACGCTCCAATTGGAGAACAGCCTTTACCAAAGGTGTCATGGGCTTTGAAGATACTCAAACTCAGGACGCAAGGGAGAAACACGCTAAGAGGAAGGCATGCTTGGCGAATCCAACCGTGGTCAACTCCCACCCAGAAACCAATGTCCCCATTGTGGAAAGATGTGTGGATCCAGAATTGGCCTCCACAGTCACTTACGGACTCATTGTTGAAACCGTGTTTATGGAAGACGATCTTACTTGGCTACGAGTGATAGCCAAAGAAAGAGAAAGAAAGATTGCTATGGCCGATGGCTGACGCAAATAAAGATTCATTCAATTCAATTCAAGCCTGGGGTACACTTCGGAGCACTGACTCTAGACAATTCAAGCCTGGGGTACACTTTGGAGCACCGACTCTAGTCAGAAGTCTCAGCCTGCGGGATGACACTTGCAGCTGCATTGACTTCCGCCAGTGAGGCCATAAGACAGTTCTGATACTGATTCCGTGTGATCTGTTTTGGAGAGAGAAAGCAATTACTCCAGAAGCATACTGCCAACACCCAGCATGCACAACCAGACCTCACCTATCTAATATTATTACAATTTATTTAATTTGCTAAGCCACCCAACATAGGAGATTTGCAATGGCCACCATGCTGTCGAACAAAATACCAGGATGTTTCATTTTCCCCAGGACTTTTGAGGGCTATGCAATGCTACCCTCCAAGCCTCACTATCTGGCCCTCAGGATTCTCCCCCAGGCCTACTCACGCTTTCCAGCCAGGTAAAAACACACAAGGAAAGTGCAGGCTGAGTGTTTTTGTCTGGCTGGGGTGTATTCTTGAACTCTGATCATGGTTCTCTCTTGCCTGGATGGAGGAAACAGAGGTGTGTGAGAGAGGGGGGTGAGTAAAAATCAGCCTGGTGTATAAAAGGTAAACATTCACATTCGTGGCTCTGCCCATCACTGGCATGTGGTTCCAATAAAGTTGCCTAGAAGGGATTGAGGCCCTCTGACTGAAAGAGATTCCTCACTCCTGCCTTATGTAAACACAGGTAGTCTGGCCAGAAATGGTGTGGTGGGGGCTGCTGAGGTGGCAGCTCAGCCCCTTCTCCCACAAACTGCAGGTGGCCAAAGAATAAGCTGCAAAGAAGTCAGAAGTAGCAAACATCAAGTTTGCACCCACCTGCACATAGGTGTCTAAAGAGAAGCCTTATCAGGATGGTGAAATCAACTGCCCAAGTGGGAGGAGGCAGTGGCGGAGGAAGGGGGTGCAGGGGGTGCAGCCTGCCCCAGGTGTCATCCGTGAGGTGGTGTGACATCACAGCGCCGCCCCCCCAAAGACACAGCATGTGCGCTGCTCCAGGTGCTGGAGCAGCTAGCTCCGCCTTTGGGAGGAGGGAGACCCCCCACAATTCTGTGAAGCCTAGATGGGCAGTGGAATACTCTAAAAATAATGAGAGATGCGACCACATTCTCAAGTTCCTATAACCTGAGGGCGTTCCTCTCCTGCCTCAACAGACCGTTTCAAGAATGAGCTATGAGGGGTTGGGAACTATTGATGACCAGGGGCACATTTGGAAATCTGAGACATGGCCGCAGGTGCCAACAGCAAATGGCTGCCCTGAGCAGCATGGCTAGTTACAAAGCAAAGGTTGGGCCTGAGCGCCAAATGCTAAACCACACCTTTGACCTCCACCTAGTACACAAAAATATTCATTGGTGGGGCTATGACCCTGCAAAAAGTGAATGCAAAGCCACAGTCTTATGCATGCTTACCCTGGAAGAAGTCCCATTGAACTCAGTGGAACTTATGTCTGAGCAGACCTACATAGAAGTGCTTTAGTCATGCCCCTTGCATCCCATTGCCTTAGAGGAATGTCCTGGGAGACCCAAGTCTTCACACAGGTCTGCTGCCATTACATTCCATTTGCCCCTGAGAAAAGGAAATGGCTGTGAATCCAGCTGAAGCTGTCTTCTCAACTGAGGGCAGCTTTGGAATTTTCTAGATCAGAGGTGGGCCCTTCAGATGCTGCCGAACTACAACTTCCATCTTCCCCGACCACTGGTTAGGCTTGCTAGAGCTGATGAGAGTTGTCAAAGCAACATCTGGGGTGCTAAAGTTTCCCCACCCTTGTTATAGATGAATGAATATACCAGCATCTATTAGGAAAGTATCACCCTTCACCTCACCCAGAATCTCCTTTTCGGGGGTCAAACAAATCTGTCGAGGCCTCACCTTGATGTACAGGAGGTCAGTGAGAGCACGGACAGTGTAGTCTGCCATGTACTGTAGGCTGTTGCTGGGGAGGACCTGGTTGGTGCTGGTGATGCTAAAGCATTGCATATTGCTCATGCGAATCTGGGAGCCTATGAATTCCATACCTGCACATGGGGAAAAGTGAAGCAAGAATTGTACACTCCAGCCTGCTCCCCTCGGTCTTTTCCCCAGCTTCTTCCCTTGGCCCACCAACACACCTCCCCAGCTCCATCTACTTTTGCTGACCCGCCTTCAACCATGTTTCCACCAACCCAAGGAAGCTAGAAATGCAAGTCACATTTATGTAGCAGGGGAGGGGCTCAGGCCAGGGTCCTGCCTAGGAAAGTGTATCCAAGAGAAAGGGAACAAGAGGGAACATTGAACTGGACACAGAGATGAACAGTTCCAATCTGCAAGAAGCAGCCTCTGGGAACAGCAAGGGTGTGCTGTTGTTTTTTGGGTGGGGGGGAATGGTTCTGCTTTGAGGCTAGCGCTGCTTATGCGCATGTGTCCCACATCTGTTGTGTTTCAGAGTCTCTCCTTGCCAAGGACACAATCCCTGTAAAGAGGCCACTGAAACAATTTGGGAAACTAGAAGCCATGGATGGAAGGATATAGATCTGGAACCTGCAACAAAATGTTGCCTTGTGAAGTGCTGCTATTCAATATGCCGCTGTACTCCATTTCCTTCTCCCAGCTGTCAGCCCTCTCCCACAACCGTCAGTCAGGTTTGTCTCTAGGGGATACCAGGCGGCTGCCTAGAGTGCTGGTCACTGAGAATAGCAGATCTGGGGAACAGGGGATGGCAGCAGGTACTGGTGGGATTGTTTTGCCTGCTTGCTTGGTTAAAGCAACATTGTGCTAGACTTTTCATGCCTATGCCTGAGCACTACTTGCTTATAGGACTCTTTTAACCAAGAGGGAGAGAGAGAGCAGAAATGATGAGCCAGAGGGAGTTGTATTGTCTGGGAAACAGCCACAAGAAGGTCTGGCACCCTCAGGCAAACTCAAGGGCCCTTCCCTGAATGTTGTACTGGGGATGGATGAATTGCTCAGATTAAACCACTAGATGGCACCAGACTACGGCGCAAACCAAGTACGCAATTGTCCAGCCTCCAAAAATGCACAGGAACGGATGACTAATTGCTGCTTCAGCCGCTTTGCACACACACACAATTTACTTTTCAATTCCATCACCACCAAATTTGCTCTGTTGTCCTGGCACAACAAATCCACTTTTAAAAACCAACCTGACCTTTTGCAGCCAAGAAAGTGAAGGGGGGGGGAGTGTGGACTGAATGGTTAATGGCAGGTATGCCAACTCCAGGGAGCCGAGGTATCTTCGGCCCCCTCAATATTTGTTGAGGGAGGCCAGTGCGCATTGCATGTGTGGGTCGTCATGCGTGCGCGGCGTCACAGCTTCAGTGCCCGGCTCCTCCAAAGTGCTTGGCCTCCTCCAGACAATGTGATATTTCACATGCATCACATGCCAGGGTCCCCTCAGTCTCAGGGGCAACCTGGTGCCTCTGATTAATGAAAAGAATATAAAAACCCCATGAGCAGTGGCAGAGCAAGTCGATCAGGCGCCTGGTGCGGCGTGCGTGCCCCGTGCCCAGGGGCAGGGCCACATGCCCAAGGGGTGGGACCAGGTGGGGCAGGGCACTCCGTGAGGCCTCCAAGGAGTCTGCCTGCCTCTTCCCCCTCAGCCACTCTACAGCTGGAGGGGAGGCGGTGGGTGGACTGTTTGGGGCAGCGTGGAGCCTGCGGGTGCCCAAGCCACCGCGTCACTCCCAGGAAAGATGCATGGCTCGGGCGCGCTGCGTGGCTGCATTTTGTCCCCCCCCCCCGTGGTGACACCTGGGGTGGCCCACCACCCCCCACACCCCTTCCTCCACCCCTGCCCATGAGAAAACTAGGATGCATGCTCTTTGTTGTAAACTGTTCCGTAAATAAATCAGACCAAATGCACATAGGGCTCACCCATACTCCCGCTTGTCCTATGCCTGGAATGCATGGATCCAAGAGGTTTTCTGCTTGTCCCACATTTTCTAGGCATGGGTGAGAGTGGTTTTGCCTTTGCCCTGCTGGTTTTCCCACAGAAAACCCTTCTATGCTCTGCCAACTGAACCTGGGATGTACTTGTGTTTCTTTCAGTCTGCAAATCATGGATACTTATCATTTTTTTCCTGCCATATGCATTGTGTTTCCTTTGACTTGAAATAAATGGGGTGGAATAATGTAATAGCAACGTAATTTATGTAATTTTGCTGCAGCAGAAAGGCAAGTAATGCACTTTTTAGTGCAGAATTAACTGCTGTGGAATGGAAACAGTGATGCATGAGACAAATAGAAGACATAATGCAAAATGATGTATTCTTATCTCCTTACCTGGTAATAAGCCCTATCGAATTCAGTAGGACTTGCTTCTGAGCAGACGTGTTTAGGGTTATAACCTAAACCATGGGTAGACAAACTAAGGCCCAGGAGCCGGATCCAGCTCAATTGCCTTCTAAACCTGGCCTGCGGAAGGTCCAGGAATCAGCGTGTTTTTACATGAGTAGAATGTGTCCTTTTATTAAAAATGCATTTCTGGGTTATTTGTGGGGCCTGCCTGGTGTTTTTACATGAGTAGAATGTGTGCTTTTATTTAAAATGCATCTCTGGGTTATTTGTGGGGCATAGGAATTTGTTCGTATTTTTTTCCAAAATATAGTTTGGCCTCCCACAAGGTCTGAGGGACAGTGGACCACCCCCCTGCCAAAAAATCTTGCTGACCCCTGGCCTAAACTATCAAGTGGGGAGAGTTTCTGACTGTGGGAGGAGAAGGAATGCAGATTACCTCCTTGGATGGGTGTACCCAAGGCCATGACTCCATAGTAGGAGAAGGGTCCGTTCTCAAACTTCATGTTTTCCTTGCACGCTTCAACCTCCACCTTTCCCTGGAACAGAGAGGCAATATTAGGACCTTTAAACTTGATTTGTCAGAGAAGGGTCAACCTGTAGCACCCAAGCCAATCTGGAATCTCACAGCAATCCATTCCATGGCAAGCAGAAGTAACTCCCAAGAAACCCAGTCAAAGAAAACATTGCAGACAAGCATTATTCACATCTCTCAAACAACGGGCTTGGTAGCTTTGGCATGTGTAGGATAGGCCCAGAAAGAAGGCCTGCTCCTTAATTCTAAGTAGGGACCAACTGCTATCACTCTGTTGCGCAGGACAGCTCAGTGGGCAGAGCATGAGACTCTTGATCTCAGGGTCATGGGTTCAAGACCCATATTGGGCAAAATATTCCTGCACTACAGGGGGTTGGACTAGATGATTCTCATGGTCCCTTCCAACTCTACAATTCTATGATTCTGCAATAATTATTGTTTATTTTTTTTTTTACTTACAGCACTGCAGGTATGGGGAACCTGTGGCCCTCTAGATGTTGCTGGACTTTGACTCCCATCAATCTTTTTTTTAAATGAATTTTATTTATAATCATTATTATCCATGTAACCGGCACCATCAGCCAATTGGCTGCGGCCCTGGGGCCAGAGCTGGGGACCAGAAAAGGAAGCTGCAGTCAATGCTGGTCAGCCATTCTGGTCAGAGCATCAGCGAGGAAGGTCGTTGTTTTGTTATAAGCCAGAAAATAGCTTATCTCCTGAGTTTACACCTATAAAACTCAGAAACATGAGGAGTTAGGAGTCCAGTCTTGTTTATTGCAAAGCAATAGGTCACAGTCGGATTGTTCCGCAAAACTGCAACCCCGTCTGGTGGTCCAGGCGGTGGTATTTATAAAATTTCAAACAAAGCACTTCAGTTTCCACCAATCATATACATCATTACCTCATTTCATGTTTAATACACATGTGCAATAAGCACTGGCAATTTCTGCTGATTAAGTTCTGATTCCCACCATGTTCTGTTACATTGTGTTAGTGTGCGTGTTGGGAACCTATGTTACGTGTAGCCATTTGCACCATGTAGCAACTTATGTTCTAGCTTTGAGCTATATCTTTGTGATTCACATAGATACATAGGTACCTCTAGATATGAACGGGAGCTGTATCTTTGTGATTCACATAGATACATAGGTACCTCTAGATACGAACAGGATCTGTTCCAGAGCCTGTTTTCGCCACTTCTGCGCTTGTGCGTGACGTCATTTTGAGCGTCTGCGCATGCGCAAGCGGTGAAACCCGGAAGTAACACACTCCCTTACTTCCGGGTTGCTGCTCAACTTGAAGCAAATTTAACCCGAGCTATGACTGTATTAGCTGTATTCCTGCCCCATTTGGGGGGGAGCAGTGGCAATTTGCAAAATCATCAGTTTCATAAAGTACATAACAGGTTACCATAACTTTTCTCTTAGAAGCACACTCAAGGATTTACAGGGTCCACAGCTGGACTCTTAAGGTAACATGGCCCAGGTCTCAATGTTGTGGTGCCTGTTGTTGCCTCCTCCTCAATGCTGGGCTTCCTTTATTCTGGCGCTGACGGGCGGATTGCTGGGTCCGCAGGCAGCGACCTCCTTGGGGGGAGGGGGGGAGGGGTTGCATCCAGGCTAACCCCCCCCCCTTGGGGACACAAGTTCAGCACCAGGTTATTTCACATGGCTGGTGTTAATTTTGTCCCTGATGCATGGACGGTGCCATGTTGCTGTGATCACATGGTCGGCGCCATTTTGTTTTTGGCCACATGGTCGGCGCCATGTGATCTGCACAAGCACATTCGCAGTAGATGCCTGGTTTATCGCTTGGCATCTACAATGGAGGGTTTGTGCTCAGTGCCTCTTACAAACTGCCAAAGGTGGCAGGTCCAATCCCTGTATGGGGCAGCTGCATATTCCTGTTATGGCACCAATTATTACCCTACACAGGATTACTAATAGAATTAATTTGGATGCATGCGTGTATGTTTGTGTGTATACTGGTTTTCCAGCTTGCTTGCTTGGTTGGACTAGATGTCCAGCAGTGGCCTTCCTATTTTATTATGTATGCCTGCATATATATATACATGTATGCTGGTGTGTAGTTATATATATCCTGTAGTATGTCATGCCCCACTAGGGATGATGGTGAGCACATTTCCTCCTACACGAGGGGGTTGATCCAGATGACCTCATGGGTCCCTCCCCCTTTTGTGTTCTGCAACATTGGCCTGTAGATGCTGTACACAGTTGCCGTAGGACACGCAGTTGGTACTGACATGCCACATGGAGTGCCACGAATGATAAGACTTTTAAGGTGGGCTCTGTTCCAATTGGCCTGTCACTAGCAGGGTCACAGAATCATGGAACTACAGTTGGAAGGGACCATGAGAGTCGTCTTGTCTGAATACATGACTATAGCCTAAGCATGGGGTACTTCTGCATCCATGGGCCCTTATGCCAAACCATAGAAGTTGTTGTGGGCCTCACACATGTACTTTGCTCCCTAGCTGTAAACCCCACCCCCTTTGGCTAAAGAAGGCCTTTTTTAAGTTTCAGCACAAAGATGGGACCCAGCAGGCACCAGGAAGACATCTGTGGGCACCTTGGCTACCCAAAGTGCCGCATTGATGACCCACAGATTAGGTCATGCACTTGGTGCTTCCTTGGCTGTGCGGAGAGAGTAGGAAGTGCCAACAAAGTACCTGTAAAATGAGAATGAAGTAATCTGCCGGCTTGTTCTTTTCATACAAGTTACATTCGGGAGATTCCTTGTCCTGCTCATCAATTTTCAGCTCACAGATGACACCAGGATGCTTGAGGAGACGTAGCAGGTACTTCTCGGAGATGAGGCTCGGGCAAAATTGCAAGACCTCTGCATGACAAGGAGAGGGCACAGGAATCAAAGAATGCTTCCTGGAAGCAAAATCCTTTCCCAGATCCATGCCACCATGAGGCAAAGCGAGTTAGCCAGCTGGAGGCAGATGGTGGGTGGCGTCGGATGGAACAGAGTAGGAGAGTGATGGCACTCACATATTATGGGTGTCAGCTACCTGAAAATCCTTTTGTGCCTGCTGCACTGAAGTGAACAGGAACTGAGCAGGAGCACAGCTCATTGGGAAGATACTCTGTATGTGTACAGAGCTAGGAGTTTGAATATGCATGTGTGCGACTCAGGTAGGTTTGGCTTTAAGTTTCAGATCAGACGGGACATTCCTGGCCGTACTTGAGGACGCTGGGGGCAGGGACTGAACCTGGGACCCTTTGCATTCAAAGCTGATGTCCTACCTCTCTTCCCCTCTGCAGTACTTTTATTTATGATAACTACTTGTTTTACATCTGCTACTAATATATGCATTTTTACGGCACCTGACCCCAATCAATGCATTTTTGTGCCCATTACATGGCTGGATAACTGGGCTGCAGACATTGAGGAAGTAGAATGTTCTAGGATGGCTATGTTTCAGTTCTTGTATTGTTTCAGAAAATGTGAATCAGGTAGGTTTGGCTTTAAGTGTGAACTGAATCCATTTTCTTGTCCTTTCCTATTCTGAACTCCAGTTGCTGGGAATCACAAATGGGGAGAGTGCAGCTGCACTGATGTGCAATGGGCTTTTGGCCTGATACAGCACAGCTCTTTATTATGTACTCATGTTCATACTGGTTTAGGATGTGCAGGGCAGATGATGTGGCACACACAGCTCTGTCCTCAAGCACCTCACTGCTCCCAGCATCTGCCGCCCGAGGCAGCCCCCTCACTCTGCCTAATGGTAGGGCCAGGCCCACTTTGCCCATCATTGTGCTGTCTGAAGCAGGCCAATTTATCCTGCTGCGCAGCAGGGTCAACCCTGCAAGGAGTTATCAAGCGATTTCATAGTCGTGCTAGAGGGCCTTCTCCACCTTCCCAGTGGCCCAGGTGGTCCCTGAGGGCTCGTACCTGTAGAGAGAAAGCGGTGTGCAGCCAGGAGTAGCTGACGGGAGATCTTCAACTCAGTGTCATTGCCCCTGAAGGCAGAGAAGTCCCACTTCCTTGGGCTGGCATCTCGTCTTCTGGTACGATTGTAGGCTGCAAGGGAAGAAACCAAATAAGGAATCACTACACTGTGTGGTTACAGAAGCAGCCATGGGCACACTATGCGATGTAAGAGTGGAAGGAAATGGAGAGAACAGAATCTCGCAGTCGCATATGGATCTAAACGAACATATATGTTTCTAGTCCTCATGATCACTGAGGAAAATCTGAAAGCACATGGTAGCTATCTGCGAGATGGCTCAGAAACCAGTGATATGGAATTTGGGAGCTTCTTGTCTTGTCCCCCCTTCTGAGGGGGTGACCCCCCATCTCAACACCAATTTTGCTTCCCCTTTAGCCCACCACGCCTTTGGTGGCAGGGACACCCTAAGTTAGGCTTTTATTGAAATTTTCCATGATGGGACCCAAAATGGCATCCCCAGGACTCCCCATGTGGTCCCTCGTCAAGGCACTGAGCAGCCCCAGATCTGCTTAGCTTGAGCATGTTGGCTGCATCATGTCCCTTCAGAGCACACCAAACAAATACGTTTGTATAAATATCAGATAATCATAGAATCATAGAGTTGGAAGAGACCACAAGGGCCATCGAGTCCAACCCCCTGCCAAGCAGGAAACGCCATCAGAGCACTCCTGACATATGGTTGTCAAGCCTCTGCTTAAAGACCTCCAAAGAAGGAGACTCCACCACACTCCTTGGCAGCAAATTCCACTGTCGAACAGCTCTTACTGTCAGGAAGTTCTTCCTAATGCTTAGGTGGAATCTTCTTTCTTGCTCCGTGTCCGCTTCTCTGGAGCAGCAGAAAACAACCTTTCTCCCTCCTCAATGTGACATCCTTTTATATATTTGAACATGGCTATCATATCACCCCTTAACCTCCTCTTCTCCAGGCTAAACATGCCCAGCTCCCTTAGCCGTTCCTCATATAATAAAACCAATATAAATGTGTTTAACTGGCAAGATCAAGTTCAGAGTTGATATATCCATGGAGTTTAGCCTTTTTTGAAAAAACCGTCAACACGCAACCTGGATTGTACTTGGAATTTCTCAAAGCTTCTCATTTTTCCTGGCAACGCAGAGGGCTAGGTAAGGATAAACGGCAGGGCTCCATACCTGTCTGCAGTTTAATGAGCTGGGGGCCCCAAACCGGGAACTAGGAGTTGCACAAAGGGATCAGAGTCCGGGGCAAAGCCAGCAGTCAGGACCAAGGAGGTGGTTGGAACTGGAGGACAAATCAGGAAGCAAGGTTGAGGAGCAAACCAAACGCCAGGACTGAAGGGCAAACCATGAGGCAAGACTGGGGAGCAACTAGAGAGCGCCCCTCAAAAGGACAAGGTGGGGCAGTGCCTCTGAGCCTCACCATGCTGCCTTCCATGAAATGGGTTGGTGGAACTGTTGCCATAGAAAAGACTATTCGCTTCGCCTATTGTTTTCCCTGGCTCTGTTTGCAATGCCCTGAGCTCCACCAGGCCCAATGGGCACCAGTCCATTGGGAGCAGGTCAGAAGCAGTGGTGCAGTTAGGTAATGATTATTCAGGAGGGCTCCTCAGATAAATGTGTATTCCTCCACTTGCTTCTGCTGAGTGAGGTCCTGGACTTCTGCACCACCTTGTTTTGACAGCCCATAATTTCCTTATTTTAATTCTGCCTATTGGTGCTTCATAACATTGGAGCTTGGAGCAATTATAGGTCCTGCAACAGTATCTCAGTAACCTTAAACCCAAGGCCAGAGTCCCAAATTACCTCATGACACTATTGATTCTAGGCAGACTGCAAGAGCAAAATTCAGTTGGAAACAACTAGTGCCGATCATGATCTTTTCCCTCTACCGTTCTTCTCAGAGAGTTTTCTGCAGAAATGGCAGTGGTCCAAGATAGGCTAGCTGAGTCACCATTGCTGGGAACAAAATACAGTTGCACCTGAAGACAGGTGAGGAATACAAGGCCTGCCAAATATTGTAGGACTCCCATCATCACTAAAAATTGGCCATACTAACTGAGGCTAATGGAAGTTAGAGTCCAACAACATCTGTAGGGCCATAGCTTCCCCACCCATACCCAAGATGAGGAAATATAGTGCAATGATTCTGTCTGTCTGTCTGTCTGTCTGTCTGTCTCTCTCTCTCTCTCTCTCACTCACACACACACACACACACACACACACACTGCTGTTTCATAGGTAGAAAAACAACTAGGAATGAACCTAACTGTAGAGATCTGATTCGTCAAGGATCTCTGACTTGATTATCTCTTCAATGACATCCTCCAGGGTCACGATACCCAACACTTCACCTTCATCTTCATGTTCAACCTCATTCTTCTTTTGGACAATGGCCAGGTGAGATTTACCTGTGGGGCAGACTTTGGTTATATCACTGAGGCATGGGCATAGCCAAGGGGAGAAGCAGGGGGCAGCTCCCCCCCTAGATCAAGTAAAACAATGGAAGTACTTAACTAACTGACTAATCACATCAGTTCTGCCCCCTAACAAAGTCCTCCCCCCCCCCAACAAAAATCCTGGCTACACCCATGCACTGAGGCGAAGACATCATTTGATGATGTTTTTAAAAACAAACAAATATATATATATATATTAGTTTCAAAAAAAGTTTTGAAGAGTTACCGGTATATCCATTAAATAAAATTCTTATATAATCTTGGCTTTGGCCCACAGATGTTCTTTCATGGAGATGGGAAACCTGTGTCTCTCAAGGTGTGCCTGACAGCTCTTCAGCAAACTTATCTATAGGTCTGACCATTTGTCCATCTAGCCCAACCTATTCTGCCTGGCAGTGGCTCCCCAAAGTCTCTGATGGGAAATAATATTCCACATCTCTGCTATTTGACCCTTTTAAATGGAATGTGTCAGGGACTGGACACAGGACTTTTCTGCTTTCAATGCAATCCCACCTCCGACATGCCTTTTTCTTTCATCCTGTAGATCCCCCGCTTCCATTCTGCTTTAACTAAGACAACTGTTGCATTTAAAGAAGAGTCATAGTATATATGCCTCCCCCAATTTGGTGCCCTCCAGATATTGTTGGGCCACAACTCCTGGCATCCCTATTCTGGCTGTGAGTTAAGGAAAAACAACACCTGGAGCTTGGCACCAGGTTTGGGGAAGGCTGTAGGAGATCCTTCTCCTGTTCCTTCAGGAAAGCTGCCTGCAATCCTTAAAGTGCCTGTAGCTGATTCTGCAGTCACCTGCTTCTGCATAGGATTCACCAGTTGCTGGGAAAGACAAGTGGAGAGAGGGCTGTTGCATTCAGGTCCTGCTTGCAGGCTACCTATAAGCATGTGGTTGGCCATTGGGAGAAAAGGATGCTGGACTAAGATGGGCCTTTGGCCTGATCTCACAGGGCTCTTTTTACATCCTTATGGCTATGGAGTGCGAGAAGTTACAGGACAGTCATCCCCAGAGGCCAAGAGCGATGACAGAGCCATGTGCTCAGGCCAGCTCACCCATGAGGCAGAGTGAGGCAGCCGACTCAGGTGGCAGAATCCAAGGGGTGCTGCCATGGGTGCCCCCACTGGCAGAGAAGTAAGGAGAAGTGGCTGAGACTTCTGAGTTATGGCAAGATCTTGCCAGAGCCCTGAGAGAGCTCCGTGAGTTCTTGTGGGGCTATCACAAGACTGTGGCAGCGTGGGTGGCACTTTCCTGTTTCACCTCAGGTGGCAAAACAGGTTGGGCTGCCCCTGACAGGGTGCTGTATAAGGGGGTGCTGAACTCTTCTCTCACCCCACCTCCTGTGATTCATCTGAGTTCTGCCTGGGGAGACACTGGGCCTCAAATGCTAGGGTCATTTCTGTCATCCATAAAATGTTGGCACCAATCTATGCCATCGCTTTCTCTGGATGATGACCAACCCCTCTGGCCTGTTCTAAAGGTAACCACTATTTTAAAGTTGCTTCTTCTCCAAAAGAGAAACAAAAAGTTAACTTTTAAATGGAGGCTGAAGCTGACTCGATCTCCACCTTGTTACCTTTTTTGAACTCTTCAAGCACGGCATCCAGTTTGGTATTGTGGCAAACAAAATGCACCGGATGGTTGTAAAATTTAGTGATCGTCTTCAGCGGGGTGCAGTCATCTGGGTCCACAAAGGCTAGATCCTTGACATACAGCATATCAACTATATTCGTCCTCTCCTTATCGTAGATGGGGATGCGTGTGTAGCCGCTCTCCATGATCTCCGTCATGGTGTTGAAGTCAAGGACGGCGTTGCTGTTGAGCAAGAAGCAATCATGCAGGGGGGTCATGACGTGCTCCACTGCCTTAGTCCTCAGCTCCAGTGCTCCTTGGATGATATTCAGCTCTTGCTTCAGCAGGTCCATGTACGGCTCCGTCAGCCTCAGCATCTCCATCAGCTTCTCTCGGTTGTACCGGAGGCCCATTTCTTGACCGAGTACATAGTCCAGTATTTTACTCATAGGGTAGGAGAGAGGGAAAGTCAGCAGCATGACAAGCTTGGTGATGACAATGGTTTTGGCACCCACTTCCAAGCCATGGCGGCAGCAGAGGGCCTGGGGGATTATCTCCCCAAAGAGAACAATGCCAAATGTAGAGGCCACTATAGCCAGAAGGCTTGCGCTAACCATGGAGTCAAACAGTATGGTGAAGGAGGCGTTGACTAAGACATTGCCGAGGAGCAAAGAACAGAGCAGGTAATTGCCGTGCCGCCGAACAGGCTCGATCATGGTGGCATACTTCTTCTCCTTGGGTGTGCCACAGTTTTGGACGATGCGCAGCTCCATGGGGTCCAGGGACATCAGGCCCAGGTTGAGACCACTAAACATGCCTGACAACGCCAGCAGGATGACCACCAGGACTAACTTCAGCCAGAGAGGCAGTTTGAAATTATCTCCCTCGATCACTTGGATCACCAAATCACGGTCGCTGAACCAATACCGTGGCTTGCCCGAATGATCTTCCAAGCACATCACATAGTTCTTGAACTCGATTTCCTTCCGCAGGATCTGGACTGACACATCCACCAGGGCAGTGGTGTTCCGTACCTCATGGCAGTATGGGTTCACCAGCATGTCACTGCTCTTCTTGATGCAGGGGTCTCCATGAGCATTACCATCTGACACATCAGGTAAGTCAGCAAAGTATAACATCTGGCAAGTAGGTCGGTGGATGCCCTGGCCGAAGATCCGAAGCCGGATGGTGCTTCCTTCCACCACTTGGATGATGCCGTTTTCCAAGACTGTAGTACCTGGTTTGGTGCTGTTCTCCACCCTCATGCCTAAAATGACTGTTCTACTAGACATCCCATTCCCAGCAGTGGCTGGCAAAGGGAACGTTGTCAGCAGAAAGAAGAGATACCTTAGCAGCAGCAGTACCAGTCCAGCATCCTCATCCCTCCAGCTCAGGCAACTCCCCAAACCGTTCATTGTGGACATGTCCCTTGAGAGCTCCTTTGATCAGTACCACCATATGGTAGCTCCCTCCAGATACTCTCTAGGCGCACACACTGGGCTGTACAAGCACATGTCATAAACCCATCTCATATGCAGACACACTCACCTCATTTGCATGCCACACTGTTTCCTAGTGGCTTAAATAACTCCACCCTTGAAGGAGATATTTGATATGTTCTTCCATGGTGTGGGGAGAGGGGAAGGTCCTGTCAGAGGTCAGCACCCTAAACAGATGGCCAGTTCTTGCTCTGAGGGAGAAATTGCCCCCCCCCCCGATCTCTCTGGTTTTCAGGTCATTCTCTAGGCTACACATTTTCCTCAGCCATATTTCCTCTTCCCAGGCCACACCCTCTTCACCAACCATAGTTTGCCACTTCTGTGAGTGTTTCCTCCTGACTGGAATGTGTCCTTGAACTCTGATAATGCGTAAAATAAGCCTACTGTGTGTAAGATTAAGAAGTATATACATTGCTCCCCTCACATTTGTTTCTGGCCCTGCCCATCACTGGCATGTGGCCCCCAGAAGGTTACCCAGGAGAAAATATGGCCCTCAGTCAGGAAAAGATTCCTAACTCCTGCATTAGATATTGGTCAAAAAGAAAGTTATCACCCTATTTTATTTATTTCTTTCCTGGGCAGAGGAATTGTTTGTTAAATCAGTCTGGGAACTGTAGTTCCATGAGGGAAACAGTGGTCTCCTGTCAACTCACAACACTAGTTACAATCCACAGTTCCCAACAGTTCCAAAATGCAAGCATGTCATGTTAAGGGGGGGGTGCACAGTCTAGGGAGGAGAAATGTCTACTAAAGCTTATGTTGGTTGATCTCTCTATCTCCCAAGTATGCATTTGTATCATTGTATTCCAAGGTCCTGGAACAGATCTGAGTTTGTGCAGGAGGTGGTGGTGGTTGAAGGTGGGGCATCTTTCAGGAGATTGATCCTGTCTTTGGAGTTACATTAACATCCTCATGGAGTAATGCTGTGCAATTTATCATAAAAAGGGCATGTTACCCTACTGCTTCCAGAAATACTATTATGGGCTGAAATATTCACCCCACAGTTTTGTTCCTGCACTTAGCTGCTGTCTGGCTCTCAAGATATACACTCTCAAATGTATCTATGAGTCTATGATTCTATAATTCAGGTGGAAGTGGTTGCTACACAGCTTGTCCCCCATGCTGTTTAACACCTATATGAAGCCACTGGGATCTGCAATCAAGTAGTGGTCACCAACATATGACTGACACCCAACTCGTTCTCTCTGTTCCATCTGAATCAGGTAAGGCAGTTGAGATGCTAAGCAGGTGCTTGGAAGCAGTGATGGGCTGGATGTGGGCCAACAAATGGAAACTGAGAGCCAGTGCGGTGTAGTGGTTAACAGTGGTAGACTCGTAATCTGGTGAACCGGGTTCGCGTCTCCGCTCCTCCACAGGCAGCTGCTGGGTGACCTTGGGCTAGTCACGCTTCTCTGAAGTCTCTCAGCCTCACTCGCCTCACAGAGTGTTTGTTGTGGGGGAGGAAGGGAAAGGAGAATGTTAGCCGCTTTGAGACTCCTTCGGGGAGTGATAAAATAGGATATCAAATCCAAACCTTCTTCTTCTTCTTCTTGAAAAGACTGAGGTATTCTACAGGTATGTTCCAAGTTCTCAAGTCCAGGAGGTGGGAAGATGGCCTGCTCTGGTTGGGGTTGCACTTCTCTGGAAGGAGCAGGTTCACATCTTGTGGGTACACCTAGATCAAACATTGTCACTTGAGGGGTCCAGGTGGTGTCGATGGCCACGCTGGGGGTGCCTATTACCAGCTCCTTCTAGTTCACCAACAACAACCACTTTTGGACGGAGATGACCTGGCCATGCAACTGCATGCACTGCTAATTCCCAGACTGGGTTAATGCAATGCACAGTACAGTGGTACCTCGGGTTAAGTACTTAATTCGTTCTGGAGGTCTGTACTTAACCTGAAACTGTTCTTAACCTGAAGCACCACTTTAGCTAATGGGGCCTCCTGCTGCCGCCGCACCGAATGGAGCACAATTTCTGTTCTCATCCTGAAGCAAAGTACTTAACCTGAGGTACTATTTCTGGGTTAGCTCAATCTGTAACCTGAAGCATATGTAACCTGAAGCATATGTAACCCGAAGTACCACTGTATATGGGGCTGCCCTTGAAAATGACTTGGAAACGTCAAACGGCAATCATGCAAGAAATAAGCAAAATAGCTAAACAGGTACTAGAAGTCACCCCAGAACTGGCCCTACTGAACATCTTCCAAGATAACAATGCCTACTCATACTATAAAGAGCTCATAACCCACCTACTCTCAGCAGCCAGAAACATCATAGCCTGTCAGGGACCTGTCAGGAATAAACATGGAACACTGTTATCAAGAAACAGCCTTACTAGAAATGCTAACCAATAGACTTAAACTGACACGGGGACAAATAGAAGACGACGCCTTCACTCTGGTATGGCTCCCCTTTATCACATACACAGCCCAACAAGACAACAACATGAACCTACCGACAGCATTCGATTCAATATGGCTAACTTGACCCAACAAGCCACACCCACACATAAACAAATTCCACTGCAGCCAACCAAAGACAATCAACAACACCCTAGGCCAGGGGTCTGCAACCCGCGGCTCCGGAGCAGCATGTGGCTCTTTTTTATATATATATAAATTTTTATTGGGTTTTCACATTTTATAAAGACAAACAACACATATGACTTCCCCCCACCCCCCCACATACATCCCACTTCCCCTATTTAATTCAGCAAGTTCTTATTCCTCTCTCTAAACTTATTCTCATTATTTTCCAACTTAATTCTCCCTATTAGGCCCAATATTATTATCCTATTCTCTCATATGCGATAGATCCTTTTTCTAAGATCAATCAAGGTTTTAATACCATAAATTCCCCTTTTTTATATTAAAATATGAATCAAATTTACAATAACCAAAAGTCCTAAAATTTTTAAAAATCTGTTTTCCCCTCCCTCCCTGCCCGGGTATCTGTCCCTTCCCAAATAACTCTCCTCCTCCTCTCCTAGCCAGGATTCCTCACGTCCACCGCTCTCAAATCCATTTCAGTCTCTCTCTGGCTTTTCTGCCGATAGTCCTCTTTGCTGGTCTTCAGGTCTCGAAAAATATCTGTCACGATTGCTTCGTCTTCTCCCAGTTCAAACCTTATTGAAGAAACTTGTTGCCAGGGTTCTACCAAAAATCCCTCAAATTCCAAATGGTCAAGGCCAGAAAAGAGGAGGAAGTCCCAGTTGTGTTTCTTTACTCCTTTAAATTTCAAAATTCCATGGTTTCCGGGGACTTCCTCCTTAACTTTTCTCCTCAGTCTCGTCTGTTCATGTTTTGTAATCCAAAGGGTTTCTTTGTTTCCTGGCAGCATAGATTTCTGTTCAAAATTTTTTGTCCACACTTTCCCTCCTCCGACTTCCTTTTCCACCAACTCCAAGGATATCATTTCTGGTTCAGCTGCGGAGACTTTCAAAAACAAGTCTTTAGTTCCGTCAACAGGGTTGCTTGTTTTAGAACTCAAGGACGTAAGTTGTTTGTCCATTTCCGTGGCTTGCTCTTGCAAAATTCCCACGAGAAAAAAAGCTCTCTCTATTTCTGCTAGTAATTTTCCTTCTGCAGCCATTGTAATGTCACTGGTTTCCCCTAGGGGGGTTGCCATTGTTCAGAGTTCTACGCCAGCAGTCCTTTACCCTGTTGTTTATTTACTTTGTTACAAATCACATCTGCTTATATGTAACACCTTTAAACCAATACAATTTTGTCCTTTATTCAACTGTCTGACAGCTCAATTGACAGCTGTCAAACTCCAATTCCTGCAGGCTAAGTTGATGCAGGACGCTCCCAGGTCCAAGGGGGGGGGTCACAAAAGTTTCCAAAATTCACCTCTTCCCTCCAGCACAACTTAAAAAGATAAAAGCTTGTTCTCAAAAATTAATGGAATCTCTTATCGGTCTCAATAGACACGGGATCTTTTTTTCCCGATCTTAGGTTTTCGCTCCTTGCTTCCAATTGCCTGTATGAAGGGGGGGTGCGGACTTCCCTTTAGCACATCCCCCCCGTTTGCCCAATTAAAAATAATTTTTTTTAAAGTCCAAATTTCCTTCTACTCACGGGGTGTTTGTTTCCAATCCAATTTTCAGGTAGAAAGTTGACGTTCTCCGGTGAATGGCTTGCGGCTTCACTCCACTGAGGTAGCGGTCTACTCTCAGCACCACGCCACCCCCCGTACCTTCTCCGCAGCCTTTAAAAAGGCTCTTCGACTGTCGAGGGGGGCGCTTAAGGTGCCCGCTGAGTCACCAAGTCCACAGGTATCAGCACCTGTGGTTTCTGAGGGTCCCCGCGTCGCCGGCGCGGCAAGACCCGTCCTCAGTGGAGCCGATTCCCTCCGGAGCTCGGAGGGAATCCGCCATTACACCGATCACGTCAACCCGGAAGTCCGCATGTGGCTCTTTTACACCTTTGCCGTGGCTCCAGGGTGGATACTAGCGAGGGGAGGAGGCGCATTGTGCGCCCTGACACTCCCCACTGTGGCGGGCGCTGTACTGGCTGTGACATCGCATGGGGGCAGTGCGTGCGTTAGTCACGCACCGTCCCAACATCACCTTCCCGCCCACCCACCCGCTACATTGTAAGGGGCATGTACGCTGGTTACTGCATTGAAAGGGGGCATGTACGCTGGTCACTGTTTTGAAGGGGAGTGAAGAACACACACACACAAAAAGGTAACTTGTTAATTTAATGTTTATTTCTATGAGGAGGAGTAATTCTGAGGGGTCAAACAAAGAAATAATAAAAAAGTGACAAAAAAGTTATTTTTATAATGACGAGCTTTGCGGCTCCCAGTTTGTTTTTTCTTTGGAAACGGGTCCAAGTGGCTCTTTTTGTCTTAAAGGTTGCAGACCCCTGCCCTAGGCCACACCAACCTCTCTCATCACCAAGGAAACATCATAAGCGAATAGAAAGAGAACATACCCAAATGACGCTGACACAAAAACCCCACACATACACTAAGTAAAAGAACATAAGCTTTGCCACCACCCCTCTCCTGTCCCCACCACTTTTCTTCCCAGCCCTATACTTCATATAACGCCAATGTCTCACAACAAATGTAACTGATCTGTAGAAAACACAACCTGAAGAAACAGACAATGCATGAGGAAAATCTTTAATAAAAAATAATTTTTAAAAAAATGCAGATTACTGGCTTGAGTTGCTTTTAGAACTCATATAATCACTGCTCTAAAAAAGCTGCATGGGTTGCCAGCTCATTTCCAGGCCCAATTCAAGGTCAAAATCTATCTGTTTGACCAGGCATATTACAGTTGTTATTTTACTCTGCTCCGATTTGGCTTTTTGTGGTCTCTAATTGTTCTTATATTTGTGTTATTTCTATATCCTAGTGTCTCCTTTTGGATGTTTAAAAGGGGTCAAAAAGGGAGGCAGACTGCATTATCTTAATCTTTGTGGGTTCCTTTTTTTTTTACAGACTCTTCTTTTCAATTCTTTTAAGTAGGCTTTGCTATAATAGGGTCAAAAGCTGATTTGAAAATAATCGCTCATTGGGAGTGAGGAGAGAGAACGGGAGGATTTAAGACCAAGCTGTGCATTTCATATCATTAATTGAAACCCTCTGTGAGATAATGTGTTCCTTCTCCTGTCTGAACCCTCCTCCATCCCTCCCTCCCTTACACTGCTATTAAAACCATCCTCTCCACTTTCCTTTTGGCCAACTAGACCCTGGATGAGATTATGGCAACAGTGAGAAAGGAGGGGGTCTGCTCTGCCTTCCCTTCCTCCACTTCCTTTATGGGGTCTATGGTGCCATATCTGTCTTTCACTTAAAGAAGCAGCAGCAGACTGTGTTTTAGTAATAGTTAAAAGATCAATGAAATAAAAACAAGACCGGGTCAAAGTGGCACTCTCCACTAGGGATAGGGGAGATTTTAGATTCAATTTGCATTTAAAGATGAATCTACCTACGGTAATTTGAACTTTCCCAAATAATACAACAACCAAAACAAAACAAAAAAATTCACAGTTACAGATAGGTAGCCGTGTTGGTCTGCCATAGTCAAAACAAAAAAAATTTCCTTCCAGTAGCACCTTAAAGACCAACTAAGTTAGTTCTTGGTATGAGCTTTCGTGTGCATGCACACTTCTTCAGATACCTTTTATGTCTCTCCTGCCGAGAGCAAAGTGCAGGCACATGGCTCTTTGCATCTCTCCACCTGGATTAGACAGGCTCTTTCCTAACAAGTATCTGAAGAAGTGTGCATGCACACGAAAGCTCATACCAAGAACTAACTTAGTTGGTCTTTAAGGTGCTACTGGAAAAAAATTCACTTCTTTGAATTTTGCACCACAATGCTGCAGCCAAGCCATGTGTACAAAAACCGCAAAGTGAACATAGTGAAAATAACATACAGAACTGGGTAATGTTAAGGGAAAGGTTTTTTTGCAAAAATGTATATATTAGGCATAACTGCATACCAAATGTGTATATCAAAAGAAATTCACATTAAAGTGATGATGAATTTTCATGGAGACTTTATAAACACACACACAATTATGTGGAAATGTGCGTGCAGGGTTAACACACAGCTTGGAAGCCGAAGAGAGCACTGGCTCCCTGCTGGATAAGCACAGCTTACCCTTGGTTATAATCGCAATGAGACCCTCAGTTTTGTAATGTAAGAATGCTAAGTTTATCTAAGGAAATGCATACTTGTTAGGAAAGAGCCTGTCTAATCCAGGTGGAGAGATGCAAAGAGCCATGTGCCTGCACTTTGCTCTCGGCAGGAGGGACATAAAAAGATGTCTCCCCTCCCAATGTGAAGATGAATGAGAAGGGGAAAGGAAATGAGGAAAGCAACCCAGAGAGTATCAGTCTAGCACCCGAAGAAAGGTCAGCACATGTTGAAGGACAGCCCCAGGGCAGGCATGGCCAAACTTGGCCCTCCAGCTGTTTTGGGACTACAATTCCCATCGTCCATGACCACTGGTCCTGTGAGCTAGGGGTGATGGGAGTTGTAGTCCCAAAACAGCTGGAGGGCCAAGTTTGGCCATGCCTGGTCTAGGGAGCTTGGAGGTCCCTCTCTCTCTCCTCTTTCTCCCCATTCAGACACAGCAGTATTCAATACAAGCTGAGTTGCAATCCAACACTGAAAATATAGGCCTTGCATTGGTCTCCCACTAAGCAGCAGCTATTGTTGCTGCTCTGCCTACCAGCCAAGTCACTGCTGGGCAGCATTAGGGGCCACCCATCTGGAAACAGTTCTTTGTCAGTGTATGGAAACATCACCGCTGCAGACAGCCAGTTTGTTGACATCACATGATGCACTTATCTGTGGGAAAGAACAATTTCCCAGGACGTTCACAGGCTGGATAAGTCTTTGTGAAGAGTGTAACTTGAAGCCTTCTGACTGCACATGTTCAGGAAGTTTGTCAGACTTGCTAGAAGAACTGAACTGAAAGGACGTGTTTTTCTCTACTGCTGTAATGTCAGAAATAAACATCATGTAAATAGATTTCTGACTTATTTTTCTTTCCCCTGCGGAAGCAGGAGAGAGGGGTTGTGCATTTTACCCACTCTTGGGAAAATGTCGCCTATCAAAATCTCCCTGGTCTGTCTGGATATCAGCCAGAGGAGGTTACCGGTAAGCAAGCTCCGAGGACAGTGAGAGGGGCCAGCCTCTATGGAGGGGGCTTGCAAACCAACATTCTTAAGGTGCAGGAACACCTTTTTTCATGTGATCAGCCTACTGAGGACATCTAAGGTTGTTGGAGTTTTTTTAAAGAAAATATATTGTTATAATTTTTTGGTGCTAGAGCTTGTGGGTGCAGAAGTTCTAGATTTAGTGTTAGATTTTAATCAAGGTTGTGGGAGTTAAACTGCAAACACTGAACTCCCAGATCCAGTAAGGATTCAAGATGGAAATAACACATGCTGGCTTCCTCCTGAAGTAATTGACTGACAATGGCTGAATCGTTAACCTAACAAAAGATGAGTCATCATGACGTTCAGTGCCAGACAGCAAGAGGGATGGAGCCCCTCCTCCAGCTGTGTGTTAGTGGGCAGAGACAAAAAAATGGTTTAGAATTTCTGTTTGGATGATGGAGGCTGGAGGGGGGTAGTTTCACTGGGTTAGCGGTGAAAAGGAAGAAGAATGGGGGTGAAAAGCACCATGTGGGCTGACTGCAACAGGCTGCAACCAAGAGACAGGGAGCATGGCTGATTTCTCTGTTCTTAGACCCATAGTCTGTGCTATGTCTATGAGAGAAGCAAGTGACCCTCTTGGAGTGTAATGCATTGACCCAGGTATACTCAGGTTGTATATATGTGTAAATGAACCATATAGCATAAAGACACCAGAGTCTCCGCAGTGCCCCATTTTACAAAAGGAAACACAAACAAAGCGTGCTTGCAACCCTGTTGGCTGCAATTTTATAAGCAGTTTCTTATGAGGACTACATCTTGTTACTTATCCTGGGCCCATCAGTTTGATGAAGGGTGTTGAGATATAAACATTCCACCAAATAAAACAAATTATTAAAAAAAACTTGTGGAAGCACTGATCTTTGTGATCAGTTCCTTGGCTTCAGTTGGCTTTCCTCAGACTTCATCTGAGCTCAATCCCCCTTGAAGCCTGAATCTGACACTGGCAGCAGCTGACTTACGGTACAACCTACGTCAACTTCAACAGTGCCATACCTCCCTGGACATTGTCATGGCTCAGTGTGAAGTTTGGAGCAAGTGGAGGGATTGAGAAGGAGCTCATTTTCCCCATTAGCATGAAGAAAGGCAGGCAGCATGAGTCAGCTGCAAGCTAGGCCTCTTGGCATTTCCACAGTATGAGCTGGCACCGTGACGCACAGCGTTGGTACATTCTGACACAGCAGTAGGAAAAGTCACCAGGCTGGTTAAGGGAAACAGTACTGGCTTGGGGATCACTGCCAGGAATATTTCAAGCAGAGGTGTTGTTTGTTTTGTTTTTTTAAAGAATTGCTTGCTTATTTGTGTTGCCTCCTCATGGAGCATCTCAGTAACTTGTCACACTGGGGGAACATTGGCATAATGGCACTTACTTCTGCGGAAACGTGTGTAGATTTGCATTGTACATCTAAAACCTTCCATCCAAGTACTTTGAGGAAAGGTTGAAGGAGTTCCGTGTGCTGCAGGAGAAATGACTGAGAGGCAACAGAACATAAAAAGAGCCCTGCTAGATCAGGTCAAAGGTCCGGCATCCTGTTCTCACAGTGGCCAACCAGATGTCTCCTCCGAGAAACCCACAAGAAGGAACAGAAGGAACAGAAAGCAACAGCAATCTCCCCACTTGTGATTCCCAGAAATGGATATTCAGAGGTATACTGCTTCCAACAGTGGAGGGATAACAACGTAATCATGGCTGGGGTGCTGGGGATGACAAGACTATAGTCCTGACCGAAGCACACTAAGAGCTCATCCAGACTTACGTTTGTCTCCTGCCTAGAAAGGACAGGTCCTAGTGGTTTTCCAGTTGCACCTGTGCCTAGAAAGTGTGGGACAAGTGGTTTTGCTCTAGCCCCGCCACTTTCCCCCAGAAAACCTGCAGAACCCGATTGACGTATACCACTAAAGATTGGGCTTTTTGGGAGGAAAGTGTTGGGGCAAGGGCAAGTCTGGATGAGTCATATGTTCTGATGAAGTCAAGCAGACTTGCTTCTGAGTAAGCATGAATAGGGCTGCATCATGCAGGGGTGGTTCTCTACGTTACAATTTTCATTCACGGGCTGCTCCTGTGAGCCATTCCCATCACACACAAGCACTCTGTGACACTGTGCCTTAATTTTGTTTGCTCTTAAGTCAGGCAGAGCAGAGATGCTTTTGAATTGTGACTTGAGGCTTGGTGTGCCCATTATTGACTCTTTGACAGTGTTCTAAGTGCATGACACTGGGGAGTTTTATGTGTCAGTTTTGGTGAGCTGCAGCATCAGTTTCCTCCCACTCCCAGATCTTACTAAGGTGCACACTGCAAATAAATGGTGTTTGTTTTTCCTTAAGAAACATTTTTCAAAACATATTGGGAACAAAACATACCAACCTGTGCGTCTGCCATTAGGTGTATTTTCTGTTGGCCTCTCCAAACATTTTTTATTGTGCACTTGCAATGACTGGTGTTCATTAAGGTATTAGGAGGCATTCACAGCTTCTGCACTGTGCTGCAACCCTGATCAGATTCATTCCCAGCTCATATTGCTACCAGGATGTGGCTTTGGGTTGTTTGTTTGTTTGACGTGATGTCACGTGTGGGGCAGATGGAGACACAGCTGCATCAGCTACACAACAATTCCCTGTGGCAAACTCAATCCCACAGCAGATAACACGCAAACAGCATCTTTGCCATCCTGCTAGTGGTCAAGTGCTTGGGAAGTGCTGTCCAAAGCACTTTGCAAGCCCTGTGCTCAGCAAATCCTGAATGCTGAGCAAAGGGCTTGCAAAGCCTCCTGCACTGCTCTTCCCAAGTGTCAGACAACCAGCTGTCTGCTGGGTGCTTGGGAAGCACCACAAGGGATTTATGGATAATTGACAGGTGGGTTGTCCCACCCTCCTGTCAACATTGACCCATGAAGGTAGGGACAATGATTGCACCAGCCTAAAAGGTTTCTCCACTCTTTACTTACCAGCTTCTCAGCCTACTTCAAGCATCTGTCAACGCCTTACCAGCACATTCACGTTCCCATAAATCAGTCAGCCTCCACTTTGCGTCATGTGCCTTTATTTTTTCAGCTGCAGAAATCTACTCAATAAGCACTTTTAATTTCAATGACACTCCTCCAGATTCATATGATTTTGTGATCGTGGCTATTCAGCATTCCTACACATGCCCTCTTGAAAGCAATACCCAATGAGACTTACTCCCAGGTAAGCATGCACAGGTGTTCAACCATAGGGAGGGAGAAAATTGCACTTTCAAAGTATTTCCCATTGTTTATTTGCAAAGCTATCACCCAGGTGCTGGGATGTGCTTTGTGTGTCTCACCTCTTCCATCTGACTTAAGTCAACCACCTTCAAAACAATGAACACAATGTTTATTTGGGTATAAACTATGTGCTTTTTTCCAGCTGGTGCCTGTAGCAAAATATGTACATTTGTTCCAACAGAGCCCAAATGCCGCATCAGCAGGGCAGGAGCCCTTCACCAGAAACATATGGGAGGCAAAGATTACGTAACAGACCAGCTGCCTGATTATCTCTTCCACATTAAGGTAGTCCCTGCAGCACTTTCATGAAATAGCAATTTATTTATCTATTTATTTCTAAAACAAACACACCAGCAAATACCTTTGAGTTCCTTTATAAAAGAGGAGAGTGGACATATCATTTTACCCCTACTAGGCGAAGATAACACGAGTCCCTTTCTGATGCCAAAGGTCGGGGTGGAGGGGAGAAACAGCTTCAAAATTTCCTATCCTTTACATTCTTTAAATGGATTGCTGTACAGGAAGGGGAAATATTATAACTGAATAGGGTACCCAGATGCAAAAGAGAGGGCTCCTGCACCTTTAATAGCTTCATGACCAGCTATAGTTGCTGAAATTCCCTTTTCTACATTGCTACTAAAAGTACAGGAGCCCTGTCCTCTTTTGCGCCTGGCAACCATGCAAGACAGCTAGGTCAGAACCAGTAACACTCGCACCCTCATTATCCAAACCACATGAATCCCAATTTTCTTTGCTCTATGTCAGGGCTGTCCAACAGGTCGATTGCGATCTACTGGTCGATCACAGAGTGTCCGTGGTCAAGCCTGGTCGATCGCGAGACACTGACCCCCCCCCAAAAAAAAAATCAACAAATTTTGCTCCCTAAAAGAAGTTCAACAACTAAGGTCAATACAATGGGTAGATCACTGCCAGTGTTTTTTTAGTGCAAGTAGATCACAGTCTCTCGGAAGCTGGACATCCCTGCTCTATATGAATGCAACTCTGTGGTTGAAAGCATGCATTTATCCAAATTGCTAGTGGTTGGCAGCCTGGCTGCAATCCTATCCACACTTGAACACAGTAGGACTTACTTCTGAGTGGACCTATATAGGACTGCACTGTATATGTTCCAGAGAAAAAGAGGGGTTGAATATTTGGATAATGGTCATTCTTCATACAGTCACTCTTCAATGCATTTAACCCATTCAAGATGTCCTTCCAGGGTTTCAACCTGGGGAAAGTGGGGGGGGGAGCGCTGGGACACAGTGCTTTAAAGTGTGGACCTGTGCCTAGTGTAAGTTTGGGTGAGCCCTTAGTGTGTATTTAAAGCTTCTTATTTCAGAAGCTTTAAATACACACCAATATTTTTTTTAAATACTACGTCAGTCTCTTGAGAAATCTGTGTTCAAAAATGAGAATGTTAAAATTCCTCTCCTGCTGTCCCCACTATTTTTATTGTTGTTCAAACAACCTCTTGTTATCCTGGTGGTTATGATAACATCAAGTTAAATGCAGTGACTTTATTTCAGTCCTGATTTTGCAATCTCCCTCCTTTTTTCTTAAAGGGATTTTCTACCCCTCTTGCTTTTAAGTCTGGCTGTTATCAAACCCAAGTGGTTTCTCTGGACACTCACATTTCCCCAATGAGCTCATGCCTCTTCCTGAGCTCCTTTTCTTCCTACTGCACCACTCCGCCTACTATCTCCCTGTGCTTCATGCCTCAATCTCCTTCACTGCTCCAGTTCCTGCAGCAGCACAGCTAGGTAATTTTAGAATGCAGTTCTAACCATGCCTACTCAGAAGTAAGACCAACTGAATCAAATGGGGCATGCTCCCAGGTACGCGGTGTTAGAATTGCAGTATCTCTGGAATTAATGGTCTTGTCTCCCTACCTCTTTTGATGGCAATGCCTGTTTACTTCATTTACTTCAGAATGTGATTAGCCAAACCTGTGGCGTAGGTCCCCCACCCCTACCCGATGCCCATTCGGCTGAGTGCAGCCCTGGACATTTGCCCCACAGTCCTACCTGGATGGCACCACCTAAAGCTTAAACTTGGTGAACCTCACAGGTGCCCAAAGCTTCTTGTTGCGTTTGATGCAGAAGAGAAACTAGGCTACCTCGCTAGATGCAAAAGTAATCCGAATTCTACAAGAAAACCCCTACAGTTATTTTTGCAGTGAGAAAGTTGTGCAATTTTGTCCAGTATTACTTAGACTGCACAATACATTCCTGTTACATAACGAGTATTTTAGTTTCGAATTCTAAGCACATACTGTAGCCCTACCTAAGAGAAATGCAGCCTGGCTTCGTTTCAGCATTTTCAGAGCCCTGTTTTGACCCCCGTTTTGAAATCTGATTCAATCTGTTCCTTTGTCAAAGCAGCTGAAAGTGGAACTAATACAAAAGTACAAAGCTGGCATTTCTTCACCCCATATACCCAAACCTGTTGGATACAGAGGATCAAGGGCACAATATCCAGTGGATATTCTGCACCCATTCATTACCCTGTAAGATTCTAAATGGCAAAGCAACGCCAACATCTACATTAAAAGTGCAATAAAAGTATTTCAGAAGTTCCCATCAGCTAACCAGCAAGAGGCAAAATCTAGCCCCCATAAAGACCAGGATAGATTCTCAATATGAGAAATTATAGTGTTTCTGATGTTCAGAACAGCAGGTCAGTCCAACTCAGGTCAGTAAGTGCTAGACAAGAGGCTAAAGAAGAGCTCTAATACAATCATTGTAGGAAGTTCCTGCTTAGTCCCCCTTAACGCCATTGTCCAAAACAGCAGGAAGGAGCAATTCGTGGTACCTCTTGTCTTGGTTGCAGTTCGATAGCAGTTTTCCCCTGGTGTACAAAGGAAGCTTTTGTTATGTACAAGGGCAAAATTAAGGCCAATTTCTTGGATCCAGTAAGCGGAAATGTGATGGTGAGGGGAGAACAGAAGCCAAGCATGACCAGCAGCCTTGCTGGGTAAAAGAAGCACCTGCGTTGAGGAAGATCTAGCAGCAGAGTGTCAGGTGAAGGTCAAGTCTGTTAAGCAGGTGCTTACCTTTGGGCAAGCCTACTCCTCCACATCACTAAAGTCCCATGGCCGGACAAGCAACTCCAAGGTGGAATATTTAGCAGACAACTTGGAAGCCAAGCCAAAAAAAAATCAGAGGGATGGGACTTGCTCTTCTCCTCCTGTACCAAAATTTCTTTCTTCAAAGCCCCGTGGGTACTAGCAGAGTTAAGGAGGGGCAATGTCAAGTCACAAAAAACTGTCTGCTTTTAAGAGTTATGCAAAGATGAAATGTTTCCAAGTTCTGCAGAATCCAGAAGCTCTCCCAGGCCCTGGACTAAAGAGGATGAGTTTCTACAAAACAGATGGGTACTTTTCGATTGCATAAGAACCAGCAGACTCAACAGCCTCTCTCCAGCTGCTGCCAAAATGGCTGCCTAGACATATCCATGCCGCCCATTTTGCTCTGGGTCCTCTCTAGAATACAGTGCAGAGGCCTCCTGTGGTAACAGACATTGCTAAAAGACAAAACTGAAGCGCCCAACTGCTCGACTCCTGGTAAAAAGGACTCATTGGCTAGGAGCAGAACGTGCTGTTTTTTGCTTCCTAAAGGCCAGCGGTCCAGGACTGGTTCTCACCATCATCTCACCCTCTGACCGTCAGAGCAAAAAAGCCAGTTCTGGAACAACTTCAAAGCTTCAGCAGACCAGTTCAAGAGCAGCAGAGCAGCAGCTGAATCTGGGGCTGGTTGCAAGCCAAACTTATCCAAACCAAAGGAAAGTCAATGAATGAGATGGTCATGAGAATCAGATGTCTCCTACAGTTGAGCCCAAGGCCAAGAGATCTGATGACGACGAGCAGCTGGAAAAGAGCCACACTATACATCTGAAGCATATTTAACTCCCCATAAAGAATCTAGGAACTGTAGTTTACTCCTTCACAGACCTTTTCAGCACCTTTAACAAATTTATAGTTGCCAGGATTCCTTGGGGGAAGTCATATACTTTAAATGTGCATTAAGTATGCTTTAAATGCATAATGTGGATCTGCCTGGAGAGACCTGTTTGCCACAAGCAGATGGGGAAGGAAGGAAGGATGCTCATCAACATCATCATCACACCCTCCTGCTCTGGGGGGCTCGGGAAACGGTCCCCATTCGTGGAGGGAAATTCTGCAAGGAAGACCCTCTGCACGCTTATTAGCACCCGTCGCCTTCCACCCCACCCTCCTAGCGACATCCCCCCAGCGGGTGGCAGAGGGGTGCAGCGCCCCGCCCCACTTCTAAGGCCGGGTTCGCCGGGGTTGATGGGGAGAAGGAGTTGCCCCCTGCTGGATCCTCTTGAAGGGGGACTCGGGCGGCTCCGGGGCGCCCCCTCGGCCGCGGCGCATTCTGCAGTCAGCCCAAGGCACGCAGCTGCTCAGTCCCAGCGCCGAAGCCAGCAAGGCGGGCGGCCTGGCTTTCTTGCAGCGCCGCAGGCTCTTCTTCAGGCGCTGCCCGTGCGCGGTCAGGTAGAGCTCGGCCTGCGCCACGCCGCTGCCCAGGCGGCCCAGGCTCTCGGCGCGGTTGGCCATGCGCAGCTCGGCCTCGATGAAGACGCGGTGCAGCTGCTCGACGCGCCTCTCCAGCTCCGACACCAACTGCCGGCGCCCTTCCGCCTCCAGCAGCCGGCGCCGGGCTTCGGCCAGCTCCAGCGCGCCCCGCACCGCCGCGGGCAGGGACGAGGCGGAGGCGCCCGCGCCGCGCAACTCCAGCTCGCGGCTGGCTGCGGCGGCCGCGGCCGCCTGCTCAGGCTTCCCGGCCTCCGAGCGGCTGTGCGGCGTCATGGCTTCGCCGGCAGAGGGCGCGGGTCCGCAGCCGGGCATCCAGGCGCGCGCGCTTCCGAGAGCGAGAGGAGCGCCCCGCCGCACCTTGGAGAAGCCGCCGCGGCTGCTGCTGCTGTTGGCGAGGCGCCCGGGGCGCGCCGGGCTCCGCTCTCGACGGGGCTAAGGAGCTTCTTCCCAGGTTCGCCTCGGGGATTCGGGGTGCGCTTTCTCTCCCCCGATCCCCCGCCCCGAGGCTCCAGCCAGGGGACCGGCGGCGGCGGCGTTGCTGCTGCGGCAGCGAGGCGCAAGTCTCGCCGGTCTATGATGTTGTGGCGAAGTGGCGAATGGCTCCGAGCGCTCTTATAACGGGACGGCAGGGCGGGCGGGGTGTTGGCAGGGGGGCGGCTGAGAGATGCCGCCCTGAGCCAGTCATCGAAGCGGCGGGAGCATCACTCAGCCGGCGAATCCCCGCCCGGTGCCTGCCCGCCCACCCGGCTGCAGCCGGTGCGCATCCCTTCGCCAGTCCCGACCCCGGCTCCCCTCTTCCCGCCTGGCGGTTGCATCACCTTCGCGCACGTCCGCCTGGGGACTCTCCGCTGTTTGTCCTCCGCGGACGCCCCTTGCCTCAGTACGGAACAGCTGCGAACCCAGCAGCAACCTGCCGCAGGAGCTTCTGGCCAGACACGTTTTCGCTCTGCTTGGAGGCAGACCAGATCACGCACAAACACACCCCTTTCTCACGACGCCCTTTCCCTCGACGGATACACACGTGCCAATAGCACACTTTTACTCGAGGCTCCCCCACCCCCTGCTGAGGGCAAAGTACATTCTTCTGGCAAAGGTGGACAGGCACATTGACTTAACACACACGCTTGCTAATCATGGCAAATTCCCATCCCCATGACCATAAAGAACAGGGAGCGGGTGGGATTGTGGTCTAAGACTAAACCACTATGCCTCTTGGGCTTGCTGATCAGAAGGTCGGTGGTTCAAATCTGTGTGACAGGGTGAGCTCCCGTTCTGTCCCAGCTTCTGCCAACCTAGCATTTCGAAAGCTTGCCGGTGCAAGTAGATAAATAGGTACTGCTGCAGCTGGAAAGAAAATGGCGTTTCTGTGCACTCTGACTTCCGTCCCAGTGTCCCGTTGCGCCAGAAGTGGTTTAGTCATGCTGGCTACATGACCTGGACGGATGTCTGTGGACAAATGCCAGCTCCCTCAGCCTGAAGTGAGCTGAGCACCACACCCCATAGTTGCCCTTGACTAGACTCAACTGTCCAGGGCTCCTTTACCTTTACCTTCCACCCATTAACAACTAGGGCTGATGAAAGAAATCTTAATACAATCCTATCTGTACAAAATTGATTGTCTTATTGCAGTCTTATTGTTCATTGCAATGCATTATGAATTTTACTATAGTAGTCACAGGCCCAGTAAACCCTGTAAAGATATTAGCTTAAGTTTCATGGTCTACACATTTTCCAAGTAAATGTAATAATTAAACCTATATCCTAAACTTATACTGACTTCTGAGGAAATGAACATAGGATTGCACTGTCAATCCAATGAGCTTTCATTGATTGATTGATCAACCAATGATCTACAGAGTAATAAATCAATAGAAGAAAAATAATGTGGAAAATTGTTCCCCTCCCTTGTTATGCAGCTTCCTCTATTGTTTTTAGCTGCCTCTCCAATATTTTAATGAATTGGATGTTTTATTGATTAAGTATTATAATTTATTTTTATGTTTTACCCCAATCTAGTATTTGGGGTCTCAGTGAGTGGTAGGCTTTTTTAATAAATAAAAATGAAATAATAGAGTAAGTTTCTGCTTTTGCCCATTTTGTACTCTGATTGGTTTCCTTTGAGATTTACTATAGAAAGTTACATATTGATTTTACTTTTTTCCTATCTGTATTTCCAGCACCCCTGATGAGGACAACTGTAGCAGCATCCTGGACAATAAATTATCCAGAAACTGCTTGAAGCTTTCCTCTCATTTTTATGCCATTTTGGTGCCATCTTTTCTTTTTCTCGTTAACTTTTCTTGCAGATTTTAGGAATGTTGGGTTATATTCGAGGTATCACTAAGTGAATAGTTTCTTTGGCTCAATGATTTTGTCTTGCACAATGAAACTTTCCCCTCCTGGCTTTCCCTGTGCCCCTCCCTAATCTGTTCTGGGAGTCCCCCCCCCCAACCCTCTGGAGCAGATTTGGGGAGGGTACAGGAGGAGAGGGGGAGTTTTGTTGCACAAGCTTAAATCTTTTCACCGGCAGGGTGAGTTAGATGGATACTGCCCTCTGTATATAATATATCATAATATTAACTTTCTGCATTCTGCTGCTTGCATTTTTGTTGTTCTAGAAGGGATTAATCTGCAAACTTCTTTCTTCCCTTGCAGCTGGTAAAACACAGTGCAATCCTCCTCATGTCTACTCAGAAATTAAGTCCCGCTCAGTCAAGAGAACTGACTCCCTGGAAAAAGCTTTATCAGATTGCAGCCGAAAAAGCATGACTGGGGGCTGGTTCAGCTCCTTCTCTGCAGTGTGCAAAATGCAGGTGACTCTCTTTGCCATGCCCACCCCACCTGCAAAGGCAGCTACTGCAAGCTTGAGTCAGTTTCATCAAAGAGCCGCAGCTTCAGCTGTCTCAGTCATGCCTCCTGCGTGAATTCAGAGGGGGTAACGGATGAGAGGGTGAAACCTTGGCAACATCCTGCGGGAAATGTTTCTATAGTAATCCAGACAGGAAAATATTGACCTTAGGGACACAGTGCAGCCCAGTGAGAAAGGAGATAATGGGTGGTTACTGGAAAGAGGTGCATATTTACTTGATTTCCTAATCCTGACAAGGGCAGCATATGCACATGCTATTCTTCTCCAATGGAACTTAGATTCATCAACCCCAAAACACCCAGCCTTCTATTACATGAACCAGGCAGATCTGAGTGGGGTATGGAATAAATGCTTTAATTTATATTATACATTAGCTCTTTAGGGGAAGGGTTGTGGCTTAGTGGTTGAGCATCTGCTTTGGATGCAGAAGGCCCTGGGTTCAATCCCAGGTAGGGAGAGCTGCTGTCAGTTAAGTGGCGATGGACCAGTGAACTGGCTCAGTATAAGGCAGCATCCTCTCTTCCTATGTTATGGGGGAAATACTTTTATTTTTATTTGTTGGAAGGTTTTAAACAGCACTCGGATGGGCTGGAGAATTTTGGGGCCAGGGCCAAGGGAAGCGAGAGACTGGAACATGCTTGGAGTGACAGTTCTAAACATGGGAGAGAGCAATGGGAGCTCACCCTGTCACAGGGATTTGAACCGCCGACCTTCTGATCAGCAAGCCCAAGAGGCTCAGTGGTTTAGACCACGGTTCCACCTGCATCCCTTTGGGAAGATGCCTGGAGTGACAGTTCATTGTGCCTGGGAGAATGAGGGCTCAGAGGTTCCTACCAAGAAAGCAGAACCTCGCCCAGCTCTGTCTGTTTACTTGCTTCACCCTTAGTGGCCATTCCATACACAATTTAGCTTTCCCCCCATTTTCGCACTTCTCATCCCAAGGAACCGTCCCCAAGTTTTCCTGTTCTCTCCGAGTTGTTTAATCGCATTACTCCCCCTCACACATGCACATAACCACCATTTCTGCACATTCTCTGAATTACAGCATCCTTCCACTAGATGTTCCACCTGATACTGCAACGTGTCTGCCAACAGCACGGTTACATAAGGCTTTATTAATAAGGCTTAAAGTGGGATGGGTTGGCAGGAAACCACAGGAAACCCACTCAGAACAAGATTGAGAGCTGTGTGGCAGCGAAATGTCATCCATAGAGCTGGCTGTATCCTGCTAAACAGGAGGTAGCGTTGGCAGCCTACCCATTGGGGATGTTCTTTCTAAATTGAATTTTTTTAAAATTTGATTTCCCCCCCCCCCTGCTTCTGGTTAGAACTGGAACAGACTGGACACTGGTGAATTTGCAGTATGAATTTGGGGACTTGGGGGCTTCATCCAATATGTTTGTTTGCCTGTTTCAGCTTATAGCTTGACTGACTCTGCAGCTTCACGGCATATGCTGTCAAATGAAAAGAGTACAAACAGATCCCTGCTCCCCAGCAGGCTTGCAATATGAAGAAGAAAAGAGGGAGAGAGAGGACTCGACGCCCTTTCTTCTCCCAGAAATGTTGTTCCCTCCTTTTAAGAGCACCCAGCCTGATAATAATTGGATATAAAATCCCGCATTGTGGCCAGCATTCTTATCCAAACCTCCATGTTCAAGAGGAGGGAGGCTCATTTTATGCAAATTCCACCCATTCAATTCTGTCATTAGGTTTTAAGGCAGTACCTGGGTGTAAACCTCATGTGAGTACAATTGAGGTTTATTTCTGAGCAGGCAGAACTGCACAGCTAGAAATGCAAACAGGATCACTATCCATGGTGCAAGTAGCAATTCTTTTTTGGCCCAAGGACCGCAGTCACACTAGGGGAAACTGCCGGGAGATGCATGTCAGTTGGGTGGGACCAAAGACAAAAGTGAGTGGAGCAATGTGACATTCAGGCCCAAAAAAAGTCAAGAGTTTTTGTACACACAGACAAGCTGCATGCGTACTGTACATTTAAACACATTACTTCCCACCCGCCCCCAAAGAATCCTGGGAACTGTAGTTTGTTAAGGGTGCTGGGAGATGTAGCTTGTGAGGAGTAAACTGTGGTTCTCAGGATTCTTTGGGATAAGATGTGCTTTAAATGCAATGGGCATTGTCACAATTCAAGGACTAGCCAGGTAAAAGCACTTGAGGAAGGCATGGAGCAGGACCGGTGAAGGGCTTGGCCTGGTGAGAGTCCCAAGGGAATCCTGGGGGGGGGGGGCTGCATTCAGCCCCCAGGCCTGAGATTTCCCCACCCCAGTATAAATGTAACATGTTTTGGCTTCTTGCAGAAATGCAGCTCCAAACATCTCCATTTCTGAGCCTCAGCTCAGCCTCTTTGCTAAATTATTTAAAGACTTTTCATTCTGAGCTGATCTCCTGATATCACCTTGCAAAGCTGACAAAGGAGGGTTGGGTTTGGGGGGGGGGGAGTTAACATCAAAGAGATTTATACCTGTCCTGGAAGGAATTGTTCTTTGTCCTCTGAAGACAAAGACCAGGCATGAGAATACAGACCCTTCCTGCCTTGAGGCAAGATATATTCTATTGTGCATAAACATAATATAGAACACATGCAAAAAAAAAAAGAAAAAGGCAGACGCTGCTTCATTTGCAGATTTTCTTTTGCTGACTCATAAGGTAAGCTTTTATTCCTGTGTCTGAATCAAGGACCATAGCTTGCAAAAAAAGGGGTCCTGTACATTCAGTTGAACATCATTGTTACTTGTTATATCTTGCCCTTCCTCCAAGGAGCTTAGAGCAGCATTCATGGTTCTCTCCTGTCCCACTGCCAATTTTATTTTCACAGCAACCCTGTGAGGTAGGCTAGGCTGAAATATGGTCCCAGGTCACACTGAGATTCATGACTGAGTGGGGATTTGAATTCAGATCTCTGTAGTTTGCTGGGGCTTTCAGATAGAGACCTGCTGATGTGATGCCCCCTCACATAACTACCACTTCCAGCGTTCCCTGGAGAGAGGAAATTACTGTTTAACCCAGAGATGGTGAGCCTGCGGCCCTCCAGATTTTGTGGGGCTCCAGTTCCTATCAGCCCCAGTCAACATAGCCAATAGTCAGGGATGATGGGAGTTATAAGCTGGAGATCCTTGTGTTCCCTGTTCCTGGTTTAAGTGTTTTAAATCTGTGCTGTAGACTGCTCCACTGTTTTGAGGTGCACTGTGGGGATTTCAGTACCCTTCAAAAGGCCTGTGAGAGAGAGGGGATATATTTGTAGGGAAGGGTCCCTGGTTCCGGTTGGGGTTGGCAGAGTGCAAGGCAGGAGGTTCACTGTAGGGGGCATCAAAGCCATTGACAGGCAGAGCAAACTAAAACTACTTTTGTCCCCACCTTCCTCCCTGCTGGGTTCTACAAGTGCAACACGTAAGACTAAGGTTGAGGAGGTAGCTGACAACCCGTGCTACCCTCTGAACTGGTTGTAAGAGGACAGAGAGAGGATGGGCTGGCTGAGGGCCCTATTTGTCCTAAAGGATCAGGCTTGAAGACTTCAAAAGGACAACAGCTCTGCCAGGTGCACATGTGACTGGAAGATGTGATGATTGCAAATGAATGGCCCTAAGGAACACTTGTCTATGGGGTACAGCTTTTACACAATGAGCCCCAGTGGAATTGGTTTTACCAACACACAGAACACCAGTAAGAAGCAGGAGGTGATCAAAGATGGCCCTGAGGCAAGGCTTTTCTTGGCACATCACTCTAATGATCAGCGGTGCTTCCCATCTGCCAGGTTGCCTCAGGAGACCAAGAGGTACACCTACCCATTACTCTCCAGTCTTTTTCCCTAAGGAAAATAGCATGAAGTTAAGCCTCTCAATAGGGAACCTTAAAAAGGCTAGGGGAGGGTGAGTTTACAATACTGGAGGACATGAAACAGACCCGTGCAATATCAGGAAGATGGCTCTTTATTGTAACAGTGTCATGTGTTAGCAATTGCCCCAGCTCATGGAAATGTGGAGTGGTCAGGGATCCCCGAGGGTCATCCAGTCAAGTACAAGCGTCATTTATATGAAAATGCTTGGGCCCTCAGCTGTATAGTGAAGAAGCCAGACGTACCTCTGTGGGGAAGGAATTCCACAACTTAGGGGCTGCCACAGAGAATGCCCTCTCTGGGGTCGCGCCCAACATTTCTGAGGGAGGTGGAACTACCAAGAGGATCCCCTCTGCTGATTTAAGACCCAGGAGATTCTGTGGGGAAGGAGATGTTTGCGGCCTAAGTTGTTTGTAGCTTTAAACACTAGCAGAGCGCCTTAAAATTGGGCTCAGAAATGAACTGGCAGCCAATGTGTCTGCTTTAGAACAAGAGTTATACGAGTTCTAAAGGCAATCCCATCCAATAAGCTGGCTGCTGCATAGAATCTTAGAATTGTAGAGTTGGAAGGGACCCTGAGGATCATCTAGTCCAACCCCTCTGCAGGAATATGCAGCTGTCCCATATGGGGATTGAACCTGCACAACTTTGGCATTATCCGCACCATGCTCTAACCAACTGAGTTATCCAGCTCCATTTTGGGGCAGTTAATATTTTCAGAGTCCTTTTCAAGGGCAGCCCCATGTAGAGTGCATTGCAGTGATGCAATCTAGAAGTTACCAGAGTGTGCAGTACCATGGCCAGATCGCCTCTGCCCAAAAGGGGCTGTAGCTAAAAAACTAGCCAGAGCTGGAAATAGGCACTCTTGTCTGAAAACTAACGGAAATGCTTTCTTAGAAAATTGACTGTACATATGGGAAGGCAAAGAACAATGTACGGTCATTCTGGGGAGTGCTACAGAAAATCAGGAATAAATTCATTGCTGGGCTGCACATCACTTGCTAAATGATTGCCCTTTCCTGGCAGATTGTGCTACTGCAGTCCTCTGTTCATAACTAGGCTGCCGGGATACATCTATTTATTAAATAGGATGAAATATTTAAACCCTCTTCGACCTGATGTCTCTTTTATAATGCAGGGTTTCTTTGAAGTATTTGTTACAAAATCTCAGTAAAGGAGCGGGGAGATGGATTGAGCTGACATTTTATTTTGAACAAAGTCTTGTTTCCAGTCCTTTTTTTGTTCAGGGAGTATTCCAGGGTACAAAGTACTGGCACCTCTTTTGTTGTTGTTAAAAAGTGTGGCGTTTACTGTAACAGCTTTATGGTGAGTACTGGCACCTCTTTTCCTAGAAAAAAGCACTGCTTGTTTGCTAAGCTGACACTGGTTAAATATCTATGAATATCCTCCTTCACTTGTCTCCAGTACAGGGTTTTCTCAGGAAGCTCCAGTTCATGGGTAGGCAAACTAAGGCCCAATCACCTTCTAAGTCCGGCCTGAGGACAGACTGGGAATCAGCGTGTTTTTACATAGGTAGAATGTGTGCTTTTATTTAAAATGCATCTCTGAGTTATTTGTGAGGCATAGGAATTTGTTCATTTTTTTTTTTCAAAATACAGAAGGCTCGGGGGTCAGATAACTCCATACCCTCCAACATTTATCTCATGAAAATAGGGATGTCCTAAGAAAATGCAGGGCATTCTGGGATCAAATCAGAAACTCGGATGGCTTCTGTAAATCTGGGACTGTCCCTGGGACTGTCCCTGGAAAATAGGGACACTTGGAGAGTCTGCAAACTACAGTGCCCAGAAGTCTTTAAGAGGGAAAATGTGCTTTTGAATGTGCTTGAATGGTATAGCATGTACATGACCTCAGGCACATAACCATTGTTCATAACATGAACATGAATTTTATGAGTAAATAATAGGCCTTGGGAGCCTGATCTGGATTAGCACTCTGGCAGGGGTGGAGATGGTGCCTTCTATTTGGTCTCTACTCTGGCATTGACCCAACTCTTCAAACCATCTGCTGTCATGACAGATGCATTGCACAGCCAGGGCCCATTGTAACCACCACCAGCCTGCCCTTTTCAGCTTTGCAGGCATTTCAGCCATTTCTGAATATAGCTCTGCATCAGTAGCAAATGCTCCTGGCCAGTTCTATTACCAGGCAAGGAAGGTGACCTGCGACTCTGAGCGTTTCTGGGCAAGGTGACCCAGGACAGCTAATTCAAGCTGCAAGAGGAACCTACTTTTGCTGATTAATTTCCTCTTGGGCACAGGAGGAGATTTACTTATGTAGATCATATGTAGTGAAACACATCCACAAATAGCTAAGTGGATATACCATCTCTGAATGCTCCACTGCATAAACCTCCCTATAAATATAGCTCTAGCATACGAATGATCACTCTTAGAATCATAGAATTGGAAGACACCACAAGGGCCATCGAGTCCAACCCCCTGCCAAGCAGGAAACACCATCAGAGCACTCCTGACATATGGTTGTCAAGCCTCTGCGTAGCTCCTTTTCATTTAACTGGGATTCACTCAGGAAAACTTTCCAATAGATGGTGCACTGCATTCACTGGAAGGAAGATGAATGCCACTTGAATTTTGCAGTTCTCCAATATATGTTTGGGCTGGCTCTGACTGCATAGCTGATTTATTTATTTTTTAAGTGCATCAGAAATTGGCTGCAGCACCTTGAGTTCAAGAACACAGCAGGATTTTCCTCCAATCAACCACAATGAGCAGAACAGATGCTTAAATTAGCAGCCCGCCAGCCCATCCTGCACTGAAGATGCATTCAGGCCCCTCATCCAAGCCTTATCCATCTGGGAGCTCAGCCCCCAATAAGCAGCCTTGACGTCAGCAGCTGCTGCCTTAATGCGCTGTTGGCTGCACAGCTCTGTCTGCTGAGTAGTAACACTGCGTTTCACTTTGGGATGCAGGACATCACTCAGGCAGCAAATGTGTCTGCAGCTCGCTCTTGCCAAAGTGCACATCCTGATCCTGCAATCAGCAATTCTAGAGTGACATTCTGGTAGGTTGTCAACACTGGAGAGATCAGAAAACAGACAAACATACCCACTTACCACATCATTAACAGATTGGTTCTAGAGAATGGGTGGGCAGAAGGGGGATCAGGATCTGCTGCTAGTTCTTTGCTTGATGTGTAGTAGATTGGCATGGATTGAAATTCCCAATTGTTTAACAATGGCAACAAGATGGTCACCCCCTCTTTCCTTGAATTATACTGCAGGAAGGAAGTGTTATGGGGTGCAGGTAATCAGGAGTGGATGTTTGTGTGGAAGGACTATGAACTCAGTTCAGTTGTATGTTGATGAACTACAACTCCCAGAGGCCCAGCATGCAAAGGCAATGGTCAGAGATGATGGAAGTTGTAGTTCAGCAATTTCAGGAGGGCCAAAGCTTTCCCACACCTGAGGTTCTCAAAGCAGTTCTCAAATTCCTTGGCATAGGGTTCTTTTATTTTAAGCTTATGTTTTTTGCACCTACCTGGCTCCACTTGGTGGATCTCTTTGTTCTAGAAAAACCAAAGTAGTTCTGCAAGCCTGAAGTCTGTCTGCACCTGTACAGAATATGCAATGCAAGATTTATCCTGGTTTGCTTGTGGAGTGTTTATACACCTTCCCATTAGCCTTTCATTCATCCCACACTTTTCAGTCCATTTCTCTGACACTTTGCAAACTGCAAAAAAATCTTACATTTTTTCTTAAGTGGATTTGTTGGGCTAGGGCAACAGAGTCCTTTAATATACTTTATCAGCAGAAACCTAACATTCTGGATATGTGCATGAAACCACCTTGGAAAATAGTGACAATCTGGAGGTGCTACTTTGTTTCTTTCCACCAGACACTTTGAGAGTGTGAGTCACTCCTATTCAGAAAAATAGTGACTCACACACAGGAGCAGAATGCTAGGAGGACTTAACCAAGACTGCTTGCAAGTCCAATCCAACACAACACAAGCTGGGCAGTAGCCAATGTATCTAGAGCAGGCTTCCTCAACCTCAGCCCTCCAGATATTTTTGGCCTACAACTCCCATGATCCCTAACTAGCAGGACCAGTGGTCAGGGATGATGGGAATTGTAGTCACAAAACATCTGCAGGGCCGAGGTTGAGGAAGCCTGATCTAGAGCATGTTTTGTACTCATGCTATACCACAGGTTTACTTACTACTAAACAACCAATGGCAACCTCCAAACAAGTTTTTTATTGTGCATCATGATGCTTTGGGTTTTGGGGTGGTTATACATGATTCTGTTGTGTCATGTCTCTGATACACAATATATGGTATGTAGATCCATTGTTCAATATGTGTGTTATATGTTTTATTTTCTAATTTGTAAAAAAAAACTACATTATTAATTTTATCTGCATTATTTAGAGTATGCTCGGCTTACGAAGTCCAGCGGGGCGAAACAAGGTATCATTCCGGGAATCCTTGTCATGTTTAAGTTCTTTTGCCTGATACCGGCAAACAACAACTATATTTTGCAAAGGCAATGTTAAGATCTTTTGTATCCTTCGTCTGATACCTGCATACAGCAGCTGCATACAACAACCATACTTTCCAAAGGCAGATGTGGAACATTACAAGGAAAAGTTCATCTTTTGCAAGTACTGCTTCTTAAAAGTTGTTACGTTTGACACTGGTATTCACTAAGACATACGTGGAACAGAAAAAGCTTTTATTTGCACATTACGTTTAAATAAACTGATTCATTTGTACATACATGGAACACAAAAGCTTCTATTTGGACATTACGCATATAAGAACTGATCTATTTGTATTTTCTGTTCTAAATGTTGGTCCTTAATAGCTTCTACTCAACTAGATAATGTGAAAAGAGTTGTGTTTATATAATGTATAAATAATTTATATAGTTAAATACAGCCAGTTACGTTGTGGGTATATCTGAACAGTTCTTACCATCAGAAAGTAAATGCATGTAAAATAATTACAGTAACTATTCACAAAACACTGATGAAACCTCACAATAACACAAACATCTGGGTACTGGTGAGCTAATTAGCAAGTGCATTAAACCACATACATAGGGTTGGATCCAGATTTTAAGTTGGCCACGCCTAACTTCTCCGACTGATTTCAGTGTGACTTGGTCTGGATCAAAGCCCATAGTTCTAGCCCGCCACCTAGCGGACACAGTCCTTCAACTCTCTTCTTCATTTAGATTGCTTTTCTGAAACTTCTTTCATCTCAAAAGATCTGAAAGCTCTTTTTCTGGCTTGGTTAATTAAGCAGGCCCAGCCATGAGAAAGATCAGTATCACCTAACCTGAGACAAATGAAGAAGCAGGTCACATGGAAGTCAACAGCAAAGACCAGCCTCCGTGACTCCTACTACTTACTTCTAACAATGAGGAAGAAACCTGCCACACACACACACACACCACACAGCTCTCCCAGTGTTGTGGTATATCTGTGTGCATTATACAGTTACAGAGCAAAGACAGGCACACAGGCGCAATCTCTTATTGCTTCGGGAAAGCCCTGGGGAGAAGGGGACATAGACGGCTGGAGGGAGGCAGGGACCTCTAGTCTTGGCAACTGCTTCATAGAGGCAAGACCTGCTGGGAAGAATGAACAACATTCAGCTTCAAAAATCCTAATTGTCCTAGCTGCCGCTGTGGAGATAACCACCTGGTATGTGACATTTGCCTTGGTTTTCAATACAAAGTGTATTTTAACTGCGTCATGCTGAAATCTTGTTCCAGCCAGCAGCAGGTCAGATTTAAAAAACAAACAACAAAAAATATCCCAGGAGAGGAATAGAATACAATAGAAAATTGAATCTGCAACAAAGGGTTGCAGCGTGAAATGCTCCTGTTCAGCTATCCAAAAGACAGCAACACCCTCTGCTCTACCAGAATAGTCCACCCCCTCCCTCATATTTTACACCCCCCTACCCGCAAAACCAGTTTCTCACCCTGTGTGGTGGCCACTAAATAGCTCCATTCCCACTGGGCAATTTTAGTACTCCCCAACCCCATTTGGTTTTTGTGTGTGTGTTGCTGCAGTTCTGCAAATCTTGAGGTTTCTCCAAGTCTGCTTACACATCGATTATTCCGTTTTGGCTGCATAAAGATCCACGCTCACCTCTTAACTTTGAAAACAGAGGGAATTGCGATATTGGACAATTCCCTGGCTACTATATATATGCAGGGGAGATAAAAGCAATGATTAAATAATGCTTTTGAGCAGCTACAGAGTGCCTTTCCCTAACCGCTAAGCAAGTGCAATAAAAACCCCTCGAATCCGAGATTAATTAAAAAACACTGTTGCTCATCCACTATCTTAACTTGTTTTTTGGAAGTGTCTTAACTGAGAGGGAGGGGTCAGGGGTTGCGTGAGAGTTACTTACTGGGGGCGGAGACCATTCCCGCGAGTGGGGAGGGGGAACACGGTGGCCTATCCAGGGAGCGATTTATTTGTTTTATGGGGGTTTTTGCCTTCCGCAAAAGTGTGTCCCGCGAGGCAACCCGTAGACACGTGACCTCACCTGGGCTCAGGTGAAGGAGGGGCCCTGGACGCCGTTCACCTGGCTCGGCAGGTAATGCCAAGGCGGGGCTGGCGGGGCGGAAACCATTCCCGGGGGGAAGAGGGGCGCAGGGATCCAGCAGGGATCTTGGAGAGAAGCGGGCGCGGGCCCCGGGGCACCCCAGCGGCCTCGGCTAGGCTAGGCTCAGACCTACCTGTAGAAGGACTAGGCCCTGCCCAGGTGTTAATGGTGACACCAATCCCCTCGGCGCCTCGCTCGTCGCCCCCTTCCTTCCGCCTCCTAGTCTTCGAGTGGTTCCCACCCCCGTCTCCCCCCCTCGCCTCCCACCCAGGCATCTTCCTCGATTTGGGGAGGAAGGGCTTTAACCCAGAAGATCTGAGGCCAGACCAACTTTGAGGGGACAGGCGGATGCAGGTCTGACACTTGCTTACGTGGAGAAACCACCCCACCGCATTACAGGTAATCTGCAGTAGCTTTTTCACCTCCAATCCTGCATATGAATCCCAGGGGGCCCTATCGATTTCAGGGCGAGAGTGCTGCTCCTACTGCTTATGCTCAAGTGAGTATGTTTGAGATTATAGCCTCAAGCGGAGGGGAATTGGTGATTTTTAGCCTAGAGGTTTACCAGTATTTTAAATTTGGAACTTCCTCTTGTCTGATTTAACAGGACTGTCTATGCACAGACGACTTGTATTTATTTAGTTAGCTCATAAAATGTATGCACCATTTGAAAGAAACCTCAAAGTGGTTTACAAAAAAACTGGGTTTTTTTGAAGACTCACTAACTTGACCAGTCCAGAGACTCTGCACCCCATAACATATGCATGCACTCTCTTTTCTTTGGAGCAAACATGTCACTCTCACTGAACTGAAAGAGTAGCCCTTAAAATGTCTGCCCCATTCTTCCTGGAATGCAGGGTAACTACTTTATTTTGCCTTTGTGGTCAGTATAGATATACTTATTGATATACTGGTAGGAGCAAATGTTCCACTATCCAAGATCACCCTTGACTTTGTCAGAAATTTAAGGGTAGGATGGAGATTCAGAATACAGTGGTACCTTGGGTTACATACGCTTCAGGTTACAGACTCCGCTAACCCAAAAATATTACCTCGGGTTAAGAACTTTGCTTCAGGATGAGAACAGAAATCATGCTCCGGCGGCGCGGCAGCAGCAGGAGGCCCATTAGCTAAAGTGGTGCTTCAGGTTAAGAATATTTTCAGGTTAAGAACGGACCTCCGGAACGAATTAAGTACTTAACCCGAGGTACCACTGTATGTTAAGGGGTAAGTCATATGCAGTAGACTGTTGCTTGGTTTATGGCTGTGGTCCTACCCACCATTGCCAGAACAGTCATCTACATATTGCACACCACCTCAGCAGTAGTTATTCTGTTTACAAATATAGTGTGGCCAAAAGAAACTGGTGATTACTGGCTTTGGCTGTTGTACTGGGGAAGCGGGGGTTACATATAACATTGGAACAGTTGTTTTGGTTGAAACCAAAGCAATAACAGGAATTATGCAGGTGGGGGGCAATTCTCTTTTTAAAAAGCAAAACAAAAAACTACAAATAGGTGGCATAGCTTGATCTGATGATTCTGGAATTATTTAGCAAGGGAATCCAACAGAGAGATCTTGTGTTTGCTCAACATGTCTGTCTCCTTCCTTCATTTCAAAGTCACCCCTTTGTGCAGCAATGCTGAATGCTGGTCATATACCTTAACAGCTCCTGTCCACCAAGGACACCCTGGCTTGAGCCTAACTGCTTAAGCTTCCCCTTATTACTCTCACAAAGCCTTTTAATTCTCACCATGCATTCATGTTCTTCTGGATTTTCTTGCATCTGTATCAGATAGGTCCTAGAAATGTTTGTGATGAAGCCGTTATCAACACACAGGGTTATATCCAATTAAGTTCTACACAAAGTATACCGATTGAAATTAGTGGACCTAAGTTACCTAAGAACAATATAAGAAGAGCCTCCTGGCTCAGGCCAGTGGCCCATCTCACCCAACATCCTTTTCTCACTGAAGCCAACCAGTTGCTTAAGAGAAGCTTGCAAGGAGGACCTGAGTACAATAGCGCTTTCACCACTTGTGATCCCCATCAGAGGCATACTGCCACCAGCAGTGGTGATAGTACATAGACATCATGGTTAGCGGCCACTGATTTGTCATAAAGTTAGTCATGTCCATTCATTTCAGTGGGTCTGCTCTGTGTCCCAGCTTCTGCCAACCTAGCAGTTGAAAAGCACACCAATGCAAGTAGATAAATAGGTACAGCTGTGGCGGGAAGGTAAACGGTGATTCCATGTGCTCTGGCTTCCATCACAGTGTTCTGTTGTGCCAGAAGAAGCTTAGTCATGCTGGCCACATGACCCGGAAGGCTGCCTGCAGACAAACACTGGCTCCTTTGGCCTGAAGTGAGATGAGCACCTCACCCTTTAGTCTGGACTTAACCGTCCAAGGATCATTTACCTTCTACCTTTTTCTCCGAGTATGACTAATTTTGGATACAGCTCACAGTTCCTGGAAAAGTTCTACTTCCTCTGGAGGGTTCCCATTGCACAAGCATTGATTTGTATTAATTTAAAATATTTCTTAACTACAAGTCTTTGTACAAAGGGGTGGATAAAGCTACTTACACAAGAGAAGTGCAATGTCAAACCCTACAAATAAGCATAACAATATGCAGTAAAATGAATGAAGAGCTGAATAAGGCAAAATCCCAAGTAAAATGCCTAAAATGAGACATACAGAAAGGTCTTAACACGGGGCCAAAAAGATCGTAATGCTGGCACCAGAAGTGCTCCTTTAAGGATGGGATTCTGGAGTTGGGGCACCACTGTAGAAAACACCTCTCCTTTGTAAATTCATAATGTACCCCAGTTAAAGAAGTTACTTGTAGCTGGGCTTCTGCAGAGGATCTTAAAACACATGAAGGCTTTTATGTTGCTGTTGTTGTTGTTAATTATTTATTTGGACTTATTAGGTGCTTCTTACCTAAGAGCATGGGTCCCACCAAAGTGCTAACTATGACCTTTAAAGCCCTTAATTGGGCTTGCCAGTGTGGCATCTATGAGAACAATGGTGCCATTGAGTCCATTCCCTGGTGCTGACAACACCTCTGAGCCCGGCCCCTTGGTCATGAGATGGTGGAGGTGATTACCTTTTTCTCCCTCAAAAAGTTCATAGAGCTGAAGGATGAAGTTGGAAGTGTGGTGCTGCCCCCTCCCTTCCTCTTTCAGTCTGATGTGTTTTTTCAGGCAGATTCTACTGGATCTGACTTCTACCAAGATCCCTTGAAAAAGTGAAGGTGGTGCGCACACTTTCTTTTTTTCTCTCTCTAGGCGGGTGAGGGCTGGTTTGGGAAAGGGGAAAGAGAAGTGACCAGAGGGGACGGTAACAGGGATGGATTAAGACCTTTAGAGGTCCTAAGCACTTAAAAGATTTAGGCCCCCCCCCTCCCCATATATATATCTAATTTTAATATAAATAATGAACCGTAAAATAATTCGCCGCCGCCAAAATAAAAAGAAACCTACAATAAGATGGAAAACAATGTTGATTTTTGTATATTTGTATAAATAATGTTGTTTTTTTGTTCAGCTGTGCCATATGGTCCATGGTAAATCTGGCAATGGAAAAATTCAGTGGTGCCCCCCTTTTCCTTGATGCTCTAAGCACATGCTTATTTTGCTTAATGGTTAATCCAGCCCTGGGTGGTACCCATACCACTTGCTCAAAAATCCAAAGACTTTAAACAGTTGGCAACCCCTGCCTTAATGGTTTAGGGCCCAGTTATTTTAAAAAAGGCTGCCTACCCCCATGCAAACCTGCCAGATATTTAAGCTTCTTGACAGAGGCCCTACTCATACACCTGTCGGGAAAAGAGGCCAGGCTAGCAGACAGGAAGGATTGGGGCTTTTTCCATTGTGGCTCCACAATTGTGGAGCTCCCTAACCCAGGATACACAATCAGACTCCTTCTTGATAACACTTAAGAGGGACCGAAATGCATTTTTAAATTTGTATTTGTGACTGCTTTTGGGGGGGATATGCAAGAGGTAAGGAGCTTCTTAACTTTGTTCAGATGGATGGCTAATGGAACTGGATTGGAAGAAGGGAGAATGATTTACCGCTGCTATTGACATTAGCGAAATGTTTGATATTTGTATGTCGTTTTAAAATTGTTTTAATATCTTAGTCAGCTGCCCTGGGAAAGCAGTCTCTTTTGCACAGTTACAAACTAAGAGAAACGAATCCTCTGAATCTACTTAATAAAAACAAAACTTTTCCTTTTTGTCTTTGTGAGCACAGGATATTCTGAAATGGACGAAGCGGCTGCTTAGGGTCTAGATTAACCCCAAAGAAGACAAAGCAAAAGGTAAATAACAAAAAAGGAGAGGGTTTTTTTGGGGGGAGAGAGGGGGAAGAGAAGGGAGGTGGAAAAAGTCGGCACAAAGATTATGACATGCTCTGTGCTGGGGGGAGGGGGGGAATCCTGCCTTTCTTCCCTCAGGCCACTCTATTTCTGTCTTCAAGGAAAGCTGAATTCTTTGTTAGACCTGTACAAATAAGGCAAAATGAGATCATTTGCACGATTCCTTAATTTGTGTAATCCTGCAATATTTATGGCGTTCCATAACTTGATTCTGGCTTTGCCATTACAAGGAGCTCTGTGTGATGCCAAAGCTCAGACTCTCCCCTTCACCACTGGAGGTTTTCTTCAGCCACCCAGCGCCCACATAGGACAGGTGTGTTGTGTGTGCACAGAACTCCCACCACCAGCCGCAACCACCCCAGACACATTGCACATGTCTTTTCCTGGCTCATCCTCACTTCAGCTTCCTGCAGGCATATCTACCCTTCCAAAAGCTATGCTTGAAAGCCCTGGGCAAAAATTCCATATGACACAAAGGGTTGCACTTGGAAAGCAACGTTGGCAAGCCTTGTCTTCAACACCAATAACAGAAGTGCTTTATGTTTATATGTGGGGTCATCTGGAACTCCATTGTATCTTCAAAGGGCTAGAAACTTGATTTATTTTTATTTCAAACAGAAAGTTGATCTTCTCAGGAAACTGCATTCTGCATCCAATGTTGCCACATGTGCTTCCATTGAATTGCAGCACATAATGCAAAGGGTGGAGGGTAAGAATCTGAAGTGGGCACTAGTACAGAAAATCTTTGTTCCACAGCTTGTTGGCCTCTTAAAGGAGCCTCATGGGAAACTTGTATCATCTGACACCTATATACAATGTTGGAGGAGGGTCTTTGGTGCATTCCCAGTGCCCAAAGGAGTTTTTCATTAGAAAACTGGCCTTTCATCGTTCTTTCTCTGAGCCACTTGCAATCTCTGCTTTGTGGGATTTTTGTGCAGCTACAGATCCCACACTACAGCAGCAGTAACATGGGACCTAATACCAAGTGAATCTTGACCGTAGCAGACTCTGGCTGTCCTGGTAGAGGCAGAACTTGAGCATCTTAACCTCTTTCTCTTCTGCCGCTTCTGCTCAGGTCATCTGGATTTGATGGGGAACATGTGTGTTTGAGCATGTGTGGTTTTTGTTTTCTGTTTTTTTCCTCTCTCCCTGTCAGGAGTCGAAAGGGTGGCAAGTCATGCTTGGAAAGACACAAGGACATCGCCAAAACCTAAGCAGCTACCACCAGCCCCATAAAGATGTTGCGGTACCCCAGCAGATCAACTCTCCCAGAGCAACTGACATTAGCCTGGAGGTGTTCAGTGGCTCTACCCCTGAGCTCAAGCAAACCCGCAAGCCAACACGAGCTGCGAGAAGCCGCAAAGCCGACCCCAAAGATGCCAGTGGGAGGGAGGGCGAAACAAGTACCTTTATCCCTGGCGCTGTGGAGACCCCCCGGCCCCCATGCTGCCCCACTCTGTCCCAGGCCTGGAGTGTTTACAAAGCGATCTTCTGCTGCATTGTGACATGCGGGGACTGCTTCAGGGACTGCCCTTCTAGGAGCCTCTACAATGAGGCACTGACAGATGAGAGCCGAGAGTGCAATGGGCGTTCGCCAAACAGTCCTGCCAATAGCTCCCCTGCTGAAAAAAACGGGAGCCAAACCAAAAAGAGCACAATTGGGAGCAGTTTCAGCTACCCAGATGTGAAACTGAAAGGGATCCCAGTGGGGATTTATACCCCTAGCCCCCACACAGATACTGATTCATGCTACAAGGAGCCTCTTCCGGAGAAGATAGCCAGGAACAGCATAGAGAAGCAACCTCTCCCCAGCAGCCTTCGAAGCTCTGAGGATTACTCCGCCGACGATTTGGATACCGACAGTGACAGTGACCCAAAGAATAGCTCTATATCCAGTGGTCGGATTGATTACCTGATCCACAGGAAACTGACCGAGCTCTTCAGCATTCACCAAATTGACGAGCTGGCCAAGTGTACGTCGGACACCGTCTTCCTGGAGAAGACCAACAAGATCTCAGACCTCATCAACAGCATCACTCAGGATTATCACTTGGATGAGCAGGATGCCGAATGCAGGCTGGTCCGGGGGATCATACGCATCAGCACACGCAAGAGCCGGGTCCGCCCCCGCGTTTCTGTCCCGACCCGCCCAAGTCTGGAGGAGAGCATGAGCAGAGGCAATCTGCCAGACAGTGGCAACGAGACCATGTTGGCATCTGTGCTCCCTAGCGAAGGAGGTACGTATGAAGCTTTGTGCTGTGTGTAGAGCAAAAGGGAGCCATAATATTCAAGGGTAATGTACCACAGATACATTAAAAAGCCTATGAAGTATGGGGCTTTTTAATACATATTAGAGAGAGAGAAGAAGAAGAAATAAGCAAATATGCATGAGTAGTTAAGCACCAGTTTTAATACCAGATCTGGTTTCTCTCGGTGGTAGTTATTCCAATTCCCATACACCATATACAAAGAAATAGCCTGTATTTTAGCCCAATTTGCTTAACAAACAACACTAATCCTCCCCTGGAGTCAGCATTCATAGGTACTCTACCTTCCCAAATTGCAAAAGGATGCCACTGTAGGTCCTAGCTCTGCATTACAATATGGCGATGGGCAACTTTAAAGCTTTGGAAGCTGGAGTAATGTGGGAGACCCTGGCCAAATCCCTGTTTGGTCAGAAAGATCACTGGGTGATTTTGGATCAGTTGTCCATTTGCACTTATGTCCCCCTGCTGGGAAGGCCTGTTGTGAAGATGAAACTGGATGGAGGGTGGAGACAATAGTGGCAGCAGGGAACAAAGTATGCTACCCTGAGCTGCTTGCAGGAGTGATAGAATAAGAATGCAATAAAATCCTTTGGTGGGCATGCTTGTATGTATACTCCTCTCCCACATGCACATGCATATCCCTCACTCTTCCTAAGTAGGTTCAAACAGCCATCTTTTCCCAAAGTGTCACAGTTGCCACACCGGCATGTTTAAGATGTGGAGAGGCCCAGGGGCAGAATGTGCCCCCTTCCTTCACACACAAACCTACATCAATGTCATTTATACCCCTCAACTGGAGCGCACTGTTTCGTCAGTATGAATGTGGCCCCTGCTTGTGTGAGGCCTGGGGCCATTACCTCCTCTAAAAAGGAGGAGGGGCCTTGTGTTGCTACCTAGTAGGAGCCTTCTGCTAGGGTCAAATGCCTGGGGTGTTTGCAGCCAACACTCCCTGATAAGCTATGAAAATCCAGCTTGGAAGGCTATCTGAATTCATGCTTTTTTCTTCGCTGTAGGCCAGAAATGCCTGGGAGGCAAGCAAAGGAGAATGCTTTTGTGTCTCTCACATGCACCCCGAATGCCAGGGATGGAGAGCCCTGTCCTTCCACATGTTGTTGGACTCCCAACAGACCCAGCCAACATAGTTATGAGGGGTGATGGGAGCTGTAGTCCAGCAATATCTTGAGATTCACAGGTTTCCTGCAATAGGTTATCAGTAGCTTCTTATTTTGAATGACTTGAAAATATTCGCTCATAGCTAAGGCAGCATATGGTGGGCTCTCCTTTAGCAACTGGACCTGGCCACTAGAAGACTCAGCAAAGACTTGAACCAAAATCCCAGTTCAGCAGCTGAGTCATTCTCCAAGTTACTACCTCTAAGCCTCAACCTCGTATTTAATGGTAACACAATTTGAAGGGTGATGATGAGAAGGAATGAAAGAATGAGGGTGGACTACAAACTGAAATAAGCTCAAGTTTTCTTACATAAGATCCTGGGTACATTTGGGGGTTGTAACATTTTGTGCACTCACTAGCAAACTGGCTATACCCTTGTCTGTTTCACAGAGGCAAACCTGGCTGTGTTGCCAGTGTGTGCTCATCAGCTCCCCGTTCCCCACATTCATACACTTAGCTGTTTGGGTATATCCCTAAAATATGTAGATGCCAAATGATGTGGGTTTCCTTTCAAATTTCTTCTTCTTCTTTTGGTTATCTGTCTTCTAGATTTCCCTGTTCAGATATCTGTAGAAACCACAGCAGATATGAAAGCCAGGAACATGCGGCATGGAGCATACAGCGCTGCTGGTAAGCCATCTTCACAGAATGAATCGTATTACCTCCTTTTTCCATTTGCGACCATCGAGCCATCACCGCCTTCCCAAAGTGAGCCTGAAGTCACTTAGAATTAGGCTCATTATAAACGTTGTTTGCAGACAGTACTATTGTTTGTTACTAAGCAAGGTATTGGCTTGGGTTTTATATTGAAGTAATAGCATGAGCCTTATTCAGGAGTTCAACTTGCAGAATGAATAATCGTATAGAGCTCTGGCGGTGCCCACTGTACCAGCCCCCCACCAACATTGCAATCCTACCCCTAACCCACCTATGCTTTTGGGGGAACCTGCAGAACTCTGCACAGTCAAGATTCCCCATGTGGTTCCCAAGATTCCCCCACGTGATTCTCAAACTATTTGTCCCCTGGACCAGTTGAAAATTGCTGAAGGTCTTGGCAAACCACTTAATGATTTTTCTGCCTGTTTAGCAATGGTCATTTGCTGCAGCGTTATTCCTTTAAGGAAGACAGAGCCTTCTTCCAACCGCTCCATTCTGCAAACCACCTAGTTTCGAAGAACATTGGAGTGGCTGCTGTACTTGCCTTTATTCTCAGAGAGAGACAGCCTCTGCATCTTCTGCTTTTCACACACGTACATTGTTCTTCATTATCCTATGGAAGCAGTAAGGGTGCACTTAGTTTTTCACACATGATTTCTCTATATTGGCTTTATTTCTGTTAAATAAATCATGACACAGTATAAGATGCCTTGTGTTGTTGTTCATCTGAGCTTGTATTTACCTAATTTTAAGACCTGCTAAGGAACAAATGATTGCTATTAGGTCTCCATATGTAAAACCACATAATTCAAAGAGAGTGCACTTTCTTTTCCCCATGACTGTACATATAACTGCACAACTCCACAGAATCAGTGCCACACACACACAAATGAAGCTGAGTCATGGACTGTTGGTGGTCCATGGACCACTCTTTGGGAACTCCTGGCTTAGAGCACAGCTCTGCTCCATGCAGTTTAATCATGCAATTTGAATATTCAAATGTAGAAATGGGTAACACCAACTGGTCCTGGGGATCCAACTGCAGATTAATTCGACGATTTCCTTTGAACAAGTGTGCGGAACCTATGATGCACGTTTATTTATGTTATTGGGAATTCTGGAAAATCAGGTGTTCAACTGAAGGTGCATGGGGTATGTTGTCTAAACAGCGCTTCTGAACTCCAGGGCTAGGAAACTTGTGACGCAGCCCTGAATTATCAACTTGTTTATAGAGATTATAAGAAGGGGTGAGACCCTGTCAGCATAATGCACATCTGCTCAAAGATTTGCTCTGGCTGCCAATAAATCCAAGGTGTTACTGTTAATATATAAAACCTGCAACAGCTTCAGACCCATGTACTTGAAGGATCTCCTTCCCCTATATGCTCCCACTTTGGAACTGGTGCTTTTAAATGACCCACTCTGCACTTGCAAGAAATCAGTCTTTTACCGTGGCAGCACCTATTTTCTGAAATCCCCTACCTGTTAATGTCAAGCAGGCAATTCTCTTGTATTATTTTTGACAGCTGCCCAAAAATGTTTTATGTGGGCTAGTCTACCCAAAACATGTAATGAATATTTTATACCATTTTATGTAAACTGTTTAGAGATATATTTTTGATCCTGTGATACATACAATTGGCTTGAGTGCAAAGTAAACCCATTCCTGCCTTCTGCCTAATGAGCCCAAAGGCACTGGTAGGATTCGCAAGCCCTTTGCTTTGGCAGCAGGGTGGGTGGAATGTTCTCCTATGTGACTTTGGGGTTGGTTTTATTTATTGGCTTAATTATTTCAGTGTTACTGATGAATGAGGAGAATCGGAGACATGACTTGAGAAGAGAGCGTAGCAACTAATTCCAGTCACTACTTCTTTCCCCATGATAATCCTGTTTTAAAATTCTTGGATGAGCCTAGCTTTTTAGCCTATACCCTCTTCCACGCACATTTCTGGCTATGGTCTTGCTGACCTGTTTTAATATATGCAACAACCTTTGGTAACGTTATTCTTTTTCTGCTAGCCGTGGAGAGAGGCAAAGTACTATACAAGGTACGGAAGCCCTGCTGTCTGGCAGCTGGAAATGGTTCTCTCTCTGCCGGCTTCTTCCTGAGGTTTCCCAAGGCCATTGCCTGTGTTTTTCTGACCCTACTTTGCACATCCTTGAAGGCTAAGAACTTGCTCTTGGTTTTTACAGGCTCGCCGAGATTCTTAGGAGTTTTGACTTCTCTCCTGCAATACCTGTTTCCACACAAGTGATTGGTGGGAGTGGAGGGTGGAGGCTGCATCAATCTGAGTCACAGAGACAGGGGAGACCTTATAGTCCAGCTGCCTGCTTAATGCAGGACACAACTATGGCTATCCCTAACAGCTGTCATTCAGCCTCTGCTTAAGTTATTCCATGAAAGAGAGCCTACTGTCTCCCATGACAGTCTTTCTCATTGCCAGACAGCTTTTGCCATGATTGTATTGTGGAATGCAGGCTGTAATGTCTGATGTGGAATCTACCAGGTTAAGTAGGGTACAAAGAATCTCAGGTTCTGTTTGTTCTTACCAAAAGTCAGGTTCTAGTCCTCATGGCTGTGGACTTTTTGAGAGGGATCCACTGCTTGCGTTGGAATATAGGGGTTGCAGCGTACCATTTTTGCAGATATTTTCTTTTTCTTCTACCCCTTTCCTAGGTATGCCATAGTCCTGTATGGCTCTCCTCTCCCTCTTCTTGTTCTTTCTGCCTCCTGTTCTTAGGGTTAAAATGGCTGCCAAGAGCAGCATCACCAGTGTGCCTTAGCTGTGCTTTAGCAGACACCGACTATGACAGAGTTCAAGAGCACCTTGCACACAGCTTGTGGTCAAGCTACATTCCCCGAGCTTGATGCAAGAATGGCTGGGTGCAGTTCTTGGGTCTTACATGGGATCTTGGGTTAGTTATAAACAGGGCTGTGAGTCTTCTGCACATCCATGATGCAGGGTTTGGCTAAGAATGCTGGCTTTCTTTCCCCACCTACCTCTCAAGATGAGCTTCAAGTTTTTGTAGCTACAAAGAGACACTTCAAGATATGCAGTTAAGTCTTCTTCAGCTGAACATGAAACAGCACTTCTGTAGTCTACTGGGCTTTAATGCTGTTTCTTTATGGCAAACAGAAACGGGGGCCTCATCTGCATTATATATTTAAAGCAGTATCATAGGATCCTAGACTTGTAGAATTGGAAGGGACCCCAATCTTATGCAGTCCTGCAATGCTAAATAATTCCTAACAGATGGCCATCCAGCCTCTGTTGGGCTGGAGAGTCCACCTCTTTCTGAGGTAGTCCGTTCCACTGTCGAAAGCTCTTAACATCAGGAAGTTTCCCCAAATGTTTAGTCAGAATCTTTTTTTTGTGTAATTTGAATTCATTGGTATCATACCACTTTAAACAGTTATGGCTTCCTCCAAAGAGTCTTGGGAACTGTACTTCGTTAAGGGTGCTGAAAGTGGTTAGGAGACCCCAATTTCCCTAATAGAGCTGTGATTCCCAGAGTTCTGTGGGAAGAGGGGTTGGCTATTGAACCACTGTGGAATTGTAGCTCTGTGAGGGGAATAGGGGTCTTCTTGCAACTCCCAGCACCTTTAACAAACTACAGTCCCCAGGATTCTTTGTGGGGAATCCAAGACTATTTAAAGTAGTATGATACTGCTTTAAACGTATGGTGCAGATGGGTCCAGGGTTTAAAAAAACAACTAAAAAGCAACCATGTTTACATAAATATGAGAAGATGCTGTTTTCCTGCATTGTGATTTTCAGTCCAATAAATGATGAATTGGTTCCATTTTTTGTGAGGAGGACTGTTTATTTTTCTCTACTTCTTTGACAGATGTGGTCTGTCAGTTTACCCATTTGTGCAATTTCATATCTTCCACTATGGATGGAAAATGGAATTTCCAACAGCTGAGCAAAACCTTTTTGCTGCAGTTAAACAGCTTAACAAATAATACAAGAGGGGTGGACAGATTTCAGGCTTGTTGGATCTACTTTTTTCTCCTTTTTTACTAGAACCTAAAGATGTACAAACCAAGAGCCAAGTACAAATGAAAGAGCAAGAGTCCCTCTGAGCACATTCTGAGCCTCGGAACTTGGTTCGAGTACCAGAACTGACCTGAGCTCACAATTCTTTCTTTTTTTAAAAGTCCACTCTCAGTTACCAAATCTTCATCTCAGCAACATAATTGGGGTGGGGAGAGCTGTTTGGTTGTTGCATTTGTTAATCAGTTATGGGTTGGAAATCTTTGCTAATCCATTGCACATCGCCCAGTAGATCCTGAACTACCTCTTGCCCTATAACTATTATATGTACCGGGGCGGGCAACCACTGGACTGTAGGCCTAATTAGGACCACAGCACCATTTGGACCTCAGGACCATTTTGCCCAAGCCACTCATGCCTGGGGCAGGTTAAGGTGTAGGTGGGTCCGAGGGGGCTTGCAGTAGGTGCTGCCACCATCATGATATCAGTTGATTGACAGGGGAGTTGTCCTAGCCATATGTCAAACTTCGCCCCCAGGGACTAGGAAAAATAAGGAACCCTAAGGCTGGCAGAAGTCCATAACAGCCGAAAGTGGACTGAGTATGTTCCATGGGCATAGAATGCTGAATGACTGCCAGCTGGTGGAATGGACTGTCTGTAATCTTGAACAGGAGCACTTGACACAAAACTCTGTTGCAGATGCAACTTGTAGTCTCCAAAATGTCAAATTGCAGCCTCTTGGGAACTTAAAGTAAAACAAATTTGACCAATTCAAATTACCAGAATTATTCATTCATTCATTCTCTCTCTCTTTCCCCCTCCCCCCCTTCACTGAATTTGGGGTGGGTGGGTGTGCTGATGATATACAGCCCTGGTTATAGTACAGCGTTCCAGCTTATCCTTTGGGTATGCATTTTCCAGGCTTTTGTATATTATGTATAAAACTCAGTGTGATCTGTTATTTACAACAAAAACTAAAACTAAAACACCCTCTTCTTTGTTTTCCCCTCTCAAGGATCTCCCCTGAGCAGAGGCTCTTCTTTCCAAGATACAGAGACAGATTCCTCTGGAGCTCCTCTGCTGAAAGTATATTGCTGAAAAATGGACCTCGGGAAATAACGTGCTAGGCAACGAGGCCACGGGGCAAGTGCCCGATTTCTAAATGACAAATACGATGCCACTTTATTTTGTTTGTCAATTTTTAATAATTGAACTTGACTCCCTTAACTTGCATTTTAAGGGAGCCTCATAAGCAGATTGTTGTCTAGCAGCAAAATGACAGGAAAAGGATATTGGCACCAGCCATAAGTTGGGCTTTCCCAAAATGCCTGGTTCTGGTGCCATTTTCCAAGATAGATTCTGCTGTAAACTTGCCTTCAGATGACCAAGCTAGTGCCTTTTTCACTACATCCATAAGCAACTTTTTGCTGTAATGGACGTTAAGTAGCAGTGATGGTTTTTTTGCACACGTCTTTCTAAGTGTGATCGTCCCACTAGTGTAAGGGCTCCTGTTATGCAATATCCCACATTATGTTGGTTTGATGGTGCTTGGAGACCTTGAAGACATCTTTCTACATCTGTCGTTACTTAGTACAGTATGCTTGGCTCAAGAGTACCACATCTGTGCCTTGGATGGACTGTGTTGAGCGAGTGATGATGAAACCGCCTTCAATGATGGCAAATTGACATGAATGATGGCAAATCAACTTTCAAGCAGTGTGTAATCCGTGGCCATCCTACAGACTTTCTAACTAAGTTAACGCAAGCTGCTTGGAAAACCAGCCAAGACGTGACTTCATATGGCTTACCAACCATTTGTTGCAGAGCATTGTTTCAATCAACTGACAACCATCATCCAGGGTTGGAAATGATAGCTAGATTGGGGCTTGCTATGAAAAACCATAGCACTCGGCATCACATGTCATTTTCAATTCTTTTTGTCTAAGTCCATCCCGCTCTACATCAAAGTTAAGCCTTGGAGGGTAAAAGAAGAAACCAGTTTATAAACAAGCCAGCTTATATCAAGCAAATCATAGCTTTCATAGTAATTGTCAAGCCTCAGAATGACATTTAGAAACTTGATACATTTTTTCTCATATGGAACGTCAAGGAGTTTGCGATGGATGGGGATCCACAGTGTATCTGGGACATTTAACTTGAAATTCAAACTGGTTTGAAACCCATTTACGTTGTTTTGCTTCCCTCAGATAGCAATGTGAATTGTTACTAGCCATCCTTTTAGCAATCCTATAATCTGTTGACAGAATAAAGGTACCCAGGGCTCCTTTGTTCAGAGCCCTTTTCACCTTTGTGCCTCAAATTCAGGCTGCTTTGATTTCAGTGGCGGAAGAGCTGAGATGTTGATGAAATGTTCTGCAACTGCGGATGGGTAGTTTCCAACGATGGCTGTGCAAAAAGACTCTTGTCCCTGGAGCTGTTGATGGCAGCATCACACACTGACCCACTGATAAGTGTGGTGTAACATTGGGCTTAGCTGGGCAGAGCAAGCACGTTTGTGTAATGTTATTAAACAGCGGCCACAGTCCAGAGCCCCACAACTCTGCATACTGTTTTTGGAGCTCTTGGGAGGATGCATATGTTGTGAGGGGGACGGGGGAGAGAGAGAATGCATAGCTCTCCCTTTCCCTCACCCCCACTAACATCTCGTGAGTGAATTCCTTCTCCTTTCTGTTCCCCCAACCCCAGTATTCTCACCTGGTGTCTTCCCAGATTGGACCAGTGTGTGTTTTTTTCTTTGCAGAAGACTGCAGGGAAATCCTCAGCCAGGTTAATTCATGCAGCTGGTGGCATTTTGGTGATTTGCTGTATACTTATCTTCATTTTTAACTTAGGCTTGATCAGAACTGGTAGCAGTGTATAATTTCCCCTCTTTTAAATGTGCACACTTAGTTGTCAGTAACACACTGGATACACAATACTGTGCTGATTTTTTAAAAAGTGCCAGTCACTCCCCACTGTTGCCTCTCTCTTTCTCTCCTGCACCTTTCTGTTTTGTACCTTAACTTGCCTGGAGGGGACATTTTCGAAATAGTAGTGTGTTTTCTTTGGGAAAGGAGCTAATATGGAAAATACATGTCCTTTTGCTCTTTTTAAAAAGCCAGTGAACTTTTAAAAAATAGTAATGATGATTATGATGATTTTTTAAAAAATCTACCCCTCTTCCACCCATACCAAGGTATGGGTTTAATCTCAAGGATGACAGCCGCATTTAGGAATGGGTTCCGATGTTGCCTTTTGCAAATACCACGAACTTTGCATAATGTTCTAATGGTTTGTTTGTTCCACTTGCAAATATGTACATATTTTTATTGATTATTAATTTCAGTTGACAAAAAACATACCCACAAATGGAATACAGAACTTAACAGTTGTTCAGGAAAGAAAGAAATCAGTTGATGGTTGTGGTCTTAAAACATTCGAAAGTAGGCAGTCAAATGAAGGTCCATCACAGGGTTCTGTGTGTCAATGGAGGGTGAAAACCATGTTCAATTGTCTTAACAAAGTCAATAAAAGGATACCATGTTGTACAGAAGAAGACGCGAGTCCTTTTTTTCCAGATCAATGTTCCTTTCATGAGATAGTTTGTCCATAAGCACAATGTCCCGTACTTGCAAAATTCAAGCTTCAAAAAGTTTTGCATTTAAAGGCTTTCCAGTTCTTTGTTTATCACTAATCAATCTGCAACGAAGGATGAGATATTTATTAATTGTATTCTTAATCTGAAGAGTAAAATAAAAGGGCTAGTTTTGGGTCTCATCATAGTGACTGTCCTGTCATCTGATTAATTATTTGAAAGAATAATTTCCCCGAAAAGAAAATGAATGGGGCAAAAAGATTATTAGGGAACTAGGCAAATTGCATTCCTGCCAGCAGAATTTGGATGTATTGTTAATTTTATTCAATCTGACTGGGCACATGTGCTATTTTTAGAGCATTTTCTCAAGTCCTAATTGAGAGAGATCCGAATGGTAGTCTAGTCCAATTTTGTTTCCATAGTTGTTCCTCTAGCTCTTCTCCACAATATTTTCCCCATTTTATTCTTAATAAAATGAAATAAGAGGAGGGGTAGCAAGAGGTTTTTATATAGTTTGGAAATGATTCCTTTTTCCAGTGTGTTGGTAGTATCAAATAATTGTTCAAAGCTGTTTAGGTTGAGTAGTGTCTGAGCCCTTAGGTTTGGTTGGTTTAGGAAGCGTATGATCTGTTGCATGTGGTCTGGAACTCGCCTTTCAAGCAGCATTTGATGACCCTGAAAAATAAGAGCAAATTCCTATGGGGAGCAGTATCAGTTGTGGGTGTGCACAGATAAGGAAGCCAAATGGTGTAGGCTTGTGTGGTCTTAAGGAAAATGCTTCAAATGTGCCCAAGGTGGATTAAGTCTCTGCCTCTTTGTCAGAGAACAGATAGCTTCAGGGGATATCAAAGGTTAGAACACACTGGACTTGATGAACCAGTTTTCCCCTTTCTCCTACTACTAGGAGAAAAATCTCTCTCCCCCCCAGCTTTCACCATCAACTTCTTCTGCAGAAAAAAGAAATTTTAAGCTTCTACCAGTGCCTCTCTGAGATGACAATAAAAAACAAGGAACAGGTGTGTGCACATCATAATAAGCTTTGAGCCATCCCAAATAAATACAAGTTGGCACTCTGCAGTCAGAAGAAAGCACCACTGGGAGTTCAGTGGCAGTTACTCCCAGGAAATGATGCATGGGATTAAAGTCATGCTGATCCTAATAAACTGGGCATTATATGTATTGCTGCTGCCCACCCAGCCCAAAGCAGGGGTAAAATATACAGTGGAACCTCAGGTTACATACGCTTCAGGTTACTGACTCCACTAACCCAGAAATAGTGCTTCAGGTTAAGAACTTTGCTTCAGGATGAGAACAGAAATCGTGCTCCGGCGGTGCGGCAGCAGCAGGAGGAGGCCCCATTAGCTAAAGTGGTGCTTCAGGTTAAGAACAGTTTCAGGTTAAGTATGGACCTCCAGAACGAATTAAGTACTTAACCCGAGGTACCACTGTATTATGAATCAACTCAGCTGCTTTTCTTTTTGACTCTCCTTGGTGTGACTATGGGGCATAATCAGCTCCTGCTGTTTAAAATGTGGTCATGAACGCTCATTTTTGTTTCAGTGGAAAGTAACAATAGAGCTGAGGTGGCCACCTTCTCTTCTCCAGTTCATTGATTTCCATTTTTCATGAGAACTTACTGATGATTGTTAATTGGAAGAATACCTCTGGAGAGTTTACAACATTTGACGCTTTTTAGCTTAGAGCAAAGGTGAGGAAGATGAGTCATGATGGAGGTATATAAAATGGGTTGGAGACAGCAGACAGAGCAGCTTTGTTCTTCATCAAAGCAAAGTTCCGGGAAAATTCAATGAGGCTGAATGGTGGAAGATTCAGGACGGACAACAGAACATACTTTTTCACACAGAGATAGTTAAACAATGGAACTCACTCCCACAAGAAGTAGTGATGGCCAACAACTTGGATGGCTTTAAAAGATAATTAGACAAATTCACAATTATGTTTGATGATGATGATATGCCTGCCTTCACCCTAAGGTCTCAGGGCAGGTTACAACAATTTAAAATCTGACATTAAAATCCACTATCGGAGGCAGTACACCTCTGTATGCCAATTGCTGGGAATCACAGGAGGGGGAAATGATGTTGTGCTGACATTCTGCTTGCAGGCTTCACAGAGGCACCTGGTCGGCCACTGAGAAGAGGATGCTGGCCCAGGTGGATCATTGGTCTGATCCAGCAGGCACTTCTTATGTTGGCCTTTGGCTCTTCTTGCATTCTTAGGTTCTTAAAAGGTAAAGGGACCCCTGACCATTAGGTCCAGTCGTCACCAACTATGGGGTTGCGGTGCTCATCTCGCTTTATTGGCCGAGGGAGCCAGCGTACAGCTTCCTGGTCATGTGGCCAGCATGACTAAGCCACAGAGCAGCACACAGAAACGCCGTTTATCTTCCTGCCGGAGCGGTACCTATTTATCTACTTGCACGTTGACGTGCTTTCGAACTGCTAGGTGGGCAGGAGCAGGGACCGAGCAACGGAGCTCACCCCGTCACGGGGATTCAAACCGCCGACCTTCCAATCGGCAAGTCCTAGGCTCTGTGGTTTAACCCATAGTGCCGTCCATGTCCCTCTTATGTTCTTAGTACAGCCATAACACATGCTCCACTTCTCTTTCCCAGAGGGTGGCAGCATCACCACGATAAACTGGCTGGGGAATTTCAAACATCTGGCTAATGCAAAAGATAGGCACCGCTTCAAAACAGGCAGTTCAAATTCTTGTCAATCAAGGATGTAGTGCCAGAAGAAGGAATTGCAGGATACATTTACTACTGTAGAAGTGAATTTTGCAGCAGCAACAAAAATAAAATAAAGTTTTTTTCCCCAGAGTTGACATAATATTGCACATTGCCTTAATTCTGCAAAAGAACAAAATCTTGACCTTGAGTTAAATTCACAGAACAGGAAGTACTTTTTGGAGTTACTTTCCAAACAGTTATTTTTGAATCTCATTTGTCAACAAGTTCCCTAATTAGCTGTTGATTTGATTCATAAAATGTTACACAGCTTGATTGTAAAACGAACACACAAACAAGCAAACCTCAAAGTGGTTTACAAATGGCAGACAGCTTCACTGAAAGAAAGCTTACTTACGTCATTCCTTTGCTGTAACAGCTCCACTGGCTACTAGACAAACTTGACTGGCTCCCTCCTTGTTTGTCCCTCCATTGACAGAGGAAGACTTTCCTGTTTTTGGCATGGTTTTAATAGATTTTATATATGTCTGTAGTTATAAATTCCATTCATGTTGTTTTTAAATTATTGTTTTTCTGTGTTTTTAGCAGTTCTTGTTTTTATTTGTAAGCCGCCTTGTCAGAGAAAAAGGCAGTGTGTCAATAAATATAATAATTCACCAGCACCCATCTTCCTTTGCCACTGGTTGGTACCATCAGGACAGGACTTTGGGCCCCACTCAAGGGAATTAGCAGGAGGGCCTCCAAACACAGCAAGACTGGCTTTCCACATTTTGAAGTAAGTGAAGAAATACGCATTGCCACCTAAAGAGTATTCTCACACAAAAAAGACTAGTCATAGTCTAAAATTCTCTAGCTGTGCCCTGGTGCTCTCAGCTCATGTAGAACAAGGAGGAACCCGAAAGGTTTGTGCTCCCAGAATCATTTGCACTGTGCATTTGAGATGCCTTCTTGGTGACAAAAGTGGCATTTCCTAGTGGCATTTCCCCACTAGGGGTGGGGAGGGGGGAGAAATGTGGTTCAATTCACATTTGAAGGCAAACCTACTCCCTGATTAACACTTTCCTAAACACTCTGTGTACTGAAATACAATAATCCTTCAAAATTTGCTCTGAATTCTGCAATGGAGTTCTTCAGCCAAAATGCTAAAATGTATATGTTATGTACTGAAGTTCTCACCCTGGGCTAGCAGGGGAATACTGTAGATAGTTTTCACTCAGGTCCACATATGCAAATAAGGGATTGAAAGTGATGTTCAGTGATTGGATAGTTACAGAAAGTTGTTACAGTTGCGTTGTACTGGAGCTCTATATAAGCAGGCTGGCTGAACCCTTCAGTTCAGTTCTGTTCTGGCTTGTGAATAAACAAGAGCTGTTTGAAGAATTGCTGTGTCATCTGATATGTTCACCCACAACTTAACAGTATACACTAGGGTAAAGTGTGCATATATACAGAAGGGGAAACAGCTTTGCAAAAGTTCGTGTCTTAGGCAAAACGCCATAAGAAAATGTGTATTATGAGAAATTTGCAATAAAATGCTGGTGAAATTTCATGGGGAATTATTTTTTAAAGACTATTTGCAAACTGATGCGGAAATGTGGAGAACTGATGACTGGAAAAATCAGCAGCCAAAATTGACATTTTTGCCTATCCCTACTCCGAATTGCCACAGGGATTCTCCCTCTCCGTTTTGTGTTTAAGCAATGATTGAAGCCATTTTTATTTGGATAGGCTTTTAATGTTTAACTTTTCTGCTCTTTTAGGAATTTTCTGGCGACTGCCATTCAGTTTTATGATCAGGTCTGATATGGTTTTTTATTACAATTGCTACTCCCATGTTTTATTGCTGCCATTTCACTGAGTGACATGTTATTTGGGGTTTTAATTGCATTTTGCAAATCATTCTGCATAAGCTGCTTTGAACAGTATGTAGAAAAGTGGGTAAGGAATAATGACAATGAATATGATAATCCATCTATCTCTAATGTTCAGAGTGCGAGCGCTGTTGTTCATGGAGCCAAAACAACAACAACACCTACACTCTCTGTAGCCCTGGGGGAATTCCAAAAGTTGCAGAAATATGAAAATAAAAAATGAGGAGAAAGGACCCTGGGCAGGGCAGGGAGTGGGGCCTAAACAGCCCTATGAGGTCTAAGTGGGCATGAAACACTGACTGGGTGGAAGTTGGATAACTTGAGAGTGTGTGAAAGCAGTGGAGTGGCTGGAATCCTGAACAGCAACATTAGTTACTGCAACATTTTGCTGCGGATCCAGTGTTATGTATTGAAGTTCTCACCCTGGCCAAAAGGAGTATCGTGTATGCAGTTTTCACTCAGGTCCACGTCAGTTACTTTAGGCGGGAAACCCTGGGTTGTTGTTGACAGCCAGCTGCCTATAAAAGCAGGCCGGCTGAGCTGCTTGCTGTTCAGTTCTGTTCCAGCTTACAAATAAAGAGCTGCTTTGGAGAAATCGCTGTGTCGTCTGCTATGTCTACCCACTATTTAACATCCTGCACATTATTTGAAAAGGATTCTTGTAAGGAAGAAAACTGGAAAATCATCCTTTCCACTCTCTGCCTTGGAAGTCATAGGTTAGCAAGACCGGAGAAAGCTCAACAGTAATAACGGCCCGACATCCTGTTTCCATAGTAGCCAACCAAATGGCTATGGGAAGCTCAGGAGGACCTGAGCACACTTGTGGTTTTCAGTCATTGGCATTCAGAGCCATACTGCCTCCAACAGTGGAGGGAGAACATATCTATCATGGCTAATAATCATTGATAAATAAGGAGATATAATTCAAATACAGAGGTACCTCGGGTTACCTCGGGTTACGAACTTTGCATCAAGATGAGAACAGAAATCGCACGGCAGCGGCACAGGAGGCCCCATTAGCTAAAGTGATGCTTCAGGTTAAGAATAGTTTCAGGTTAAGAACAGACCTCCAGAATGAATTAAGTTTTTAACCCGAGGTACCACTGTACAGGAGCTCGTGGGGGCTTGAAGTTGCTCATCCAGTTAGAAGCACCTGGACACAGACACAGATCACATGGGCACAGTCTTTCCCACTTGGGTGAGATGTGTTGTTTTTCTATTTAAATTGTAATAATTATCTCGACATTGGTATCTGTAAATCACCACATGCAAATCAGTATCTTTTGCCATTTTATAGTGACGTTTCCTCTTTTTTGACAGAGCATGAGCTGCCACCCTACTAGAGGGCCTCAGGTGTCTACAGGAGTCACTGCTTGAAGAGATGCCCTAGACATAGGGGACTTTGTTCTGCAGACGATACGTTTTATTTAGCTATCATGAGGACAGGACAGTCTTAACCTTCACCTGATGCACCTTAGTCAGTGGAATCAGGGTCCAGCTGACGCATTTTGACCTGGTAATGGCAAAAACCTTGCTTATAGGGCAGTGACCTCTGTAATGTGTAATTCTGGTGCCAACAGAAAAACAGCCTGTGTTTCTAACCCCTATCTAGATATGCACAGGCGGGGAATTTCTACCTGAACTGAACGCTAGGTCAACATTATCTGTGTGTCCCCCAGTTGGATTTTTCCCATTCCTGTGCCTAGAAAACTCCACCATTGCCACCTGACCCAGCCAACTTCAGCTCAAGCAAAAGGAGCACTCTGGACACAGGGCTAAAGTCCATTCCCGTCATGCCTGTTTGTTTTCATAACTGCAGGACATGGCAGGCTGTTTGCGCTAAGCCCAGCCAAGGCCGCGGTTCCTGAACATTTTGGCCTTCAATGACAGCACTGCATCTGTGGCAATCCGCCATGGTGGCCTTGTATCGGGAAAAGCAGAGCGAGACCTGCCTGTTTATGCTGGGTAACTCATAGGCTGAGCGATGGCTATGACTACTTCTACAGCCTTGTTTTCCTGCAGCACAGGTGAGAGGCGTGCAGGGCAAACTAAGACAATAATAAAACTCATTAGGTGAAATAGAGCTTCTAAGTAATAAGATTGGTGAGCAGCAGCAAACTTTCCTAAGGGAAGGAACATAAGAGGCTCTACCGGATGTTGTTCTCAGTGCCCGACCAAAAGGCTATGTTAAGTCCACAATCAGGACTTGAGTACAACAGCACTCTCCTCACTCATGTTCCCCAGCTACTGTTACACAGAGGGATTCTACGCTGACCTGAATATAATACTCTTATGACTTGTCAGTGCAAGACACCTTAAGTTCCGAATCAAGCTAGTGTTAAAATTTAATTAAGACCTGTGTGTATTGGGCTGTGTATCAAGAAACCTCTTTAATCATAGGGAATCAACAAGTGTTATGAGCTAATTTAGCCAGGCTTATTTCCTTTTGAGGTGATAGTTTGGGCAACACAAAGGATCAAGGACAAATCGCATGTGCTAATGAGTTGGCTCCCTCCCTCCCTCAGCTGAGAGTTAGTTTAAAAGACAATGCCAGTGTTATGTTAGTGTTTAGGATTGCAGTTATGAGTTATGCAACACCGATAGTAAGCAGTGGGCTGGAGAGGGAGTCAGAGAGCAACATCTGAGAGCAATGATTGGAATCTGTTTTAGTCTGAGGCTGCTGTGGCTATGGGAGAAGCCAGAACCTCTTGGGGTGTGAATGCTGTGAACTCCTCCATTGTAGTCTCAGGCAGTATATATGTGTAAATAAACCATATATCATAAAGGCCTCACAGTCTCTGCTGTGCCTCATTGTCCAAAAGGAAACACACAAACCCTGAGTAACTGTCTGGAACCCCTGGAATCTCACACTGCTGTCGAGATTGGGGTGGTGTATAACAATACATAACCATCATGATGACTAGTAGCCACTCCTCACCTTGCCCTCCATGAGTATGTCTCATCCCCTTTCAAAGTTTCCCATGGCCACCACTACATCTTCTGGCAGCAAATTCCATAGTTAAACTGTGCCCTGTATGAAGAACAACTTCCTTTTGTCTATTCAGAGTCTCCCACAATTCAGCTTCATTGGGTTAGCCTGAGTTCTGGTCTTGAGAGGGAAAGCCTCTCCACAATGCAATGCACCTGTCATGTTCTCCTGCCTTCGCCCAGCTAAAAAGTCATAACCTTTCTTCACAGGGGAGTTTCTCTAGGCCCCCGATCATTTTGGTTAGCTGTTTCTATATCTCTTCCACTTTTTAAACTTCCTCCAAGTGAACCCAAGATGTATACAATGTCATTCTCATTTTGCCTTGCAAACTTTGAAGTTGCTGTGGGAATAACACACAACACACACACATCGACCGTGTATGCACCATACTTTTAACACACATTTAAAGCACATGGCTTTACACAAAGAATCCTGAGAACTGTAGTTTACCACTCTCAGAGTTACAATTCCCTTCAGCCCTTAAAGTGCCCAGAATTCTTTGATTCAGGTAGGTAGCCGTGTTGGTCTGACGCAGTCGAAATAAATAAATAAAATGTCCAATAGCACCTTAGAGACCAACTTAGAATTCTTTGAGTGAAAGAATGTGCTTTGAGTGTGCTTTAGTGGTATAAGACTTTTAAAGACACCATCTAAAAGGCAAAAATAGGAGCTCTAGACAATGGTTTACTGAGGACAGGTATAACCAGGGAAATTTCATGGTAAAACAGTTGAGGTGAATGTACTAGACTTTGATGTAAACATTTCAGATTCAGGCTGTACATTTCTTAGCAACTTTTTTAATTGCACATATCTTCTAACTTTTACAAACGGGAATGATCGCTTGTGAACTAAAGTTGGCTTTAGGCCTAAATCTATGGACTTTAACCCTTGAAGTCTGCGGAATAGAAGGTGTTTCTCTCTGATGACCTTGCCTTGTGCAATTTCCTGCATTGTTGATTGCTCCATAGGAAGGGCTTTAGGTGGATTTCCCCAGATGGATTGTTTTTATCCTGCTTTGAAGATCAAAGGAGCCCCTGAATGCTAATGCTGAAATAAAGCAAAATCACAAGACTGGAGAGAGCCAGGAAAGATGTGGATTTCTAGCACTCCATGTCTTTCCCTCTACAACAAAAATGGAAAACAGTATCTGGCCCTCCAGATATTGTTGGACTCCAGTTCCCATCAGCCCCAGCCACCATGACCCATGGTCACTGCGGGTGGGAGTTGTACATCAACAAACATCTGGAGGGCCACAGGAGCCCTAGTCTTGGCCTAGAAGCTCATGATGAAGATGCAATAGTCTGCAATCCTAAACACCTTGTCTGTAGGGCTCATTTCTGAGCAAGTAGAATAAGATTGTGCTGAAGTACATTTATTGTATTCATTTATTTATGGCATAGCATGGTGGCTAAGAGACTGAGCTACAAACCAGGAGGACCCTGTTCTAGTCTTTCATTTACTATAAACTCACTAGGTGATGTTGGTGGTTGCCAGGATGGGCATACGCTATTTTCATTTCAGTCGTACATTTGGGTGTGATTAATTCTCCTACCACCACCATCACCTTTTTGAAAAGGACACATTACTTAACTACCTCCCTGTTGCTTTTAAAATATACAATATTCAGGAATTCTAAAACTGAAGAGCTGGAGAACATCAGACTCAATGCACGTTTAACGTTTGTTGTGTGAGGCTGTGAGCTGCCCTGGATTGAAATGTGCAGTGTCAAGAAACTTGGCACTGCACATTTGACGACCTTGGGCCAGGGCCAGTTAAATCTCCACTTACAATACCTCGCAGGGTTGTTGTGATGACACTCTGGGTTTATTGGAGGAACGTCAAGATGCAACTTTAATAAACAGATAAAACGCATGCAAGCAAGGCTTAGGGGTTCTCAACCTGTGGGTCCCCGATGCTGTTGGACTACAACTCCCATCATCCCTGAGCTCTGGCCTTGCTAGCTACAGGTGATGGGAGTTCAACAACACCTGGGGACCCACAGGTTACAGCGCAACCCCACACGCCTGCTCAGGAGTAAACCCCATTGAGTTCAATGGGGAGAAATCCCAAGGTAAGCGAGTACAGAGCTCCCGCCTTAAATCGTTATTTCAAGCCATAAATAAACACCAAGCTCCGGTGCGACCAACGTGCGAGCTTTAGACTCCGCGCGCGTCCGGAATGAACGAGAGCTTTCTAGAGCTTCCCGTCGTCCTTCGCGCACATCGGAAACCGGTAACCACGGAAACGGACGCCAAACGGAGCCCAACACCGCCACCAACGGTTCGTCCCCTGACCTTCCCTTTCATCTCTGATTGGACGAGACGCTTGCCAGTTAACGCAGAGAAGCCGGCGGTTGGCCAGAAGCCTGCCGAGGAACGGGTTCGGCAGAGTGCGCGCTGTTTCCGCTTCCGGGGTCGCCGCTGACGGAGCGTGCTGGTAACAGAGGAGCGAGGTCGGAGCGTCTGTGGTCGGAGCTGAAATAAGAGCGAAGCGGTTAAGCGGGCGATGGGGGCCAGCGGGGAGGATGGGACGGATAGCGAGGAGCGCTTCGACGGCATGTTGCTCGCGATGGCCCAGCAGCACCAAGGCGGCGTCCGGGAGGTAAGATGGAGGGCAGGAAGGGAGGCCCTTCATCCGAGTTCTCCTCCCGCTCCGCCGTTTAACCGTCTCCCTTCCTGGAGTCTCTCTTTCGCGAACCCCCTCGCTGGCCTAGCCCCTCCCCCTCAGGATTTCCCTTCTCTCCGAATACCGTTTGGTGGTGAAGAGCAGCAGGCGACAGCTGCTGCCCGCATGTTAAAAACACCTGCCATGAAATGCAACTGATGGCCACCAAATTGGATGACTTCACCTTCCTCTTTCCCTCCCCTGCATCTCCCCGCACCTCCTCCAAATATGCTCCAGAGGAGTGGGGAATCTCTGGATCAATTCTTTTGGACACCTGCAGGGTTGCTCCAGGAGAGGGAGGCAACGTCTTGTCGATTCCCCCCCCCCGCCCCATTACTTTAACCCACTGTGTTCTGACACTGTTTTATTATTTCTTCTAGGTCAAATTTATGGTTCATCTAACTAGTATCCTGTCTCTAGGAGGTGCATTGATAGCCAGCATAGTACTCACTTTGTTGCTTGACATAATGGAAAAGTGTGAATGCCTTCCATTAGATCTTGGGAGAGTTCCATAAGCACCATGAAAAAGTTTGAAATGGTACCTTCAAAATACAGGCGCACAAACACCTCTTAGTGCATTCTACCCATCTGCAACTGCATATAGGCACAGTGCCAGGAAATAAATAAATAACTTTAATCCTACCAGGAAATGGCAGGAGAGAGCTGGAGAGTTCTCTTGGCTTGTGAGAAGACCCTCCCTGGAGCCTGAAGAGGATGTCACTGAAAGCTGAGGATGCCCTGCAGAGACTGGAGGCACAGCTGGGTTTTGTTTAGGCTGCTCAGCCTCCCAGCCTGACAGCTGCTTTTCTGCACAGCCTCCATCTGCCCCCAGAGCTTCAACTTCGATATTTTGGTCTGGATTGGAGAGCAGGGGGAAATAGGCATGCAGAGGGTGCTCCCCACTTTACATGATTTCACTTATATGTGTGGAGGTCCGGAAAGTATTCTCTGCATAAGTGTGGGGATGCCTGTATGTGCTTCTGTGCAATGTAGAAAGCACCTGTTTAGACAACACAGTAGGCTTTTTGCATAAGACCACCCTTCAGTATTATGTGATGCTGATTTATGACATAGGAGGAAATTCCTGTGTTTTAATGAAAGAACAGCATAGACCCTAAAAATCCATTTCTTGACAAGAATCCAACTTCTGTTGCCATTCAAGGATACATAAAATGTTGATCTAAGTGTGCCATAAACAGACAGCAAAAGGTGTTAAGATCACATGTACGGACATAATTGTAATACACTTAAGTTTCATAAAGCAAAAGTTTCCAGTTTCATTTATATTGACCTCTATAGAAAACAGTTTCCCCTTATAATATTAAAACTCAAGGTCACCTAATAAGTTGGCTAATAACAGGTGCGGGACTGGTCAAAAGAACTGTTTTCCAAAATAAATTTATAGGATAATGGTCACAAGCTTAGATAGCTTTAAGGAGGATTTGGCAAATTCATGGAGCAAAAGCCTGTTACTATTAGCCATGATAGGTAAATGGAAGCTCCATATTTTGTATGGGTGGGGAACCCATGATCCGTCAACTATTGCAATGCCAACTTCCATCAACTCCAGCAGCCAGAAATGGTGGCAATTTTAGTTCTGTAACATCTAGAGGGATACTGGCCCCACACCTCTGCTCTATAGAGCCAGTATCGGAATACTTTATGCTGGAGAGAAAGCCTTTTTCACATTCTGCTTGCAAGCACCTAAGTGACATCTGACTTGCTGCTGGTTCCTAGGTTACATGGACCTTAGCCTATTGAAGTCCTTAGAAACTGTGACCATAGCTAGCTTCTAGATAATTATTGATTTTTGAGCAAACAGTGGTTTTCCATCTGGGTTGTTGGGCTTGATAATAAAGCAAATCACACTGCAGTTGAGTAACGTGATTTGCTTCTGGGGTTGATGGGTATTGGTATCTAACAACAGTTGGAGGGCGATGGGTTTCCTGCTGTTATGAAATATGGAGCTTCCATTTAGCTACCATTATGTTAAATAGTGCTTTGCTCCATGAATTTGCCAAATCCTTTTTAAAAGCTGACTAAGTTTGTGGCCATCACATCATCTTGCAGTGGCAGTCAATCATATGTATATTGTGGAAAAAATATGAATTAAAAACAAAATTGTTTGTCCAACTAGGCAACTTCCTTGCAATTTGTTGTTTTTGCACATCCTCTTTGAGAGCTTCAGTTCCCATTATGTATAACCTAACAAGTGTGTATCTGAAGAAGTGTGCATGCACACGAAAGCTCATACCAAGAACTGACTTAGTTGGTCTTTAAGGTGCTACTGGAAGGAATTTTTTTTGTTTTGACTATGGCAGACCAACACGGCTACCTATCTGTAACTAACAAGAACAGAAAGGTATGTAAGAAGGCATTTAGCATTTTGACATCATGATTGCAAAGTTTGATAGTGAAATATTATTAGCAGCCATTAATTTCATATATTGCATTGCTACTGTAACAATATTGGGAGCTCTTTTACAAATCAGATCACTTGTAAGAGACATTGAATTTTTAAAGAGCATATTCCTCATTGTGGAGTTTAGAACAAGTTCTTGAAAACATATTGTATCCTTTCCTTACAGCTTGTGAACACCTTTTTTAGCTTCTTGAGGCGCAAGACTGATTTCTTTGTAGGAGGAGAAGAGGGTGCCGCTGAGAAGGTATCCTGTTTATCAGTTGTTGTTAAATTTATAATAATAATATAATTTATTACTTATACCCCGCCTTCTGGCTGGGTTTCCTACCCGCCCTTCACCAGCCCTTCACCAGCAGGTCACAGGGAGGATTGCAGCAATTTAAAATTCAGAATTAAAAACAGCCGCAGCAGAGCTGTCACAGGTATAAGATGGGCCCCAATAAACACACGTCTCAGTTGTGAAAGGCCAGGAGCATATACACATCTGCAGATGACACTACTAACAACCTTTTCGGAGAGTGGAGAGGTTGTTTGGTTGTGATTTTTTTTTTTTTGCTGCTGTTTGAACAAAGGCTAGCTTCAAAAGCAAGCATGCTGAGACGTACTGAGTTAACTCCAACAGACACCAATGGATCAATAATTCCAGCTTGCTCTGTTTGTTCACTCCTAGAAAAGCACTAAAGTCCACTTCTGCAGTGGTAGCTTTGCCCCCGCCCCCACCCCCAATAGAAAAGTTTGCTTAACCATGTGAGAAATGCTGCTGGTGATCTTAGATGCTATGTGATTATTTAGTTCCTTTGCTAATTTTAGGAGGAGAAGCATATGACATAGCCTACCTTTAGAATTTGACAACTCTTACTTAATCTTCCAGTGAATGTAAGAACTTCAGAGAAATCTGTATTCCCCAACAACAACTAGGAATTAGATTAAATAAAATCAATCTACATAGAAATGTGGAGGTTTTTTTTAAACCACTGAGGTCTTAAATGAGGCCCTGTATAAGAAGTGAGATATTGCACCCTCTATGCATCATTAACGCTACAGGTTGCCCTTCCATTCTCTGAGATATTTTCCATGTCAGGCCATTCCTTTTGTCCTTAGAAGTTCAACCCAAGCCTGTTTCTCAAGTCAATAAAAGAAGTGGAAGTGGGATTATTGCAACAAGGTTTTCTTTTGTGTTGCACTTGTTGGAGGGGGCGGAATATTAATATTTAAAGTGGAAAAAAAGTTCAGGGATTTAAGAGTTTGGATTTTTCTTTACCTGGCAGAATCCTGAGGAATGCAAGAAGCCAGTGGACATTGTGGAACAATAGGTGTTAGGGACATGGAAACAGGAATTCATGTTACGGAGGAATGCTTTTCTGCTTTTTAAAAAGTTGATAAAATGAGAGGGGGGAGGTCAGTAGAAACATACAATTCAGTTACAGCTACCAGAGTCTATGCTAACAAGTCAGATTCCATATTATGGATGGAACCAGAGATTTCTCAATTCATATCTAAGTTACACACTATCTAAAGATTGCTTCTATTTTTTTAAAATGTGAGACACAAGATTTTAATCTGTTTTTTTTCAGTAGGCACAAGTCTTCAACATGTCACTGTCCAAAGGGCACGCTGGATCATGTGTTCCAATGTCAGTGCTTCTGTTCATGGCCTTTAGTTGCTGCAGCAGCTGTGAAGGTCACCCAGCAGCAGGAATTCTTAAAATTCAGTCTGTTATGCAGTCAGATGACTACATCACCTCTTGCAGCAAACATATTAGAGCCCTGACCTTCAGTCTCTCTCCTCTCCCCACGCCCCTCTCTCTCTCTTTTCCCTGAATTGTGGGCAAAGGTATTCCTGTCATTCCAACTCTGGGCTCTTGGGGAAAGGGCTGATAAGTTACTGCAAGTAACTTTTTTTAATGAGCCCTGATGGAAGAAAAGCTCCCTAGTTGATAGGAATCTCAAGACCTCAGTACTTCAGGGACCCCCTTTCCCCATACAAATTGTCCCAGACTCTGCATTCATCATCTGAGGCCCTTATTCATGTGCCTCCTTTTCTGTAGTGGTTCTCCTTTTGTAGAATGCTCTCCCCGGGGAGGTTTGCCTGGCTCCTTCAGTACAGTGGTACCTTGGTTTACAAATGTAGTCCGTTCCGGAAGTCCGTTCTGAAACCAAGATGTGCTTTCCCATAGCAGCGGGGGACTCAATTTACACTCAACAGGAAGCGAAACATGTTCTGCTTCCAAGGCAAAGTTCACGAACCAAAACACCTACTTCTGGGTTTGCAGCATTATTAATCCAAGTTGTTCATAAACTTAGCTGTTCTTAAACCAAGGTACCACTGTATATATTTTTAGGCATCAGACGAAAACATTCCTCTTCAGTCAGGCCCTTGGCAGATTAATATTTTACAACCTTTTAAGTGTGTTTGTGGGGAGGGGGCATTATTGTTTTGTTGTTTTTGTTTTAATTATTTTCTTGTATTTTATCTTGTATTTTATTCTGTGAACCTCCCTGAGATCTTGTGATGAAGGGTGATCTAGAAATTTAATTAATTAATTAATAGCCTTTCTATTGCTAATGGTTGTCACATCATGTGTCTGTCCCATTAAAAAAATGGCTGATGATAGAACTTGAAAGTGATATGAAAGTAATCCTGATCCCCTTTATCACCAAATGTATCAAATTGGAGGAGTGGGGGTGGAATTGATACTAAGTACCTTCCTTTCATAGAAGAGCACGGCTTAAGTTAGACCACAGAGAAAGATAAAGCCATTTTGTCTACTACAGGATGCTGCTTCTTAACTAGTTTTTCACAGGATTTATTCCGTCTCCCCAGTTAATCACAGAGACATTCAGTCGCCACAACAAGCTAGCTCTGAAAGCACAGAAAGAGAAGAAGGCCCGTCAAGAGGCAGAAAAGCGGGAGAAAGCAGAGCGTGCTGCAAAACTTGCCAAAGAAGAAAAACAGGAAGAAAGTGAGCCAAGGATTAAAGAACTGACTGAGGAGGAGGCAGAAAGGTTGCAACTGGAAATTGACCAGGTGTGAATCTCATTTGCTGTAACTGGATCTTCACTGTAATGGAAGAACAAGTATGTTGCTTATGTCTGTCTGGCTTGATTGGTTATCAGTGGCTTTCCATTTGACTGAAGACTGCATTTAACCAACCATGAAAGCATCAACTCCTATAGAATTATTTTGATACTGTCTTAGAATATCTCCAATCAGTTCCTTCTCTTTGCTTATGTTCTAAGGCATAGCACTTCCCAGACCGTTATACATTCTGTATCTGGAAATTCCCCACAATGTTCCACATGGCAAAATCATCACAACTACTTATAGTGCTTTGAAGTAGCAAAAAGCCCTCCCCCCTAGCCGCTTTGAACTAACAAAGGGGCAGGGTGCTACTGCTATTAACAGTAAATAACATTTCACAGAGGTTTGTAGATCTCAACTGTTATCTTCTAAAACAGAAAAAAGAGAAGAAAGAAAATGAGGCCCAAGGTATCCCTTCCAAGCCTGCTGAGAATCCAGTGGAATCTCCTGAGTCCAGCAAACAGGTAATGTATTCTCAGAAGTTTTTGAAACTTGTGAACAGATATTGGTTCCCATCTTAAACCTACATTGGTTTAAGATGGTTTTTGGTGGTGGATGCTCACACAGTATGCTTACCAGAATAGAATTCTAGAGTTTATACATGTGAACACTGGAAAACCTCTGGATTGCTTTGTTTCAAAGAACCCACATAGGAGTTGTTGAGGCCTTAGAACTATTAAAAATTAGATTCATGAGCAAGATAATCTTTCAAGAAGGTTCATGCAGAACCTCTGAACCACCAATTATACAGAAGATACAACAGGCAGGGAAAAGACTACATGAAATTGGCTTGCTAAAAGTTGAATACTAAGAAGTATTTTTACTGTTTTGTCTAGGATACAGATGAGGAGGAAGAAGATGAGAAGGACAAAGGCAAGCTTAAACCAAACTCTGGGAATGGGGCAGACCTTCCAAACTACAGGTGGACACAGACCCTCTCTGAACTGGATGTAAGTATATGGTTTTTTAAAAAGAACATGAGATGTTTTAACTAGGTGATAAACTTAATGATGAGTCATAAAAAGACAAGTATGTCCTGCATTGATTGTTAAGGGGGGAAAATACAGACGGGAGGTGAATAACATTGGGAGTTGTTGTTCCTGGGTCTCAGTCTTGTTAATTAATGACTGCTTCAGACTATACTAGTTTGGGACACAGAATCAGTTCCAGAAAGAAAAAACTTGGAGACCTGATATAGCATCCGTGGCGGAATAGATTGCCGCAAGTAACGGTTAACAAATTGTCTGTACAAGAGGTTTATATGTGTGGATTCAATGCTCCCTCTCCTATCTAGCTGGCCGTCCCATTTAAAGTCAACTTCAGGCTGAAGGGCAAGGATATGTTGGTCGACATACAGAGACGGCACCTGAAGGTGGGACTGAAGGGCCACCCACCTGTGATTGATGAAGACTTATATAATGAGGTGAAGGTGGAGGAGAGTTCATGGCTGATTGAGGATGGGAAAATAGTCACTGTGCATCTGGAGAAGGTAACAGCAAAAGATTCAGACCATGTTCATGCCTAATTTTGGTAGAGTTGTAAATTCTTGAATGTGCTGTTGAATGTCCAGTTGAAGAGAGGAGCTTCAAAAACTGAGCTCGCAATATGAATACTACTTTTTGTTTTGTCTGATCATCCAAATCAAATGGGCTACCATGCCACAGTGAGCCACAAGGCCAGGATGTTATCTGAAAATCTTTGGCCACCTCCCTTTCTATCCCACGTCCCCTTCCTCACCCCCTGCTTTTCAGAGCAGGTACTCTTTTCCGTGGAATGCTCTCACCAGGGAGGTTCACCTGGCACCGTCGTCATATATATTTAGGCACTAGGCGAAAACTTTTCCCTATAACGAGGCCTTTGGTCTTAAACTATCTGCAGCCTTTTAGGAAGTGGGTGATATTTTTTTAATCTGTTTCCTCTTGGCTTTACTGCCTTTTTGGTTGTAAATTACTTTGGGTTGCCCTAGCCTACGATAACAATTTTAATGACTAACGCTGGTTGTGAAAACATTTAATTCTGCAATCTTGTTTCTTTTAGATCAACAAGATGGAATGGTGGAACAAGTTAGTCCAAACAGACCCAGAGATTAACACCAAGAAAATTAACCCAGAGAACTCAAAAGTGAGTGCTTTTCCTGCTCAGTTGTGGTCATGCCCTGCTTGTGGGCTTTTGACAGGCATCTTGTTGGCTACTGTAAGAATCAGGATGTTGGACTAGATAAGCCTTTGGTTTGATCCAACAGGGCTCATTTCATGCTCTTAATTTTTTATTTAAAAGGATGAGTGACAGCTTGTTGTTTCATGGAACAAGTACATATACTATTCATCTGGAGAGTTCATCATTTGATAGTGTTCACTGGGTCAGAACAGAGGAAGCTGTCTTCTGTCAGATCAGACCATTGGTTTATCTAGCTCAGTATTGTCTATACTGATTGGCAGCAGCTCCCCAGGGTCTCAGACAGGGGTCTTCCCCAGCCGTTCCTAGAAATGCCATGGATTGAACTTCTGCATAGAAAGCAAATGCTCTGTCACTGTCCTTTCCTGATGTATTTCCCACAATGAATACCTTTCCTTGGTTCAAAAATTGTCAAGATTTTGTGCCATCTTCAATGGGAGAACTCATAGAACACAAAGTCATTACACACAATCCTGTGGTTCTCAGAAGTTGGTGTGCTTCCCTAAAGAGGCACAGGTTTCTCCTTTTATATGCTGCTGCCAGCAGTGGTTCTGGCTGCTCAGCCCGTGACTCAGAGATCCTTGGTATGCGCTGCTGCCAGGAAGGCAGCAGCTAGAAAGTGCTGAGAAGGAAAGGGCTGGGGCGTGAATTTCAATTATTCCCCACACCATAGTGAAACCACATTGCTTTGTTCCCATTGCAACCAGTTATCAGATCTGGATAGTGAAACCCGCAGCATGGTGGAGAAAATGATGTATGACCAGCGGCAGAAATCAATGGGGCTCCCCACATCTGATGAGCAGAAGAAGCAGGACATCCTGAAAAAGTGAGTAAGACCAGTTTGTGTGTCTCATGGGGAATATGAGGGGAAAGTATGAAGGGTCGCTTTCTGAGCACAGATATCTGCATTTGTGCATTGCTGTACCACCAAATTACCTGTACCCTTGATAGTTTAAAATTCAAAATCAGTAAAATATCCGTATAGTCAACAGCATCACAAACCAACCCACATCTTGGTGGCCAATGAATCCAAGAAGTCCTTGTTGGTGAGAAATGGCTCACCTGTAGCTCTAGTTCAGCTCTAGGTCCAGGGAGTAGGGCACTGTCCAGGAACAAATGACCTGGCAGTACCATCTCGGCTTTTATCAATTACGTGGTGTGTAACTATAATTTCCTCAGAGCCAGATTGCCTAACCTCTTTCACCCCAGCAATAGATGGATCTCTAGACATTCATTTATAGCTTTATTGCCCTGTTTGGCAGAGGTTGCCTATATGCTTCTGTGAGTAATTATCCTGTTAAGGCCATGCAGGGTGATGCTTCCTGCTCTCTGGGTTGGAAAGAGGGTAACTACAGGGCACACAGCTACCTACCTGGCAGTACCATCTCTGCTTGGCACAATTACGTGCTGTGTGACTGTAATCGCCATGTGCTTCAAAGCCAGAACAAGAGGCTGATCACAATAGCAGCATCCATAGCCTCAGAATGGTCCCACTGAAATTAATGGGTATGATCAGCTGAGAACTATAAATTTCAGTGGGTCTACTCTGAGTAGAACTGAGGTGCTATGCACTGTCTTAATATTGGCAAGCATCAAATGCAGCAGCATCTGCTTCTGTTACCTGTAGAGCTTCGTTCAATGCTTCAGAAGAAGTCTTTAGTGTTGCTGATGAGCTGAGAATTTGCACTTTCCTCAAATATATGTCCAAGTCAAAAACAGGATCTTTTTCAAGATTTCCACCATGAATCCTATTTTCCCTTCACTGCTGCTAATGGCTGTAATGGTAAGGAGGCTGATTTAAATAATAATTTAGCTGCTTCACATCTGAGCTCATTGACTTTGGGCCAAACAACCCTCAAATACACTAGTAGACCATGTGCAGTTATTCATCTAGTAAAGGTGTCCTCTTTCTTATCCAAGATAGCACATTAGATGTACATTTAATAGTACAATAAGCAAACAGGTTGTGAGAGAATGGATTTGTAGCAGTCTTGTAAAAAAGCCCATGAAAGTTAGTGGCCTGCTGGTGGCTGGCAAATGAGAAATGGGCATCCTGCTACATTTCTATGCTGGGCAATGATTTTTATCCTCTGGCAGCCTACCTGCTTGCTTTGCTGGATATTCAATCACCCATGCACGGTTTTTTGCTGCCTGTGGCTGCTAGACAAATACAGGCTGATAGTTTTAAGATTGCCAGTCCAAAATGACTTGCCAGGTGACAAATGTATGGAACCTGGTAACTTGGAAGCATACAATCTCTTTGCTGTTGCTCACTAGCATAGACCACCCAGCTACTTGCCTGTTTTGCCAGACTACGCATGTGTCCAGTGGAGTGACTTTAAGGCAATGCTTTGAACTTCATCCCATCAATTGGGCAAAGTATAAAGATCTAACTTGCAGAATCATCGTTCATCTGTATCTTTCATGTGCTTGATGCACCTTAACCCACTTTTCCCTTCAGTCCCCTTCCATATATTGTTTCACCACCACCACATTTTCTCTTCGTTTGAATGTTAATGTGTTTATATTCTTTCTTTCATTTGTAACTGGAGAATTGCAAAAATATAATATAAAGAACAGATTTGTCACCAAAATAAACAAGGTCATGAGCTAAGTGCTGCATAAAAGATTGAATACTTCTGTGTAGTGTTCCTGGCATGGTTTTGGTGGTAAAGAGACCCAAGTCAGAGCAAATCTTCCAGAAAGATCTGAAGCCTGACTTTTAAACATGTTTTTCTCTAAGGTTCCCCTTCAGTCCATGGTGTTCTTATTGCACAAACAGAAATGATGTTTGCATAGACTTGAAAACTCATTTCTATAAGCCAGGTGCTACGTGTCTGAACTGAAGCTAATAGTTCCCAAGGGCACGTTAGATTAATTTGTCATTCCTCATTTACAACTGTAGTACGTCGTTATGGGGCAATTTTACTGATACTGCTAATGGGAGACTTAAGGCAGCATCATAGGCTACAGTTAGTCAGAGTCATAATGATATCAGGGTCACCTGTGATGTTCCAAGACAGGGTGGATGGTGGTCCTGCAGTAGCTTAATGACTTTAATAACCAGTATGACAGCTGCCTGCCTTTAAGAGGCTGCTTTATTTTTCAGATAATGGCCCAGGGGCCAGTAGTGTGTTTTCCTTCACAAAACCGACCCTTTCACAAGTATATACCAGTTGCTGAGAATCACACGTGGGGAAAAGCATGTTGTGCTGCAGTCCTGCTTATGGGCTTTTTATTGGCATCTGGTTGGCCCCTGTGAGAATGGAATGCTGGACTAGGTGGGCCTTTTCCCTGAGCCAGCTGGTTAGACTGCATAATGAAGTTGACATCGTGTAGCAGTGAGGGCATCTTCCCTAACACTGCACATGAACTCAAACATGCAACAACCAAAATGGGCAATATCAAAGTGTGGAATCTGTTTTCAGCTTGATGCAATTCCCCAAACCCCCAGTGGTAAAACATCAACCAATAAAACACGAGGCATGTGGACCATAATAAAAACAATGTGATTTTTTTTAAAAAAACAAAGCATCTGTCAACCAAAACAGTAACTCTTATAAACTGTCTTGAAACCCCAGAGTGTACAGTAGCATAAAAGAGCTATAAATAAATGCTGAAAGCAGCAACACAATCCTGATTTTTTAAGTAAATTCATTTTTACCTGGCAAGTGAAACTCAGAGTAGGTACATGGTCCTAGGGAGGGCAATACTGATTTTCACGGACTCATAACATTGCCTTTCTGATTCTTCTTTACTAGCTTTTTCAACTAATGTGTGCTTCTCTCATATTTACAGGTTCATGGAACAGCATCCAGAAATGGATTTCTCAAAAGCAAAATTCAACTGATATGGTTGGCCTTTTTCTTCTCCCCTCCCCTCCTCTAAACTCATTAGGATAAAATATAAATGAAAATAAATCAGCAAGACGGTATAGTCGTTTCACCCAGCCCTGGGACTGCTCACATCACCTCAGAGTGAACTTTCTGTGTAAAAAGAGTTGCACTGGTTAATCCGTGTAGCACACTGCTTACGCTTCTGGATTTTCAACAGCAGTATCAATCACCTAAGGCCCATTTTACCTTTTCACAGGGAAGAATATTTCAGGGAGAGGAAGGAGTGATGGGAAAAGGGAGTACTATCAGATTGTCCCTTGGTTCTTGCTTAGTGTCTAGGAAGTATCATTTAAAATATAATAATTTAAGTAGCAAGAGAGACACTCAGCCTTCGTCATCCTCTACTCTCCCAGCTCCTACTCTTGAAATCAGAGCTGAAAGTCTTCCTGCAGCCTTCCTTCTACAAACAAAGCAACCCCTGCAGACTTCTAATTCAGTGCAACAACGCTGAGCATTTTCAGACGTTGCAAGAAAAAATACTGACAAATTTGATCCACGGGTGTCTCATGCTTGTTGCACTTGCACCATTGTTCCCAAGGAATAGCTTGTGTTGGAGTGATAAGCACTTCACTCAAGGAAGTTCCCATTAGACGTTAAAATGAAAGCACGAGAAGCAGCTTCACAAAGCACCCATCTATCTGCTTGTCAGAACTTTCTATAACCTCTAAAGTTTCTGTAGTATTTCAAGTGTTACGTTCAGAAGCTTGGAGGCAAAAGGGATAGATGGCTTTTGCATCTCTGTTTAGGCTTATGGGTGGTGTGTAGGAGTATCAAACTGTTTAGGCCACATCAGAATCTGGTATATCAGTCCTACATGTTGTTCCACTTGGATCTGTCACTCAGCTGTTTCTGCCAGGCCCTGATGGACCCACTTCAGAGCTTCAATCTTGTATATTTGCCCCAGATATTAGAGGTTTTGCCCTTCAGAATGACTTCCTTATCCTTCCTGTTGCAATACTGCTGGTGATTTGGCCTTACATAACCAATATTTAGGAATAGGAAGGGTCTGTTAAGTGATCAGTTACTTCAAAAAGGTTGACTTGCTCTACTCTTGTTGTAGCTAAAATGAATTGATCCATACAAACAATGCTGGTGTCTAAAACTAGCAGTAGGCAAGGTTTTTCTGCTGTTCACAGACACATGTTGGATGGCGGACAGATCTCTGGTTTGTTAGAGACCAGCTGTCCACCTCATTGAAGCGACTCCACATACATTCCCCTTTTGGTGTTGGACATGCCAAGCAAGAGCCTTCTGCATGTTCTATTTTTTTGTGGTGGTTGCTTTAAAAACGGCTTGTATTCTGCATGTATAAATAAAAAGGTGAAGTTTTCATGTGGTGTCATGTGACTATATTCCAGTTATCCATCTACCAGAATAACTTTTGAGCCACCAGAAGGTAGCTAGCAGCTCTTACAGAGTTTATGAAGGTATGGAATATTAAAGAAAAAATTGTCCATACCTTCCTAAACTGTAATTAGAGTATTTATGAACCCTCGTTCTTCCAGTGAAGGAAGAGCAGTGACTGGGAATAAAATATAGGCAAGGGCATAGAATATATGGCATTCAAGGCAGTGCTGGTTTCAGCTGATGGGAGTTGTAGTTCTGAACACCTGGAGAGCACCAGGTTGACATAGACTGATGTACAGCATTGTAGCCAGTCATTTTAAATAAGTTCCAGGATGTCAGCCACCCCTCACATACTTTGACAGTGGGCTGTTCCACCCCTGCTCCCTGTGGTGCAAGCTGCAACCTTTCCCCTTTTTCCTAAGCTGACTACAGGCCATTGACCCCATTCATTTGCGCCCTGTGGCCATCCCATGACTGTTCGACTTTCCACCATGAGGCAACAGTATACAGTGTCCCTGTGCCATTGTGCTCTTTTGTCATCCTCTGAACCTTGGAATGGCCTTGGTTGTCTACCGACCCTTGCTGGCTGGCAGACGACAAAGCTTTCACCTGTTTTGTGCCTGCAGAAATGTGTTTCTCTTCCTTGCAAGTCTGATTATCCTGTCTTCTGTCCATTGACTTAGCAAGGTGTGGTGAGCCTCATAGGACCAAAACCTCTGGGGTACAAGGGGGAAAGGTGCAGGTCTTCTTTCCAAGAGCTCGGTGCATTTAAAATGAAAACAAGAGAACAAAATGAGTAAAAGTGACCAAGCAGTTCAATAGCTGCCCCTCCTAATGCTGTAGAAGTAGTGTTGCCATTGTGCTTTACCTTCTCCTTTCCTCAACTGTATGTTGCTTAAACATTACAAGGCTCCAAACATTTTATTCTATAGAAGAACTGAAAGTTTTATTAACTGTAATCATTTTCATTGGAATTGTTTAAGACTTCATCGCAGCCATGAACATTGCATGGCTTTCACTGGTATAGAATGAGGGGGCTGCAATCGGACACTCATTTTCCCCGACCCTTGTAGATGCAGTTGAGACCACCATTCATTTTCAGCCAAGAGCAGCAAAAGCACTTGAGTCAGCCTCATGTGGAACCCAGACTTGCCCTTTTTTCTTTTAGTAGTAACTTACTGGCTCCTCCACCTCCCTTACCCTTCCTTTGTTATCAGCAAAGAGCAACTGTCTGAGTTAAACAAACAATCTGCAGATAACTTGACTTCCAGGTTGCTTGTTCCAAGGTTAGAATTTTATGAGCTGTTTTGCCACTGGGCTGTGATCAGGATGTGTTGTGTGAACTCCTTGGCAGTGACCCCTGCCATATCCTGAAACCTGATTACACACCTGAAGCCTTGGTGCCTTGGTACAGGCTGGGTTAATGACTTTGTTTATACTGATAAGGGCAATCCAGATAAGGCAGCCCTCTGAGTCTCCTGGCTCTGGCTGGCACCTTCATTGAGAAAACCTTTTCTCTGTGCCACGTAGAGATGCTGCTTGCCCAACCAATTACTTTGGGACAGACTTGTTTTTCAATGAGCTGCTGCTACTCGTCAAAGGAAGGTCAAGGCCGCCGAAGGGGGGTGGTTTCATTCACCCTGCCGGGGGCCTTATAAGCAGAGCTGAGAAGCAACAGCCACCATTGCTGGAAGGACAAAAAGAGGGTGTGAAGCGAAGAGAAGGTGCCAGGTCCCTATAGCATAAAAAATTACCAAGAAACTCTGCAACGGGACCGGACACGCTCAGCAGGGCCAGATAAAGCATTTGCTCTCCCAAGCAGCGATCCTGCAAGCCGCCCTCCAACGTGGAGATGGAGTACGAGAGGTGTTCCTGCCACCACGAAGAGAACCAGAACGCCATCCTCTACAGCCTCCTGAGCCAGAACCTGAGCCATCACAGGGGCAGCCACAGCCCTTCCCAGAAGCGTTGCTTGTGCCAGAAGCGCCGCACCGTCTGCCTCCGGACCCCTCAAGCCACCTGCCAAGCGGCGTCTGATGTCTTGGTGAAGACCATCAGCTTCATGAAGAACTTGCCTTCCTTCCAGCTCCTGCCCTGGAAAGACCAGCTCCTGCTGCTGGACAGCTGCTGGGCTCCCCTCTTCCTTCTGGGCTTGGTCCAGGAGATGGTGACCTTTGAGGTGATGGAGACCCCAGCCCCCAGCATGCTGGAGAGGATCCTCCTCGACGGCCCGTGTAAGAGGCAGGAGCTGCAGAGGGCGCAGCCCACCCTGGCCAGCGTTCAGCGTCTCCAGTGCAGCCTGAACTCTTTCTGGAGCCTGGACCTGAGCCCTAAAGAGTACGCCTATCTGAAGGGCGCAATTCTGTTCAACCCCGGTAAGTGCCACTGGACCCTGGCATAGCAAAGGAGCCCTTTGTAAAGGCCATTGCTTTTCATTGACAGTAGACTAAAAGGGCTAGAATCATAACAGTGCATGTTAGGGATGTGTTTTCCATAGGCTGCATTCTGAGTCAAGAACTTTGAATCCATTTCATCAAATGCATTTTTAGCCAATTATCTGATAAGGGTAAAAAAAAATGATTCTTGTTAAAGCTTTAATAAAAGTTACAAATACCAAAAAACAACGAATTAAAATACGTCGTGAAAAAAGTTATAAGTGCGAAGAGAATGAAAATACAAGGTGGGGAAAGAAAGCTAAAGAAAGAATGGATTATGTAAAATATTCCATGGTGGGATACAGATTCGTATTTACACAAAGCATATAAAGTGTCGCCAAATAAAATTATATTTGATAAGAATGTACCAACCATGAGATTCTTTGGACATATAAATTACAAACAACCACCAAACAGATGCGAAGTCTGTGGGTTCTGCATCACCCCTGGTGGTGTGTATCTTATGGGTCTATTTTTCAGAGATTGAAATAGACATGACTTTTTTGAGGCATGAGTACAAACAGTAGCAAGATGCATCCTCAAGAAATTAATGAGTGGCAGTAAATATAAAAATTGTTTACAAATAAGATCAGTACTGGCATAATGAAAAATACATTAAAAATAGATTTTAAAAATATTTCCAAAACAAGAAGCATCCTTTGTACTAGTAGCAAACTCTTTTCTGCATGTGTGGGTCCTTGCACAGTCAAAACAGAACCACCTACTCACCAGAGGTGAGCGATTAACGGACTTTGGAGAACCCTAAACTACAGAAGTAAACAAACCCAGAGGGAGACAGGCTCAAATGGGACCCCTGAAACGTTCAAGTGAGAAGTAATTATGCTCAGTGAACACAGAGCCCTGACTGAGGGCATGGGAGAAAGGACAATGTGGTGCAGTGGTAAGTGTGTCAGACTAGGACCTGGGGGACCAGGGGTCAAATCCTCAGTTGGCCATGAAGCTCACTGGGTGACCTTGGGCCAGTCACTGCCTCTGAGCCTAACCTACCTTACAGGGTTATTGTGGGGGATTAAATGAAGAGGGGGAGAACCATGTGTGCTAACTTGAGCTCCTTGGAGAAAAAGGTGGGATATAAATAAATAATTGAGGCGGTTTTTTGGTTGGGTGGCTGGTTGGTTGTTTTTAAGAGCCCATGGTTGGTGGGAACCCATGCTGCAGCATTTGGTTGCGTTTCCCACTTGTTCTTCCTTTAGGTGATAATATCCATGCATCAAAAGAAGCATAATCTTAAAGGAGAACTTCTTCCATCTATGAGAGAAGGGAGACTGCTTCATTTAAGATGGTGCTTGCAAAATGCAGTCTTCACACATGCCTGTTTCTGGTGGCTTTTTGAAAACAAAATCTTTTGGTTAATTAAATGGATCCACCTTTTTAGTTGATCCTAACTTTCTTCTTATCAAGGAACCAGTGCAACCTTAGGTTTCCATGCTAGAAATGAACAGATAGTTCATAGTCTAAGCAAGAGCATTTCCCTAGGGTCTGGATGAATCCTCACTGGCAAAAGATTATCACACACCTTTCTGCTACAAAGTGGTGGAGAGCTCCAGGCTGGTTTTGCTGAGTTGGTTTCCTTTGAAGAGAAGATTAGTGGATACACAGAGTGCTTGTTTTTAAAATCCTGTTGTTTACCGATGTGCAATTGCGCAGTCACGGGCATGGGGGAGGGAGAGAGAAAATCACACAGCGGGCTTGTATCCAACTATGCCATAGAGCACACCTGTTGGAATAAATGGATTTAAGTTAATCGTGTCTATTGATTTCAATGCCCCTCCTCTGAGTATGAGGTAAGATGAAACTAGATTGCATCCAATTTACCTGCTTCAAGAACCTGGGGTTGAAGCCAACTAAGTTTTGCTCAGAGAGAGAAAAAATTGCCCAGAGTAGATTCACTTAAATTAATGGTGCTAAGTTTGTCATGCCCGTTAATGTCAGTAAATGCTATAAGTATGCCAAACACTGTTTATTGCACTGACATCCTGTTCTTCCTTTAGAAAGTTTAGGGTTGTATATATGGTTCTTCCCACCTTATTCTCACAACAACCCTGCGAGGTTGGATAGAGATTGGATAGTGACTAACTGGTCCCAGATCACCCAGTGAGCTTCAGAGATGAGAGGTGTTTTGAACCCTAGTCTCCCAGGTTTTAATCTGGCATTTTAACCACTGCTGCTTGGCTTAGGACACAGGGTTGTCCCCATGAAGTTTTACTGGACCAAATCACTCTGCCCCAGTGTGGTTTTTAAAAAATTAAGGGTGACAATTTGTTGCTTCTTAAGAGTGCCTGAATTCCGTTTCTTGAAATTCCTGCTCTAAACACTATAGCACAGCACTTCATTTTTTCTCCAAAAAATGATAGCTAGGCCTGTAGCCTTCATGAAACCCTCCACTCTAAGCTCCTGAGTTACTGACAGCTGGTAGAGATTAGGTTCTGAGTTTCAAGGTAGAGAAAGCATTCTAGAGCATGTTGATTCTGGATTGGCTTGGTGGCGAAAACAAGAGCCCCATCAGCCAGCAACAATGTTCTGATGAAAATCATCCAAGTGAGTCCACTTGAATGCCCTTTGTTTCTTCTGCATTCCCCCCACCCCTGCTTCCAGGGCCCAATGCATTGTATCACAACACTTTAATCAGTCATAGCTTCCCCCAAAGAATCCTGGGAAGTGTAGTTTGTTAAGGGTGCTGAGTGTTGCTAGGAGACCCCTAATCCCCTCACAGAGCTACAGAGTGGTTTAACAGTCAATCCTTCTTCCCAGGGAACTCTGGGAATGTTAGCTCTGTGAGGGGAAGTAGTGGTTTCCAAACTCCCATCACCCCTTAACTACAGCTCCCAGGATTCACGGAGAGAAGGCATGACTGTTTAAAGGTGGTATGATGCTGCTTAAAATGTGTAGTGCAGACGGGGCCCAGTATTGAAGCGTTCAAATCATTTGACATTTTCACAGAGCCTGTGAATAATCTGAGTTTCCTCTTCTCTCTCCTCTCTCTCTGCTCCCAGACGTGCCTGGTCTTAAGGCTTCCTCGTACATCGAGAGCCTTCAGCGAGAAGCTCAGCGAGCACTCCAAGAAGTCATGACCTTTCTCCACCCAGAGGACCAAGGCCGCTTTGCCCATGTCCTGCTGATCTCCTCCTCGCTGAAATCCATCCCTCCTGCCCTCCTCACTGCCCTTTTCTTCCAACCGGTCATTGGGAATGCAGACATTCTGGAGCTACTGACAGAAATGATGCTGGCGAGAGAGCTCCCTTGGCCACAGTGACTCCAGTTGGGTTGGCTCCCAGGTCACCCACCACATGCTCAGTTTTGCTCCAGTTTCCAAGTGGCGGTGTGCAGTCCATCTGGATCGTGCAGTGGCAGAGAGAGCCTGCCTCCTAGTGATGACTTTTCAGACAAAGGGGCTACTGGATGGCAGATCTTAGAATACAAAGGGACGTACAGCCTTCCATGAGGGAGTGAGGCAGCCATCTCAGGCAACAAGGGGAGGGTGGAGACACAGTGAAGAAATATAGCTCTTTATGAGCCCCTCAGGCTATCCTGTGCCCCTAAACTAGCTTGTCCCATCACCAGTGCTGAAATAAGATTCAGCTGCTAATCCAATGAGCTGCTTTTTGCAGAAAGGTGGTGGGCAAGCATTTTTTCCTTCGTTGACAGCAGGAAAATGTGTTGATCTGGCCCTGATTACAGTCAGTGGTGCAGTTCAGGAATGTTATTCTGTGGGCTTCAATGGTTTTACAGGAGCGGCCCCCACTCTGCTTTAGATTGTATTATGTATTAAATCTCTTACTTCAGAATGTGATGAGCCAGTCCTGTTGTGTTTGGGAGGAGGAGCACTAGCCCAATCTGTTGAGTGGACTCCAAGTCCACTGCCTGCAAAGTCCTGGCCTTGGGAGCTGCTGTTCCTGTAACCAAAGTATTTAGTTGGAACATAGTTTCTGTGACTGGTGGCTCTGTCTATTTCTCTTCAACCTTTGCTTGCCATGACATTCAGAACAGCTTTCAGAAACCGTAATTCCTCTTGCCTGCTATTCATCACACTATCCATATAAAAGCTGCCCTCCCTGATTTCGCTAGACTCCAGCCTACCCTCACATGTAGTGCCCATTTGCTCCAGTTTGTAGTACACGGGATGAGACCATCTTGGCATAAACTTTGGGTGTCAGTATTTTGTAGATGGATGCTTTCTTGTAATTTGTGTGTAAAACTAAGATGTGCTAAGTTATTATTTTTTAAAAAACACCACCTCAACAATGAATAAAACGTTTTTGCAATTTGGACAATTGCTGGTGTCATTTTGAAGACTGGAGGGATTTGGGCTGATCAATAGTTTAACACCAAGGTATAATAAAGATATTGTGTCCAAATCTGTTTCTTTTCAAATTTTAGAGCAATATATGTCTGTTTTGGAATTCACACATCATCCACAAATGTCCCACTTAGGCTGCCCAAATCCTTCACCAAATGTTCATCAGTAGAGACACCATAGTTGACTACAGCATGTTGCTTGTCCACACTACATGACTGCAAATCAGCTCACTGTCTCCTTTTCTACCAAAAATCATAACAGAACCTGATTGCATTATAAAATAGACCATATGTACAGCTGAGGGTGCCAGGTTCTGCATGTCTCCTGAGAGTCTGTCTGTAGTGATTATATTTCCAGCAAAAGATTATATCACCATGCGCTGAGCTATCCTATATGAATCATGCTGAAAGGAGAGAGACTCCATGATTCTAACAGTACAGTATTGGCACAGATACACCTAAGCAGTTTGTGTGACATCATTCATGACGGCATCTATTTCACAATGGTCGTGTATCTTATGTTGCACCAACAGGGTGGGGATTCTGTCGTATCCTATAGTCCAGGAATGAGAAACCGTTTCCATCCCAAAGGCTTCATTCCCTTTTGGGCAACCTTTGAACTACATGCCAGTGATGGGTGGGGCCAGAGGCAAAAGTGGACAGAGCAACTAACTTTACCATTGTCTAGCAAGCTAGTTTCCATGCACACACATCCCACTCAATCCTCTGTGCAGACAAGCAAAAGCTATTTTCAGAATTCAAAGACACATTCAAAGACAGTATCTTAGTTACAGGATGATGCTGTTAATCAAATTTAGTTGCTCCCATTAGCCAATGGAGACATTCTGAATAGCCAGAGCTCCGCTTCTAAGGTAAATTGATGCCCCAATATTCAACAATCTAGCCTGCACATTGCAATAATTTAATTGTTGTTGTTGCCATCTTCAAGTTCACACCAGTCCAAAGCAACTTCTGAAAAGAAATTTAGAAGGAATTCTCAATTTATTAGCAGTTGTACTTTCTCTTCTGCAAGGTCCCTGGCCCATCATTTCTTGTCAAAACACAAATCTAGAACACGGGGTTGGTCAAGAGGGGATAAGCCAACTTAGGATGTTTGTATTGAGTTCCGAATTTTCAACTCATGCTCATAGTTTTGATTAGGACTAAAGAGTACTAACTACCCTATCCCCACCCTCAAGCACAGGTAGAGTAGCCTAGTTATCTCCTCCCATTCCCATATTGTGTACTTTCCAGTTGTACAAGGGGGCATCCAATTTTTTCATTATGTGTTTCCATTGCAAATGCATATGGAATGTCTCTGAAGGATACCATGTATCCATTGACTAGTAGAATGCCAGCCCTTGGTACTGAATGTAAGTTGTTGAACATAATCCATCCCGGAAGCCTGTTCGGCTTCCAAAATGTTTGACAAACGAGGTGTGGCTTCCGATTGGTTGCAGGAGCTTACTGCACTCAAGCAGAAGCTGTGTCAGACGTTCAGCTTCCAAAAAACATTTGAAAACTGGAGCATTTACTTCCAGGTTTTCAGCGTCCGGTAGCTGAAACTTTCCAAAACGGAGCCATTTGGGAGCCGAGGTCTGACTGCACAGTAGTGACCTGGAGGAACTCGATTTCAAGTTTGTAAGTGTAAAAATATGTATTTTTTAAGTGTTTGGCATATAAGCTACGCTTATTTAGCAGGCTGTACTTCCCTGCAAGCCAATAGATCTGGTAAGATGGCATGCTTTTCTTGCTTCTCCACTAACACTATGAAAAAGAAAGTGTACCTAGTTCTAATTTATAAGCATATACCAGGGAATAACTGGGTAGTTTCTTCCCCACTCCCTACAAAATTAAATCTGTACCCAGGAATATGATCAGTAGAAGTTTTATATTTTTAAAAAGAACTATGAGATGCTCCCCCGCCAGCGTAGCAGGACTCCTGTGCCTATTTATAGGCAGGAATTCAACAGCTGCACCATTTCCCATGCTGAGGGTGAAGGGAAGCTGCACCTGTCCAATTTCAGCCTGTCCCGCAGCTGCTAAAAGTACAAAAAAAATTGTGCGTAGCAGCCACCATTTAGAGCTCCAATATGAAAGTTTAAAAGGTGGACGCCAGACGCAAAGAGGGTCCAGCAGCTGTCACACTTCAGCCTCAAGATCATGTGGTTAACTGCAGAAGGCCCACAGAGACGATGAAAAGAGCAAGCTCGAGGTCCCTCCGTCCTGACCACCAGAAGGATCATAGAGACTAGACCATACAACCCAAATCCCTCAGAGTGGGTCGCTCTATCCATTGGCACGTCTATGTCTGGCACGTGACTCTAACAGTGCCTAGCCTTTTTCATCTCTGTGGTTTATGATTGGCATCGTCGGGAGAGGAGCCTGGCGTGACGCCATTACCTTGCGCCGCTGACACGGTCATATGCTGTCTCCGTCTCACGTGATGCGCTTCCGGTGTTGCAAGATGGCGGTGCCCACCACTGACCCTCCTTCCCTCCAGCCCGGCGGCCGATATTGCCTTATCAGTTGCGTTCCGGCCCAGCTTCGCTCCACCGATCTCCGTTTCTACTTCAGCCAGTTCATCGAGGCCGGTGGCTTCCTCTGCTTCCATTACCGCCATCGCCCTGAACGTATAGAGGGTCCGAGCGCTCCTTCCCGGGCAGGCCCGACCTGCTGCTGCCTGGTGGCGGTGAAGCCCGGCTGGTCCCGCCGCTTGGTCCGTATGTACTCGGGAAAGCGCTGGATCGACGCGCAGGGAGAGACGTTGCCTGGCCGGTGCCTTATACGAAGGGTTCGAGTTTCCTTTGACAAAGGTACTGAAAGGCAAGAAGGAGAGGTGCTGGGAGTGGTCACTGTATTTACCTTTGATATATTCGAGCTTTGAATTATGGATGGCACTTAATGCATTTTAAAGCATTTTGGGTCCATTGATTTCATTTTCTCCCCTATGTACAAGTCAATGAGATGGTGTCTTTATGTATCTAATGAATTTGGCTTTAGCCTATTACAGTTTATGGCCACGTTAGAACTGTTAGTCTTGTAAATAGCATAAGACTTTTCATGTGTGTTTGCTGTAGTGTAGCACCCTGCTTGTGGTTAACGCTTAGCTGGAATGAAATATTCAACGCAGCAACAGAGAAATTAAAATAATAATTTATTTGTCAGACAAATAAATGAGAGGCTCAGTGGTATATGGTTACCAAGCTCTGGCCTGCCTCCTGCCATTATGGCCAGCACTTATATTCCCTTAATCCAGCCCCCTTTGCTCCTCCTGGGGCTGCCTCTGTTCAATCAGCCTGGTTGGATTTCCTATTGGCTGATTGCTATAACTAATCACAAAAAGATACACCCATATCCTCCTATCCTTATAAGGGAGACAAAGAGCTATATATTTGACATATAAGTAATAATATATCTTACATGGAATCTTAATTACCAGCTCACCTCTTGCCCTATTGCCTTCTAAAACAAATGTTTAATCTTACATTTTTATGTTCAACAGATGTCAAGGATCTTGAGTTCACATCAACATTGAAAGATCTCCTTCATTTGAGGGTCTTTTAAACAAATGCCTGACAACTATATATCAGAAGTGTTCGATGGCGTCTCCTGTCTGGCAAGGGGGGGCTAGGCTCATTTGCCCCTCTGGTCTCCTATTGCAATATGACTCTATGAATCTAGCATTTCTTAAATCCTTTGCATAATTACATTTAAGCCAATATATTTAAGCTAATATATTTCATACATTATCATATATAGCTTTTTAGAAGGATAAATCTCCTCAAAGTAAAAGGAAGGAACAGTTTACAGCCTCAAAATAAAAAGTGAAGAAAAAGTCTCTTCCCCTGTTTACACTCCCCCCCTTCTCCAGCCAGTTGTTTTTCAAAACCATTTGCTCTTGGCCTTTCAACCTTAGGAAGAAGATATGGCTCATTTTACTGGGAGGCACATTGGTATTATTTTACTATTTACCCATTCTTAATAGTGTTTTTTCAGCCTTGGGGCAGCATATGTAATTTCCCATCAATGGGGCCCTCTTGTCTTAGGAGAAAACCTCTTGCCAAGGTTTTTTTCTGCCTGGCATGAAACCTTTGAAAATCTAAGCCCATTTAATTTAGGAACCTGATCAAGATATAAGCCAATATAAGTCTTGATTAAAAATGCAGTCTATATTCAGATGCCACATTCCCCCCTTTCAAGCTCAAGGACCTTGCTTACCAAGCGTCCTTGATAGCTTGATCATCATATTCCTGAGGTAAAGCTCTGTATAGGGCCATGATATGAGGTAGAGTTTCATTCGAAATCATCTTGCTAATTGTACTTCTAAAACATGAGATGATACATGGCACCATACATAAAACCATTATTACTACCGTCAAGAAAAACAAGCAAGACAATAATATCCCTTTGAGTCCCGCAACATTAGGTAACCAATTGGTGAGCCATCCCATATCCCATCCTTCCCATGTTTATACTTGGACATGTGCTATATTCTCCATCTTTGTAGCCAACACACGGATTGCCTCACCATTATCAGAAATGTTAAAGCAACAGGCATTCCCTGTCAAGTTCAAGACTCCACATAGGCCTCCCTGCCTGGCAAGTACATAATCCATTCCCATTTTCAGCTGCATAATGGCGGCTCTACTTTCATCCAACTGTTGTGCAATAAGTCTCAAACTCTGGGCCGTTGCATTGGTTACAAGTTCCACTACTGCTTGCAATCGAATTATTCTGTTTAGTTTATAAATAGGATCCCGTGCCCCTTGTATGAGCTCACCAGGATTCCAGGAGGCAGGATCATAATAGGCTATAATGCGCTCTGGCGGCCAATCATCAGTACCGCTCCAACTTTGGGTACTTCCTCCTGCTATACGAGAAATATCAGCATTCCTTCGTGTTCGCTTAGCTGAACTAGTGGGCATAATCCACATTGGTGGTAATACCCATCCCAGGAAACAAGTCCCACTCCATTTGGAAGGGAGTTTCTTGTATGCCCATTCTCCACATATCCACCACAACCATCGGGTCTGAGGTTTTTGGTACTTGGAGTACAGAAGGCGAAAATATCAAAAGAGGTAGAGAGTTCACAGTGCAGTATGTTAGATTGCCTTTTTCTGTCACAGTTATGTTCCACACCACTTTCCATGCATAAATAAAAGGAGGTGCACAGGGCAAGGTATTCCGAGTTCGATACGTAGTACCGTTTGCCCAGGTTTGACTATTCTTAATATAATCCCAAGTATAGTGGCAATGAGAAGAGCCTATCATGGTAGGGTCAGCTGCATCTGATGATTTATGCACACAGATTTCCCCTTGCACAGGTATAACTCGTATTGGTTTAGTTGAGTTCCAACCGGGGAAATTCTGTACTTCTGTTTGGTGTGGCATTTCGCTTACCATACCAATGGCACTTAATGGTATTGGTAATAAGGGCATACCTCCCTCTGAATCATCTGGCCCAAGAGAGCAAACAAGGCAATTAGTCCTATTTGCAACATTGGCTATCATCTCAGCTAAGCCTACCCACATATTGTGGTCATGGCGGAATCCATATTTAGCAAATTTGGTCAGATTCATGGACCCTTCCCCTTCCCAAGGGATCAGGATTAATAATAAAATCATGTTGATGTCTAGCATATGCATTCCTTCCACAAAAGATTACCTTATTGTGATAGCAAATAATTATTAGTCCCAATATAATTCCCCCAGTGACAGAAATGGGGAACCACCAAGACCAAAACATATATCCCAAGGATCCCCAATGTGTAATATCACTTATAATTGTTCCACAAGGGGGCAGTCAATCAATTGTATAAGAGAATCTTCCCGTTCACAATTGCTGGTTTAGACGCTCCTCAAGCTTCAGGCGTGCGCAGGTCAGCCAGCTTCCAGGTTGTGGCTGCAGCAGGCCGGTCGTCAAATGTTGCCCGTGACCTAACCCGCTCCCGGTAGGGCTAGATACAGGGGTTTTTGGAGAGAGTCAGTTTTAAAGGATTAGAGGGGTCACCTTTGCATGTCCAACTGCCTTCAGACTTCTTTAAACGAGAGTGATGAATCCAGGGGGTCACCTCAGCTACCTTCACCGCTGTTAGAATAGAGAGCAGGACGGTGTAAGGTCCACGCCACTTAGGTGCAAGTGGATCACGTTTCCACTCTTTCACCCATATGCTATGCCAGTCTGGAGCTGATGAATCGGCTTGGCAATGCTGCACGGCGTGTGCTTGAGGGCCCACCTGTTAAGATAAAAAAACAAACAAACACGGGAGAGAGACAAAAACACGGGAGAGATTGCACTTGTCCCTGTGTCACATGGTCTCCTATTTGTTTGAGGTCAGTTGGAATATCCTGAACAAAGGAGGGCGGCCTCCCATACAGGAGCTCAAAAGGTGACAACTTAAGTCTTTTTGTGGGTGCGCACCGAACACGAAACAGTGTTATGGGTCAGCAAGCACATGGGGATATTAAAGCAGCCTGTGCTTTTCCTTTGCAGGCTTGGCACAGCCCGGCCTGGTCCCTGGGGTGCAGGGCCGTAAGAGATGGAGGCAGGCTGGGCCCTCTCCCTCCTGGGTGAAGCACCTGCCGGAAGCCTCGTGGCAATCATCCCCCCCCCCGGGGGCACACGCAACAGACACTGGGGCCAACGGAGCGTGGTGGGTTAGGGTGGCAAATGCCTCTCTGAGCTCCGCAGAAAAGCTGAACTTGCACCAGAGCCGCCTCTGACCCACATAATGGGCTATTGCCAGCTTGTATTTTAGGGAGCTGGTTTCTTGTTTTCAGCCTTGCAGCAGCAGTACCCGACTGCACACACTTAATGTGATCTCACAACAATCCTAGGAGGTAGGCCATGGTTATTCCCATTGTAGAAGAGAGGAGAAACGGAGTGATATAATGCCAGCAGTAGTATAAATATGTCCCCATACATGCACCATACAAATAAAGAGTGGACACATAGTCCTACAGATACAACCGACCCTTTGAGGGTGACCAAACTGTTGATGCGGCCCCCCGATGAATTTGAGTTTGACACCCCTGCTTTAGACATATTAGTGGGCTTCTGGCATGCCCTGCAGATGCCTTGCACAAGTGTCTGGCGGTAGGTAGTAAGCCTGGCCAGGTGAATTGCATTGTTTGGATCCCAATTAGGATCTTCCAAGGGAAAGTTGTCCTGGAGATGATGGTCAATATTATAAATATTTCCCACTCTGGCCTGCTCACGCAAATATATCTGTGCCTTTTCAATTATGTCTCTCCTTTCCTCAGTGGTGAAAAGAGTATTCAGGAGCTGGCGACAATCTGTCCAAATAGGACTATTACTATTGAGGTCACCAAGTCCATCATAGCCTGAGGTTTTTCTGCGAAAGATGGGGTGTTTTCCAATTCATCAGATCTGTAGTTGTGAATGGAATACATTGCAGGGTCGAAGTTCGAGGTGGCCGTGGTCCAGGTTGCCCATTAACCAGCACAGGCTCCTCAAGTGCATCAAATACTCTTCTAAGAGGGGCTACTACGTGACCTTTTTCTTCACTTTGCTCTAGGGGCCTCAAATCATAGGGGATGGTATTTGTCCCAAGGCGTTCTTTTAGCAGCTTTATACGCCTGGCTGTATTGCTTGCTGACCGATTAAGGTCTCCCTGTAACTTCTGTAATAATTCTCTAGGACTTGGATGTACAGGGGTTTGGGGTAGGCAATCAGTTGTTCCACTAAAAGAGACTGTAGATGGAGTTCTACTGGGACTCACAGGTGGAATAACCACTTCTGCTTGGGCTTCATTATAGGACTCCAATGCCTCCTGAAGATATTTATCATAATCTATCAAGGAATCAAGCTCTGTGACTCCACTCCCATTATTCATTCCAGTTTCTTGCCTTGGGGTTACAACTGGTGGAGTGTTTGGATTAGACTCCCTTCGTTGTGGAGCATAGGGTGGAGGTGGAAGCACCTCTTCCTCTGGTCCCTCAAAAATGGGTTTAAGTTTATTTGGCAAGATTCCTTTCCTAGCTTCGGCTTTTACAGCCAATAATTTGCATCGTTGGACTTTGCATTCCCTTATCCATGGAGGATTTTTTTTTTTTTTTTAATGTGCTCAGCCAGGAATCTATATATGAAAATTGTTCTGGGCACCCTCCAGTTTCTTTGGTGATGTTAGACCAAAGTTTGCTTACTAAATTTATATCAAAGGTTCCCTGGGATGGCCATCCAGTACTTTGTTTTGGCTACCCTAATTCACATAACGTTCTCAAGCGCTCTGGCGTCATTTTGACTCCATATGCCCCTGAGAAGGCTTTCTTAAAATTATTTAACATACATTCAAGAGGTGTATTTCCCCCTTTGAACCCCCAACTCCCATTGTATGGCCCTGTGAAGTATCCACTCAGTCACTCACACACACGCCTTACTGGGAAACGAAGTAGTACTCACTCCACACTTAGGTCAGCTACACATTGTACTTTCTCACACATGCAATGCACTAGATACTTCAACCACACTCTACCTCCCAATCTTCCCTTTGCCCTACACCAGATCACCATCTGATGTACCCAGCCACCTAGCGTACTCAGTTCCCCTTTACTGAGACGCAGAAGTTTGATCAGGACTTCTCTTCCTCCCAATTAATTGGAGGGCCAAAACCCCTTAGTGCACTTACCCTTAGCTGGTTGCCTGTTTATTTCTCTGGTCCCCCCCGGTCCGTCGCCGTCAGTGGGCAGGGTATCAGACAGACGAGACTTCTGCGTTCCCCCTGGAAAAATTTACCAGTGCGCGCTGGGAAGCAGTTTAGAGATCCTCTCTCTTGTACCCTGTCCAATAGGGCGAAGGGGCTGCGTTCCAGCAGACCACTTATCCGAGTCGCAGGCACCATAAAATGTAGCACCCTGCTTGTGGTTAACGCTTAGCTGGAATGAAATATTCAACGCAGCAACAGAGAAATTAAAATAATAATTTATTTGTCAGACAAATAAATGAGAGGCTCAGTGGTATATGGTTACCAAGCTCTGGCCTGCCTCCTGCCATTATGGCCAGCACTTATATTCCCTTAATCCAGCCCCCTTTGCTCCTCCTGGGGCTGCCTCTGTTCAATCAGCCTGGTTGGATTTCCTATTGGCTGATTGCTATAACTAATCACAAAAAGATACACCCATATCCTCCTATCCTTATAAGGGAGACAAAGAGCTATATATTTGACATATAAGTAATAATATATCTTACATGGAATCTTAATTACCAGCTCACCTCTTGCCCTATTGCCTTCTAAAACAAATGTTTAATCTTACATTTTTATGTTCAACAGATGTCAAGGATCTTGAGTTCACATCAACATTGAAAGATCTCCTTCATTTGAGGGTCTTTTAAACAAATGCCTGACAACTATATATCAGAAGTGTTCGATGGCGTCTCCTGTCTGGCAAGGGGGGGCTAGGCTCATTTGCCCCTCTGGTCTCCTATTGCAATATGACTCTATGAATCTAGCATTTCTTAAATCCTTTGCATAATTACATTTAAGCCAATATATTTAAGCTAATATATTTCATACATTATCATATATAGCTTTTTAGAAGGATAAATCTCCTCAAAGTAAAAGGAAGGAACAGTTTACAGCCTCAAAATAAAAAGTGAAGAAAAAGTCTCTTCCCCTGTTTACACTCCCCCCCTTCTCCAGCCAGTTGTTTTTCAAAACCATTTGCTCTTGGCCTTTCAACCTTAGGAAGAAGATATGGCTCATTTTACTGGGAGGCACATTGGTATTATTTTACTATTTACCCATTCTTAATAGTGTTTTTTCAGCCTTGGGGCAGCATATGTAATTTCCCATCAATGGGGCCCTCTTGTCTTAGGAGAAAACCTCTTGCCAAGGTTTTTTTCTGCCTGGCATGAAACCTTTGAAAATCTAAGCCCATTTAATTTAGGAACCTGATCAAGATATAAGCCAATATAAGTCTTGATTAAAAATGCAGTCTATATTCAGATGCCACAGTAGTAGATGGACTCTGCTGTCATTCTGGGAAACACTTTGTTCCTTTTGGCTGGGGAGAGTAGAATGAGACTGAAGCAAAGATATGTAAGTGGTATACTGATGTAATACAAGTTGGTGGGTTACTGCTAAGTGATTTTTCTTGCCCCTTGTGTTTATAATTTTTACAGATGCTGAAACACTCTCTTATAAGACTAAAAAGGAGCTCCGCACATCCTCAAATGAAACTTTCACTGAGGATGATTTAAAACGGCTTCCTGAACTAAACCCACCATCTTTCATGCCCTGTGGGAATGTGGGAACTCCTTTGAGTGTCTTTTTAGATCTCATTAAAGCCTGCAGGATGCCTTCTCGTGCCATCAAGAAGCTGCGGTTGCAGTTTCCCAGAACTGGCTCTTCTCGCAGGTATGGAAATGTACCATTTTCATATGAAGAAACTGAGACTATTGTAGGAGAGGAACGAGTTTACACAGCTTCAGGAGAGGAGATAACAGAAGGGGGAGACCTATCAAGAGTGAGCACAGCCAATCAAGGCAATGGCATGGCAGAGAGATACTTGAATGATCCAGAGAGTGAAGCAGAAGCTGAGTTGGATGATGTAAGTAGTTTTTTTCCTAATTACACAATGTCATGTTATGTGCTTGTAGCTATTTTAGAGAAGTAATTATATTATTTTGTAAGGAAGAAGGAAATGTGCTAATACTTATTCATCCTTACAAGTTGGGAAATATGTTATTTTATGAATCTGAAAACTAATGTGACCCACACAAATGAGCCTATGGACTGCGTTTTGAATCAAGGTTTCCCATTCTTCAGGGTAGCAGCTGCCCATAATGATAATGTTAGGTAGAAAAGTTTTGCTGGAATTCTTGTACTCTAGCTGAAAAAAATATTTTACTCATTAAAACCTCAGAATTGATGATCTTCTGGGAGAATCAATTCTGACATTTTGTAATGTCCCCCTTATTCATTCTGCCAAGCTTGCTTTTATTCTAACTGTATAGCTCCATTAGCCCATCACACTGCAAGCTAGGTGCTTAACTGGAAAATACTTTGTAACCAAACTGAGGCTATGGCAAGGGGGTGGGGGTTGACTGGTTTAATATGAATACTAGTTCACAGCCAAGGGTGACTGCTTTGCACTAAAGGAACCTGTGGTCTCTTAAGATGCAAATTGTATATACACATGCATGGTAGAGAATAGGGTGACGGGAGGAAACTATGGTAAAATAATGCAAGTAAGATACTAACGATAGAGCTGAGAAGACCATCTCCCGTAACCTGATTCTGCCAACTCTCCTACATAGATAAGATCCTGTTACTACCCAGCCTGGTTCCCATCCCTTAAAAACTTTTTACTGCCTGTTAAAGATCTCTCCACATTTTGAATCCATTGGCCTTTGTGCATAATGATAACTTTATGGCGTTCATTAAGCCATAAAAAATGTTTAAAAACAGTGTCCACCACAATGAAGGGTCCTGGCAGAACTATAGTGAGTCCATAATCATACATACAATAAGCTTCTAAAAACCAGTCTATTATGTTTCTGTTCTCCTAATTTCTCCGTCTCCTGAAGTTCAAGATGAGTTCTGTCTGAGCAGGCCCTTAGCAGTGAGCTTATTACAACTAGGCCCAGTGAAACTGAGGAAGTGGGCAAAGAGGGGAAACTGGCCTAAACCTTTCCTGTATTTGTCCCCACCCCACCCCCTTCTACTACAGGATGACGATGACAGATGCGAAGAGTGGGAGCGGCACGAGGCTTTGCATGAGGATGTCACCAGCCAGGAGCGCACAAAGGAACGTTTGTTTGAGGAGGAGATTGAACTGAAGTGGGAGAAGGGGGGCTCTGGGTTGGTCTTCTACACAGATGCGCAGTACTGGCAAGAAGAAGAAGAAGGAGGTAACCCTGAACAACACATCCTGGATTTGATTCTACTTTGTTGCTGAGAGCTGGGATAGAGTGTGCATCAGCGTAGTCTTTGTGAACTCATGGCCCATCTCCAGATAGACAGTTTGCAAAATCCCTCATTAATAAGACATGAAAATGTCTCGGGACTGGTCTGAGACACTTTTATGCAAAAATATCAAGAATGTAGCCATACTGTTTCCTGGCATACTTCTTGTCTTGCTCTCTACTGGAGTCTGTCACTTCTTCCCCTGATATCTCTTGCTGTTCTGTTGTTTATCCTCCAATGGTCCAAGTCCACTGATATCTTTCCCTGCCCCCTTTCATTGACCACTGTGTGTTTTTTACTTCCTGGTGCACAAGGCCTCCGCTCTTCATTTATTCCCCATGACCTAAACATGGAGCATGAAAACCCAGATGGCACTGGCAAGAATAAGGTTCTTTTCGCTGCTGCTGCTGCCAGTGGCGTAGCGTGGGGGGTGCAGGGGGGGCCGGCCGCACCGGGCGCAACATCTGGGGGTTAGGGTTAGGGGACGCAAATCCACGGGTTAGGGGGTGCAATTTACTTGCCTTGCCCCGGGTGCTGACAACCCACGCTACGCCACTGGCTGCTGCTGCTACAGCTGCTACAGCTACAGCAGGCCCTACAAAGAATTATCCAGGGCAGTTGTATCCTGGGCAGTTCTATCCAGGGCAGTTCACCATGTTTGCTAAATTGGTGAAGTGGTCAAGAGGACCTAATAGATTAGGTCATGGTGATTATAAGGGGAATCTTCAAAGCTACATTGGGGGTTAATAGTTATGTCTGCAGTAAGCTCTCTGAAGAGAGGGCTTTCTCCCCATCTCTAAATATTTCAGCCTTAGTGAGAGCTGCTTTGTCCTGGAATAAATCCCTGTACAAAAGGGGAGGAATGGGGCTGAGATTTTTAGGATGCTGAACTCTAGATCTATGTTCAGCATGTCCTGCATAAAATTAATCCTGCAGTCTTTGGATGTGGAAGAGGAGCATGATCGTAATGTGGGAAAGGGGAGGATGATCTTAATGTAACACTCATCTGCAATGAGCCAATACCTCCTGCTTGATGTATTAACTTTTCTTTTGGCAGATTTTGATGAGCAGACAGCGGACGACTGGGATGTAGACATGAGCATCTACTATGATAAAGGTACTTGAGCTAAGGGCTGTTGATCTGTGATGCAAGGAATGGACAGAACCTAAACTAGTGCCTCATGCTGTACTTGAGGCTGCTGTTAATGCATTTTGGAAGCTTTAGCTTCTGCAACTACTTGGCTACATGGGGCGTCACAAACATATTGCACTAGGGCTCCAGCATTTCCACTGGCACCCTTCAGTCTTCCAGACACAATTCAAGGTGCTGGGGCTTGTGTGTGTTTGTGTTAGTCATCCTGCTGTGCTGTGATCAGATTTCAAATAACATGCTCTAGTGTCAGTTGTAATATGACAAATCTTCATAGCTGCTATCCTGCCCCAGTATGTGGGCTTAATAGCCTTCCCCAGTCTGGTGCCTTCCAGAGGCTGGACTGCAGCTCCCATCAGCCCTAATCAGTGTGGCAACAGGTTATGGGTGTTGGATATTGTAGTGCAGCAGCATCTGAAGGGTGGCAGGTTGCCTTGCAACATCCTACATACTCCTCTACCCTGGTTGGCACCTTCCTACTCCAACCTCTGAACATGAACCAGTCCAGTTCCTTTCTTCACTACCACCCCTTCCAAGCCCTGTTTAGAATTGCCTACCTCATAATTTTGGTTTTTAAAAATGAATGACAACAAATTCACCCCAAAATGGATTCCCACTTCCTCCCAAGCGAGTGAAACTGTTCCAGATTAGTAAAATTGGCAAAGCTTTTACTTGAGCCCAGCATAACAGGTATTAGTCTATTATTTCTCTCATTGTGATTGCTAAGGCTAAAGATGACTGAGAGGGGAAGTACCTTCTTTATGCTATCAATGCCTCTTGTTGTTTAAAAGGTTTATATGCTACTTTTCGGGGTCGCGGGTGGCGCTGTGGGTAAAAGCCTCAGCGCCTAGGGCTTGCCGATCAAAAGGTCGGCGGTTCGAATCCCCGCGGCGGGGTGCGCTCCCGTTGCTCGGTCCCAGCACCTGCCAACCTAGCAGTTCGAAAGCACTCTCGGGTGCAAGTAGATAAATAGGGACCGCTTACCAGCGGGAAGGTAAACAGCGTTTCCGTGTGCAGCTCTGGCTCGCCAGAGCAGCGATGTCACGCTGGCCACGTGACCCGGAAGTGTCTTCGGACAGCGCTGGCCCCTGGCCTCTTGAGTGAGATGGGCGCACAACCCCGGAGTCTGGCAAGACTGGCCCGTACGGGCAGGGGTACCTTTACCTTTACCTTATGCTACTTTTCCAGGCAACTAACATAAGATCAGCAGCGCTTAGTATAACAGAAACAGTTCAATCAATCAGTAAATATTTATTTCGAACACCGACCAGACAGTAACAGAAACTGTTAAAAAATGCAGTGGCTGTATTAAGGTGGCAAAGCTGCAATGAAGAATTCGTGGTGGTTGTTCTTATAGTCTCTCTCTTAAAAAAGAGACTCTAGACCTATGAACATCTGAAGCTGTTTTACACTCAGGCTCTTTGTCCACCTAAGCCCAGTACTATCTGCTTGACAGGAAGTGGCTCTGCGAGGTCTCTGTTAGAGTCCTTTCCCAGACCTTTTGCCTGCTCTCTTTTTAACCAGAGATGAACCTGGGCCTTCTGCATACACTTGCTCTCCACTAAGCTCAGGTCTTCATGGGGAGACAATGATAACAGGGTTTCCATTCATTCCAGATGGTGGTGACAAGGATGCCCGGGATTTGGTCCAGATGCGGTTTGAGCAGAGACTCCGGGATGGTTTGGAAGATGGGTCTGTTCTGAGCCAACAAATTGGAAACTTTGAAAAATACACCAAGGTAAGAATAAAAAAAGGGAAGAGCATAGAAACATCTGAACTTATTTTGATTTGAAAAATCCCTATTGTAAGAGCCTGGGGATCTGAACTGCATTAGTACTTTTAATACAAAGGGTAGGGGGTTGTTGTGCTGTATTGGGTCTGCTGATAATGGCCTTTTTGGGGCGAGTGCCAATCATTCTCAATCTGGTTCTGATGCTAAGTGTCCTCAGCAATTGCTCTCTTTGTTCTGGAATTGATAGAAGAATCTCTAAAGTAACATATTTTTTCCTCCCCAGGGTATCGGCAGGAAAGTGATGGAGAGGCAAGGCTGGACTGAGGGTCTTGGGCTGGGAAGCAGCAACTCAGGGATGACTGAAGCACTAGACAATGAAGGCCAGAATCCCAAATGCAAGAGGGGCTTGGGGTAAGTGAAGAGTGTCCTTTAAAAATACACGCAGTTGAGACATTCAGCCTCTCCACCTATATAAAATAAATAAAGATACAGTCATACTCAAGCTGAATGCGCTTCGGGTTGAACGCATTCGAGTTGCACTCTGTGGCAACCCGGAAGTAACGGAGCACATTACTTCTGGGTTTCGCTGCTCACGCATGCGCAGACACTCAAAATGATGTCACGCACATGTGCGGAAGCGGCGAAACGCGGCCCGCGCACGCACAAAGGCGCCGTCGTGTCTTGTGTTCTGTTCGGGATGCGAACGGGGCTCCGGAACGGATCCCGTTTGCATCCCGAGGTACCACTGTAATAATATTTATTTATTGTTACATTTATATTCCACCTTTTGTTCACGGAGCTCTAGGTGGCATGCATGTGTCTTCCCCTCCCCTTTTTATCCTCACAGCAACCTTGTGAGATAGGTTAGGCTAAGAGACACTTGTTGTCGGGGATTTGCACCTGGTTGTTTCCAGTCTTGGTCAAAACTAACCACTACAGTAGTACACTGGCTAAGGGAGAGTGACTAGAAATGATGGTAAGAACAGGCAGCCACCTAGGACCCAGGAACTCTGCACTTTTCTCACCCCTTTCCTCTCCTCAACACAAAACACTGGATTTTTGGGCAAATGTTGCCTCCATGTTTTCCAGTCTGTTTTCACAGCGCTCCCATGAGCCAAACACTTAGATCATAACTCAAGTGAGGAATTCCTTGTCTGCAGCATTTCAGAACCATTGCCCCATGGACATCTTTAATGAAAGCAAGAACATTTCTTCAGGCCTGTTGTGTTTTGTTTTTTAACACACCTTTGCTAGTAAGCCTCTTGCTCATCTTGTATCTGCTCTGAGCAAAGTTTTCATCTTTTAAATTCTGATCATGGATTCCACAAACATATGGTCAAATTAAATTCCCGTTCACTCTGCTGTGTCTCTGAAGACTTTGTTTAAAGCATTTTAATCCCACGCTTCAGACAAAAAAGGCTCCCAGGGCAACTGACAAAGGTTGATAGGACAGTCCCTGCCCTCAGATGTACCCTGTAAATGACAAAGGGACTGGGGAAGCGACTCAGTGCACTCTTTTTTAGAGTTCTTGTAATGACCTGCAGCATGCGTTTCTAGGAGAGGAGAAGTCAAAAGTTACTTATCTTTCAGCAGAGCTAATGTAGAGGGCCTGCAGTTCCATAATCACCCCTCTTCTTTATTTTTATTTTTATTTTTATTTTCATTTCAATACCATATTGCTTTATATTTTTAAGAAAAGAATCTCAAAGCTGTTTAGAACCTACATTAAAACATCAAATAAAACAATCCAGAATAAAACATTAGAGAAGAAAGTAAAATATAAAGTAAACATTCAAAGCAACATAATTAACAGAAAACTAAAATATTATCTTGAAACATTTCACAGTAAAACATTACAAAGGAGGTCAGCTACAGAATGCACATTTAATGCAGCAAAGTTAACAAAAAAACTTTAAACATTTCAAAAGCAAACATTACTAAAGGAAGTCAAATATAAAACACACTTTCAAAATAGCATAATTAGCAAGCAAATAAAATATAAGTATAGAGCAAATCTGCTGCTGTTGCTTTCAATCCTTCCAGTGGTAGTTCATGGCAGGTGATGGCTGTAAAAGCTCAGGCTCGATGATCTGGTTCTGTACTAAGAGAAAGCCAAGGTAGTCTTTGGCTTCTTCAGCAGCCTCGTAGCTGGAGTCAGCCAGGGCCCCGCCCTCCCAGTCCAGGTGAGAAAAGACCTGCATGGCAAGGAGCAGGTCTTACAGCTTCACAGACAAGAATGGCTGCTATAGACGATAACTAAGGGAGGAGCCTGGTGGTCTTCCTGCAAAGCTGATGTAGAGGCTTTGCAGTCCAGTCTCTCTCCCTGTGCCTGATGGAACCTTTCTTTCTTTTATTGCTTTTCTGTAGGTACCATGGTGAGAAGCTCCAGACTTTCACCCCCCCAAGAAGCCTCGTGGGGACAACAGCATCCTCATCTCCACCATCTATGATGACCCTTATCCTGTGGATGCAGGAGAGCAGTTGCTCCGGCGCCAGCTACCAATCAGTATGAAGCATCGCCAAGATGTGGCATTTGGCCGTGCCATGCATGGTGTTCATCACAGTTCCAGTTCCTCATGAAGGGGCTGCTAGCCAGGAATGGCTTTCGGACTATGTTGCAGCAATGTTTGCTTTTGTAAATAATTTTTTTTAATTAACGAAAGTTGCCAAATAAAGGGCAAAATGTTTAGTATTTATTATTTAGTGTTTTTTTATCAATATGGGTGCATCCTGGTGCTTGTAAACTAAATTAAAGGGTTCTTGCTTGTGTTTCTTTTGGGTTGCCACAAGATCCATGCTGCGTTACATCATGCTTAGCTAATCAATGGCCTTTATCAAGAATAATGTCCTCCATGTGCCATTGCTCTAATGCAGAGAACCATTCCTAGCAAGAAATAGCAAAAGAAAGCAGTATTTGTTGCGGGGGGGGGGGAGTATATTGTTGCTGTGGAGAGAAGAGAGAAGTGGGACTCCTGGATGAATAAATACAGAAATTTCCACAACTTTATCAGTGGTGCGATTTTAACCTTGCTGGACTGGGAGTAATAAAATAAAGTGGTCTATAATATTTCTTAGAACTTCTTTCAAGGAAGCATACACAGTGTTTTGCCATTGTATTGTCTCAACAACCCCATGAGAACTTAGAATCACTCAGAAAATGAGATCCATATTTGAGGAGTAATTTGAGGCCAGGTCTCCCTGCTCCAGTTCTGTGCTGGGTAGTGTTTAGCATCCTAAAGCCACCATGGATAACTTTAATGGGTTTTTATGCTTTATCCTGCCCTTCAAGTTCCTCAAAGTGGCCTGCGTAATGTGTTCTGCTGCTCTCATTTTGTCCTTGCCAACAACCCTTGGGACTTCTATGAAGAAAGTCAAGTTCTTCCATACAGCAGGTCTCACCACTTTGGAACATGATCTATGGATCAGATGTATGTCAATTCACCTTCCATTATCAGTGCATTTCTGTGTTTTTATTGAGTTCAGCCTTGAACCAATTGCTCTGTGTTCCAGAGCTCAAGATTCTCGCCCCCACACATCCATTATGTCTATCCCACTAACATTTTGCACTTGCTCCTTGTTTGTGTGTGGAGAGGGGAACACACAGCTGGTGCTAACTAGTGAATAAAGAAAACATTTATTGGGAAATAAGCTTGCAAAGCATAAAAAAACCCCGCACTGTAGTATAACAAGACATGTAGAGCTTCAGAAAACAACAGGCAAGGCTTTTACCTTGCATGATAAAATCAGGACCAATCATTAAAGCTTGCAGACAATAATTCCAATGTTGTTGTAGAAAGCAATGTCTGTATCTTTCACCCGCAGCTTAATTTCTAAAATGAGAAGCGTTGGGTTTCAAATATATCTCAAAAGCCAGCTCATAATGGTCCTGGCAGCTATTTCTGAACGTGACTGACCAGGGTGACGGGAATACATTCTACCCATGCTTAGATGCACTTATTTGCATAGTTTCTGCACAGCTCCAAAGCAAATTTGGAGGTTAAGCCCTAGTGTGTGCTGGCACAAAGTCAACCCTGCCTAAGAGCCAAGGATGTAGCCATAAATAATGACAGAGTGCCTATTGCAGGGGTCTGCAATGATGTGCCCCAGGGCATCTATCCTCCCCAGTGGTTTTTCTTCTGGAGGTGTTGCCTTTTTTTCCATTATGTTTCACTGGCTTTGGAGAGAGTAGATATTTTGCCTGTTTAGTGTATCAGGTTCTGAGCATCACAATCCCACTCACTCCCATGTGATGTAAGTATTTGGTGGTGCCCATGAGTGTCTTACATTTCCCAAATATGCCACTGGTCTCAAAAAGGTGTCCTATTGGAATACAATTATTCCCACCGAATGGTCATGGAGAGTGGGGAGAAAGGGGGTTGAATACATTGAAGTGAGGATGACTGGTTACCCAAACAGTGTTTGGAAATGCAACATATTGCCATGGCCATTTGGTTTCATCATTTTCACATTTTCCAGTAAACAAAGGATAGCAACTCCTTCCAAACTTCACGGCTTTTACTACGCGCTCTATAATGGCTGCCATGCCCCACCTCCGTCTTCAGAGAGCACGTCAAAAGCACAAGTGATGTCAACGTCTGTCCTCCAAGTGGCGCTCGCCGCTTAGTTAATAAGGATGGAGTCCCATGTTCGAAAAAATACGCGCGGAACCTTCGTTTTCCACTCCTTTTCCCCTCCGGATTGAAATAAGAACGTACAGCGGAGCGACCAAAGTTGCCTGGGCGGCGCCAAGCCCTAAAGCGACGCTGCTTGTACCATAGAAGGAAGAAATGTAGAGAAGCTCATCCTGTTGTCCGCAGAGGAACCTTCCTGGTTTGTTTCTGGTTTTTCGGGGTGTCCATTGGGAACTGCCCGTAGAAGTAAACGGAGAATCATAGAGTAGAACTTAAGAGTTGGAAGGGATCCCGGGGGTCATCTAGTCCGACCCCTGCAATGCAGGAATCATGCCCAAAGCCTAAGCCCCAATTAATCAACCCTGGAACAAAAGGAAGCAGCAAAGAGTGGAATTGTTTCTAATCTGGGGTTTATGTTGTCTGAAAAATGCTGATTTGAAAAAGGGCCCCCTTTCTCTCTGTTACCCAAATGCAGTGCTCTCTTGTGTGCAGAAAACCTCGTGCTCTGTTGACCTCCATGGACACACATTGCAATTTTAAATGCCACAAGAAAAAGAATGCAAAAAATTAAATAAACTGAAGTGTTGGTTCATTTTCCACACCAAACAAGGCCTGAGTTTGCTGTGTGAGGTGGCACAGAGGCACACTGGTCACTCCATACAATCAGAGGTTTTCCCAATAAATTCAGTTGGCAGCTCTGACAGCCACCATGGACAGGTGGGCAGAGGAGACCTGAGTGAACCAGAAGTCAGTTAGACTGTTTTAATGAGTGGAGTGATTACGGCTATGGCTATCTGGGGGTTGTTGTTTTTTGCCGATCTTCAGACTTTGTGCATCACTCTAACCTTTTTACTATCTCTGTGACATAGAGTCAAGGTGTGTTGTTGAAAAAAGTCCGTGTTGCAGTTGCTCGGGAGGTGAGAGACGCATTTGCGCTTGCTCTGAATGCTTCTTAATTCTCCTTCTCTCCTGGCCCCCTCTGTGTCTCTGTTTATTTCTTCCCCAACTTATTTAGGGGCAGCGTAGAAGAGATTGATTGATTGATTGATTGATTGATTGATTAATGGAAAGGAGCCCTCCTATCTTAACAATGCCGTTCCTTTCCAGGCACAGCTCTGAGTTCTTGCCCCTCAACCACATGCACAACCCTGCAAGCCCATCCTAGCCATAAAATGCACGACTTCTGGGCCGAGGCAGTTTATTCAAATTGCACCTCATTTTCTCCATTTACCCACTAAGTCTCTTAGAAGTAGAGGAGCTTCACACACTCCTGCAGAAAACACCAGTATAGGGGAGTACTCTCATTCAGAATAGCACAGTACTATAATTAGGGCCAGCTTGAGATATTTTGCTGCCAGAGGCAATAGGACAAGGTGCACTCTGCCCTCTTCATGTACAGAAGTACATGAAGTACCGACTGGACTGGTAGTTGAATCTTATTTCAGTACTGGCAGGGCCAGCTCTATCGTTAGGCAAAATGAGGTGGGTGCCTCAGGCAGCAGATGCTGGAGGGGCAGCATAGGCAGTCTCTCTCTCCCTCCAGCAGCTCCTCCTCCTAAGCTCCCCTGACAATACTGCTCCATAGGAGGACTTAACTATGTACTGACCGCATGGTCTGTCCTAGTCTCACTAAACTATCCTGCTGCCTCAGGTATAGTGGAGGAATTTACTGTGTCAACAGTGTCAGAGTAAGAATCAACTGCTTTGGGGCCTGATTGGATATTTGAATTCAGATATCTGAACACCCCTGGTCTAACACTACAATCCAGGGTAGCCATTGTGGTGCCCTCCACAATGCTGTACTACAGCTCCCCCCATCCTTGACCATTGACCATACTGGCTGGGGCTAATGGGAGTAGTAGTCCAACAACATCTGGAGGTCATCACATTGACTGCCCTTGCTCTCATTACTGTATCAGTCTCTCTGTAAGTCAGTAGTTACCTGATATTACCTTAGAAATATTTTTGTTTCAGTTGTACACTTCAGTTGTTGGGGTTGTTTTTTTAGAAGTGCCCGTAATTTGTGAATGTAGCAAACATGGTGTCATGGAAGTACACTCACCAATTGGATCAGAATTGGATCAGCTTTTTCCTTGAGAATATGCTTGATAACAAACCCATGTTTGCTTCCTAAATACTGTGTGAAATGGTCCATATATTCTGACATTTTGCTGTCTTTTTTTAGAAAAAGAACAAAAGTTGCATCATGTCGTACATCCAGAAGCAGCCCACAGTAGCCTTTGGTCAGGTAGTGATTGGGCCTCCTGGCTCAGGGAAAACAACTTACTGTCTTGGCATGCAGGAATTTCTTTCTGCAATTGGGCGCAAAGTAGCTGTAGTGAACCTGGACCCAGCCAATGAAGGGATTCCTTACCAGTGCGCTGTGGATATCTCAGAACTTATCACCTTGGCCGATGTAATGGAGAACTTGAAACTGGGACCTAACGGTGGCTTGATCTATTGCATGGAGTATCTGGAGGCCAACTTGGACTGGCTGCAAGAGAAACTGGCCCAATTTAAGGGGCATTACTTCTTATTTGACTGCCCAGGACAAGTGGAGCTTTGCACCCATCATAGTTCATTGAGAAACATCTTTGCTCAGCTTGCTAAGTGGAACTTCAGGGTATGGTTGGTGTAGATGAGGGATGGTAGCCCTCCAAGCATTTGTATCTGGCCCTTGGGGCTCTCCCTGCACCGCACCCCCTCACCACCTCTTCTTCAAGCTTCTTTTACAGTTTTTGCTTGGCGGCAATGTGCACTTGAATTCTGATAATGTATTTTGCATGCCTGGAAAGGGAGAGGGTGGGTGAGAGTGTTTGAAACTAGCCTAATGCACCAAGGTAAAAGTCACACTTGCTGCTTTGTCCACTTTCAGGATGAAAAAGTTCCCCTGCCCCTGGTGCAGAAAAATAAAACAATGTTAGGTGGTAGAATTTTGCATGGAAAATGGGTACTGGGAGTGAGAGCATCCTTTGGTGCCAAACTACAAGCCAGATTTGGCTCCAATGCACATTAGCTCTATGTAGCATAGTAGCCTTTTACAACTCATTTTCATTTCCATTTGAGTGAAATGGTTCAGGCAGTTCAAACTACACAATTGCAACTCCTTTATTTCTGTGGATTGTATTGATTGGTTAAAATTGCCTGAGCTGGAAGGGGTGGTTTGACATCTGAATAGCTTGGATGCCTCCATGCACCTGTGTTTTTGACTGGCTACCATGCTGTAAAGATTCATGTGTGAATTGGGCTTTAGGATTAAGTGTCCTGTGCTCTTGTATTCCCTATTTCAGTTTTGATGGCCATTATCACTTTATGAAGATTTAAAAAAAAAATCTACCACCCACCATGTCTGGATTTAGCTTCAGCTGGCATAATTGCATCCAACCTCCTATAGTGTTCAGATTCCAGAGAAGTATCAGTACTAAAGTTGCTATATCAGATGTAAATGAAAAGGTACAGCTCTCTGATTTTAATGTAATGATGGCACTTGGCTTTAAACCTCTTAATAATCTTACACAGAGACTGTATAGGCATTGAATAGGTGGAGGCACAAGATGAAGCCTCTATGTCAGGAATGAGATAACCCATTCTAGCTGTTCTCTGAACACCACTAGGTGCAACAGACTGGTCACCTCATGGAAAACAATAATAAATATCAAATAATGATCTCTGGTTGATTAAGGTGCAGTTGCCTCTTTTTTTGCTGCTGCCTACCTCAAGACTAAAGACTATTATTGGATAACCTCCCCCCACCCCACCCTGCTGTTTGGTAAACTGGATGGAGCGTGGTTTACATGGGGAAGGGCTTTGTGTAGAGCATCAGTTTTGCATGCAAATGGTTGCAGGTTCAATCCCTGGCTTCTCCGGTAGGTTCATGTTTCTGCAAGATTCTGGAGTGGGGGTCTTCAATGCAGCTGGTTTATGGGCTTTTAGAGGGGAAAGAGGGCTATTTCTTTACTTACTCTGTAAGCAACCCAACTTCCACTACAATGGGTTTCCTAAGCCGGTACTACTGTTGCTATGTAATATTACTTATATTTATCAGTTGCATCAGACAATGAGACTTTGGAAGCTTTGGCCCTCCATATGTTGTTGGACTGCAAATCCTATCAGCCTTAGCCAGCATGGTCAATAATCAGGGATGTTGAGAGTTGTAGTTCAGCAACTTCTGGAGGACCACACGTTCCCCATCCCTGCCTTAAGTGATTACTTGTTCCATTAACTTGTCAGGATGTCCCAGACTTGACACAACACTGATTCTCATCCTTCTCTTGTTTCTTCTTTGCACAGCTGGCAGCTGTCCATTTAGTGGATTCTCATTACTGTACGGACCCCGGCAAGTTCATCTCCATTCTCTGCACTTCCCTCTCCACCATGTTGCACGTAGAGCTACCCCACATCAACATCCTCTCCAAAATGGACCTAATCGAGCAGTATGGGAAACTGGGTGAGAGCCACCAGTAGGAGGTCCTTGAATGAACGGCCATGGGGAAGACGGGTGTAACCTTTTACTAAGTTACATTGAGAAGTTGTGGAAATTGAGATGCTGTAGCCTGAGAGAGACCATAATTCAGTTAGAGCACCTGCCCTGCATGCTTGGTTACTACCTTTCCAGTGAAAAGAAACGGAGACAGCAGGTTCTGGAAAAGACAATTGCCCTCTAACCTAGAGCAAGGGAGGGGATCTTTTTTCAGCTTGAGAGGCACATACCCTTCTAAGCAAGCATCCAGGAGCCTCATACTAGTGGTGGATGGGCAAGAATCAAAAGCGAGCAGAGTGAAGAACGTCAATTCTATCTTTGCACCATAGGATTGTTTCTACACCTACTTAAATACACACCCCTATCCTCCATCCAGGCAAGCAAGAAGCATTGTCAGAGTTCAAGGGCCAATTCTAGTCAGGCAAAAACACACAAGGAGAGTGCAAAGCAAGGCCATTGAGTGATGTGGCTTTGGAGAGAATGGGGCCTGGGAGATCCCCAAGGGCTAGATAAGGAGACGTGGAGAACCTCATTTGATCCCCATACCTGACATTCCCCATGCCTGCCCTAGAGAGAAGCTGCCAGTTAGAGAAGACAGCTGTGGGCTAGCCCAGGAGTGCAGAACCTTTGACCCTCCAGATATTGCTGAATTACAACTCCCATCAGTCCTGTCCATTGGCCTTGCTTGCTGAGGCTGATGGGAGCTGTAGTTCAGCAGTGTCGGCGGGGAGGCTAAATGTTCCCCACTGTTGGGCTAGATTCTAGTCATTACATTAGAGAAGAGAAACCTGAGACTCTCCAGGTGCTGCTGACTACAGCTCCCATCACCCTTGATCATTGGGCATACAAGCTGGGACTGATGGGAGTTGGGAGTCCAGCAATGTCTGCAGGTTCCCAAGGCAGCTCTTTATATATTTAGGAAGCCACTTTTTTTGGCATTAACAGGAGACTGGGATCTCCAGTGGGCTTGCCAACTCTTTAATGGCCTTTAATATAGGCATAGCATACCTATTTTAGATTGTAAGCCTATGGGTAGAGAGTGATGTGATTTGGCTTTATCTGCACCTTTTGTTCCTGAATTTGCTAGAGACTTGTTTTTGTTTGTTTGTTTGTTTGTTTGTTTTGTCTTGCAGCCTTCAATCTCGATTATTACACAGAGGTTCTTGATTTGTCCTATCTAGTGGATCACCTGGCTACAGATCCTTTCTTCAAGAACTATCAACACTTGAACAAGAAGCTTGTGGAAGTGATTGAAGACTACAGCTTGGTTTCTTTTGTTCCTCTCAATGTCCAGGTAGCCAAGCCAAATCAGCAGGAAAGTAATAATTGACATTTGAGAAGCAGGCAGCTGTTCAGTTTAGGTTCTGTTTGGACTACAGTGGTGCCTCGCAAGACGAAATTAATTCGTTCCGCAAGTCTTTTCGTCTTGCGAAGCACGGTTTCCCATAGGAATGCATTAAAAATCAATTAATGCGTTCCTATGGAAACCGCCTTCAGACCAGGTCCGGGGACAGTGTCCCCCGACCTCTTCCGAAGGTGGGCGGGGGACAAAAGTCTTTGTCCCCCCTGCCTGCCTAACCGGGAGAGCGGAAAACGTAGCGCTGCCTTCCAGCTCTCCCGGTTAGGCAGGCAGGGGAGACAAAGACTTTTGTCCCCCGCCCGCCTTCGGAAGAGGTCCAGGACCTCTTCTGAAGGCTGGCGGGGGGCAAAAGTCTTAGCTCCCCCCCGCCTGCCTTCAAAAGCCGTCCGGGCGCTTTTAAATCGCCCCTGGACAGTCCCGGGGCGATTTAAAAGCCCCCGGTTAGGCAGAGGTCCTGGACCTCTTCTGAAGGCTGGCGGGGGGCAAAAGTCTTAGCTCCCCCCCGCCTGCCTTCAAAAGCCATCCGGGCGCTTTTAAATCGCCCCGGACAGTCCCGGGGCGATTTAAAAGCCCCCGGTTAGGCAGGCAGGGGGGACAAAGACTTTTGCCCCCCGCCCGCCTTCGGAAGAGGTCCTGGACCTCTTCTGAAGGCGGGCGGGGGGCAAAAGTCTTTGCTCCCCCCCGCCTGCCTTCAAAAGCCGTCCGGGCGCTTTTAAATCGCCCCGGACAGTCCCGGGGCGATTTAAAAGCCCCCGGTTAGGCAGGCAGGGGGGACAAAGACTTTTGCCCCCCGCCCGCCTTCGGAAGAGGTCCTGGACCTCTTCTGAAGGCGGGCAGGGGGCAAAAGTCTTTGCTTCCCCCCGCCTGCCTTCAAAAGCCGTCCGGGCGCTTTTAAATCGCCCCGGACAGTCCCGGGGCGATTTAAAAGCCCCCGGTTAGGCAGAGGTCCTGGACCTCTTCTGAAGGCTGGCGGGGGGCAAAAGTCTTTGCTCCCCCCCGCCTGCCTTCAAAAGCCGTCCGGGCGCTTTTAAATCGCCCCTGGACAGTCCCGGGGCGATTTAAAAGCCCCCGGTTAGGCAGGCAGGGGGGACAAAGACTTTTGCCCCCCGCCCGCCTTCGGAAGAGGTCCTGGACCTCTTCTGAAGGCGGGCAGGGGGCAAAAGTCTTTGCTTCCCCCCGCCTGCCTTCAAAAGCCGTCCGGGCGCTTTTAAATCGCCCCGGACAGTCCCGGGGCGATTTAAAAGCCCCCGGTTAGGCAGAGGTCCTGGACCTCTTCTGAAGGCTGGCGGGGGGCAAAAGTCTTTGCTCCCCCTCGCCTGCCTTCAAAAGCCGTCCGGGATAGCGGGAAGCGCTTCCCTGCTATCCCGGACCGCTTTTAAAATGCTGGCGGTGGGGAGCAAAGCCTTTCGCCCCCGCCGGCCTTCCTGGACCTCTTCTGAAGTCCGGAGGGGGGGAGGAAAGGCTTTGCTCCCCACCGCCAGCATTTAAAAGAGGTCCCCGGAGATTTCCCTATGGGCTTTCGTCTTGCGAAGCAAGCCCATAGGGAAAATCGTCTAGCGAAGCGTCGCAAAAACCGAAAAACCCTTTCATCTTGCGGGTTTTTCGTCTTGCGAGGCATTCGTCTTGCGGGGCACCACTGTACTTCCTTTTCCTGCTGTAAAATGTAAACAGCGTCTTTCAGGATCTGGATTTTATAGGCTTTTACATTTCCGATATTGGCTGTAATTTGTTGCTATAGCATTAAATAATAATGTGTTTCATTAAATTACATGAAATAAATGGCTAATATAGTTTAGTGGCTAAGACACTGGACTGGGAAGCCAGGAGTCCTCCAATTCAAATCCTGCCTTTACCATGAGCTCACTTGGTTGATCTAAGCAAGCTTCTGTCTTTCAGACTCAGGATTTTTGTAAAGCAGGAGTGGGAAACCTGTGGCTTTCCAGATGTTGGCCTCTAATTCCCATTAATGTCAGCCAGCATGCCCAATAGACAGGGATGGTGGAAGTTTTTGTTCACCAACATCTAGAGGGACATGGGCTCCCCACTTCCACTGTAAAAAGTATTCAGATAATGTTTGTAATTGCCTTCAAATACTGGCCACAATCCTGTGCCCAGTTACTTGGAAGGAAAGCCCTCTTTCACTCAGTGAAGCTTGCACCTGAGTATCTGATTGTGCTCTAAAGCACTATTTAGTAATGCTAAATATTGCTATACGCTAACTTTAAAATAGGAAGTTTGCTTAAATTATGTTCCAGAAAGTAAAGAAACAGATGATAATTTGGCAATGCGTTTGCATATACTAGCCAGATTGGAGAGTGATGCTGAAAGGATCAAAGAGAATTAAAAATATAGCAAGGAGCTGGACTGCTTTTATTTGTCACTAGGAAAGTAAAGCTACCACATGTATTAATATGCTATATAAATGAATATGTGTATTTACGCTCAGTTATTCTGAGAAGAAAACATCTGTTAATACGGCATGGAACTAACAGGCAAAAGATTTAAAAATACAAGCACCATGTGACATTGTTTATCTGTGAAAGGCGTGCCTATATTAGAGCAAGAATCATGGAAGTTTAATGGGGAATCCAGCTACACTGGAAGTGAACAAAAAAAAGGTGCTGAAATGGAAAGGAATATTGAAAGATGATCTTTGGATTGCAGTCTGCCTGTAAGCCACCTCACATGTGCTTCTTTCATCACCTGATGATTGCAGCACCAAGTGGCAATGTGCATGTGTGAATGAGCTACTACAATTCAAAATCCACAGCTAGAACTTCTGTATCTCATCAGACCCAAACCAGATGGAGTCCCAAGTGATGAGAATCACAAGTGGTGAGGAATCAAGTGATGGTACATGCTGTGTGTTAACTGGCCCAGTGAGTAGCATCATGGAACATGAAAGACAAATTAATTTCAGCCCCTAACATGTCATTTTCCTAGGATAAGGAGAGCATGCAGCGTGTGATGCAGGCGGTGGACAAAGCCAATGGCTACTGCTTTGGAGACGCAGAGCACAGAAGCCTTCAAGCCCTGATGTCTGCAGCAGTGGGAGCTGATTTCCACTTCACATCGTATCCTTTTTTATTGTGTTCCCCTTCCCTGCTGAAAGGCTGAGTCTTATTTATGCATCCCAAGAAATAATCATCTAAAGGAAAGCTTCATGCCCATAACTATATTGCAGTTTTGAGGGTCAGTTTACACTACCATTGGCACTGGTAGCTGATCAGATGGAAGTTTTACTTATTTCCTTTATTCATTTAAACAAGTTTATAGTCCGCCTCATAGTATAAAGCTGTTGAAGCACTGTACAGTATAAACCTATGAATCAAACCTGTGCAGTGTGCATGAATAAGCCTGTTTCTGCAATTCCACCCCAGTTTCAAAGGTGTGTTGTGATTGTGGAAATAAGCTATATTTGTGACAATATCAATAGCATTTATTTATTTTTATTTTATTGAAGTATTTATAATCGACACTTTCATACAATTTAATCAAGGCAGTATACAGTATGCAAGATTATAATAAAATCAGTGAAAGCAACATCATTTGAAACTTCACTATAACATCAGTAAATACTGGTTGGTGAAAAAGAAAAATCATATTGCAAAGGCCTGTCTAAGCAAAGCAGGACCTGTATTCAGAAAGCATCTGAAAAAAGGTATGGATGATTCCTGATGATCCTCTACTGGCAGGGAGTTCCACAGGCAGGTCCTGCCACACTAAAGTCCCAGTCCCTAAGTAGAGGCCAACCAAAACTCAGAGGCATGAGGAACCACCATTGAAGGATCTTCATGATTGAAGTAGAGAGTAAGGAATCAGGCAGTCTTTAAGAGCCTTTTGGACCCATTTTTTTAGGGCTTTGTGAATTAATACATGTAGAACCAATGTAGGTGATACCAGGCTGATATCCAGGAGCACCAAGATACACCACCTGCATCCTGCATGTGAGATTGCCAGCATGGATGCAATCCATAAGCTGTGGTTTATTACTCCATATTCTGCATGTCCGGTCAGATATTAGGCTTTACGAGTAAGTTTCTAACCCTTAGGGCAGTAAGCAGAGCAAAAGCCCAAAGATGATGTAATACTGACTCTCTTTCTCGTATCTTTTGAAAACAATTTCTTATGAGCTGTGGGCAAACTTTTTACCACTCTTTGATTAAAATCTGAGCACCTCTGGGGTCTGAATAAAATTGTTTTGTGGGCTGGACGTAGCCTGAGGGCTGCCGGATAGCCACCTCTGATCGAGATAAATTGCTTCTCCCACTCTTGTTCCGTGGAGCTCAAATTCCTTTTTGTATTGTTTGCTGCTTCCGATACTGTACCTTTTGGATGGAATGTCCTCACATTAATTGCACTGTCAGCTAGCAGTCAAACAGAGATCTGTGCTCCTTTCTCTCTCACACACACTCTAAGCATCAGCCACCACTTGCTGTTTATTTCCCCTTGACTCACATATAACCAGCACGTTAGCAGTCCAGGAGAAGTATGTGCAGCCGCAGGAGAAAACTGTGGAACAGGAAACCATGGATGTGTAGCATGCCTGCTGCAACTGTCCACTACAGGTGGACAGCTCCTCCCATCCAAGTTGGTTTCCCATGTGTATTAACCTGAAGCTGAAGAAGTACCCTGCGAGATATGGACTACCAAGATTCAGCTTGTGCCTTTAGGTTCCTCCCGCACAATAACTTTCTTTCTGGTGTACTTGGGAGCCTCTGTGCTTGAGTCAAAGAGGGGCTTCCCCACCAAAAAAACCAGTTAGCAGTGAGCTGCGGTATGGGCAGCTGCGAGGCACAGAAGATGACCGGTGAAATGGCAAAAGTAATAGAAGTCTGCTTCCTGAAGGAAGTTTGCACCAAATATTGTCAGTGTGACCGCTCTGTTGTTGTTTCACTGAGAAGCATGGAATTCTGTTAACTTTGTACAATTGCATAGGAGCTTGACTGTCTTCTCTTCTGCGGCCGCCAATGCTCTGCCTCTGTTTGGCATTTCAAAGTGTGGAGATGACAAGCAGTGATGCCGGGCACTAGGGACAGGAGCACCCTCAAAGCCTCCTGACTCCACTTGCTGTGACACACACACACACACACCCGGTAAATGTCAGGTTTCGGCCTTCGCCTTCTAGGAGATTTCTTCTGGTGGAGGGACTGCTCAACCAATACACTCTGTTCCATACTTGTGTGTCTATATCCACGTCTGGTATTCTCCTTTTCGTATGAGGATTGCTTTCCTTCCCCACCCACAATAACTGCATGGAAGAGAAACAATATACAGTGGTACCTCGGGTTACATACGCTTCAGGTTACAGACTCCGCTAACCCAAAAATAGTACCTCGGGTTAAGAACTTTGCTTCAGGATGAAAACAGAAATTGTGCTCCGGCGGCGCAGCAGCAGGGGGAGGCCCTATTAGCTAAAGTGGTACTTCAGGTTAAGAACAGTTTCAAGTTAAGAATGGACCTCCAGAACAAATTAATTACTTAACCTGAGGTACCACTGTACACTTAAGACACCTTTAAATATATCATTATTGCTACTACTACTCCTATTTTGTTCAATTTCTTACTCGCCCTTTACCATAAGGTCTCAGGGCTAGTTGCAGCCATGTAAAATTTAATATTAACAGCAATTAATAACAAGTTGCAGTCACAGAAATAGAGTGGGTCCTGCAAACATTTCTCAAGTGTCAAAGGCCAGGGTAAAGAGGGTATATATTTAGCATTCAATGGAAACTATATAATGAAGGAGCCAGACACGACTATTTTGGGAGGGAATTCTTTAACCTAGGATCTGCCACAGAATGCTCTCTCTTGAGCCACCACTCCTGCCACCAAACATCTGTGTGTGGTAGAATTACCAAGAGGGCTCTGCTGGTATTAATATTCAAAATGGGGTCTGCAGGGAAGCAGGCAGTCTTTTAGATATTTGTTGCCTAAATTGTACAGAAGAAGCTTTCATGGACTAGAGTCCCACTTCATGGGGTGAGGGATGGGAAGAGTGAGTTCAGATGGAAAGGAAATATAATAAGGCAAAATAAAATCTATGACAGTTATAGTAAATTTTACTAGGTAAAGCTTTAAAGAAAGCAAAAAAAGCACCATGACCACAGCAATAATTGATTATCAAACTTTGCCAAATCACTTAACACCTATAGTGGGAAAGGAAGCCGTTATCACAATTCAAATCACACTGGGCCAGGAAGCTGTTTTCAGGATTCGAACTGCAGGTGAAAGAAGTGAAATTCTTGATAAGCTGTAATGTGGTGGTTGTATGCTGGAGCCTTCCTTTGGAACTGGTGTAGAGAGAATTCTAGCAGGTGCAGCTTATCTCAGTCCTGCAGCACTAATGGGTAATGTGTGGCACCTGTTACGATGTCTGTTCTTCATATCAAAGTGACTGAATGGGCATATGTGAGTTAAGGTGATCCTGCAAGTGAACAATGGCTATGTTCTACCTTCTCTGTTGGAGGCAGTATGCCTCTGAATACCAGTTGCTGGGAATCACAGGACTCTGGTCCTGCTTGCTGGCTTCCCATGGGCATCTGGTTGGCTACTGTGAGAACAGGATGTTGGACTTTGGCTTCCTCCAGCAAGGATCTTGCAAGAGTGCTGCTGCCGGAGAAGCATCTCTTCCACTCAACCGAGTACAGCTTTACTGGTGCCACAAGGGGTTGCTGTTGCAAGGAACAGGTAGGAGGACTGCTGGGTGTGCCTGGGACTGAAACTAGTCTCCAGCACAAAACTTTGCGGACAAAGATGGCCTTAGGCGTGTTCTCATGGTCTGTGTCATTATGAATGGGGATCCCTAACAAAAAAAAGGGGGGAGAGAAGCAAGCCTGCAGAACTGTCTTGAGTCTTACTTTAAAAAATAAAAATCTGGTTGTTGATGTGTTTGAATTACAGCATGAGACATACACAGCCTGCTGAAATCATTATAGTCACTTGTTTTATCATACCTCAAAGCGGAAAATCAAATGCTAAGCATGTAAGAACAGATACATTTGCCTTGCTAGATCTATTCTAACATGGCAGAGGCTGCAGTTTTTACAATCTCTGAGTGTGTGTTGCTGATAAGAGCCCTCTGGTCTCAATGTAGATCTTGGGTATTACTGTGGATATTTTTTAAAGCCTGTAAAAAAATCATTGTTAATGCTGTAAGCAATTTTTAGAACTCTCTATAAGTATTTGCCCAGTCAGTGAATTCTTGTCCTTGACACCAATGAGGTGAAAGTGGATTAAGGACATAGTTGCTGAGGTAAACCCAAGGAGAGAAGCTTCTGGAAAGCTCAGGAGAAGCTTCTGGAAATCACTTGGCTTCCCTTTTGTCCTTAAGCTTAAGATACCTCAGCTCACTAATACGGTCCCAGAATGGCAGGAGGGAATTACTCTTTTCTGTTAACTCACAGCTACTTTACTGTAGCAAAAGTTGCATAAGAAATTGGGCCTGAGAGGGAAGTGTGGTAAGAAAGCAACTGGCACAAAGAAAGGACATTGAGAGTAGGTGAGAGATGCTGAAGGAGGCCCTGTCAGGAGACATAGCAAGCCATAGTCTGTAAACCACCCTGAGGTCTTATGACGAAGGGTGGTATATAAATGTAATAAATAAAATAAAAAAATAGAAATTTTAAAAATAAATTTAAAATGGCCATAGCCAGTCCAGAGACTCAGAATGGGAAACCTATGTCTGACCAAATGATGTTAAGCTCCAACCCCCTTTAGGTCCAGCAAGCATGGCCAGTTGTCAGGGGTGATGGGAGTTTAGTCCAAAGAAACATCTGGAGCCAGGTTCCCCATCCCTGCTGTAAACAATACTGAGTTGGACAGACTAGTAAGTAGTCTGACTTGGTAGGAGGCAACTCCATATTGTGTTCCTGTTCTAAACTGACTGCAGCCATCTTGTGCCGCTTTAGTTGGGCCTCCCCAGGATCACACACGGTGTTTCCTTTCCACACCAGTGGCAACTCTTTCTGAGAGGCAGCCTGCATCATCACCACGGAAATGCTGTGCATGATTGAGGCTTCAGGTGGTATGCCACCTTACGTTGCATGTCCATGCCCAGGTGTGACAGCACGTGGAAACCTCTTGGCTTGGGAGCTTTATGGGGTGTGGGTGAGCATCAGAGACCAGCCCTCCAGCTCTTCCCAGCCAAGGCTCCCAAAGGTGTTGGCATCATTTGCTGCCGCCGCCTCCTCTGCAAATTTCCCATTTATGGGATTTGCACATTGTTCTATAGACACAGCCCTTGCTTCAGATGGTGCTTTAGATTTCCTCCCCAAGTGCCTTTTATCTCTGCAAGAAGGCCAGGGCTCTTCCCTCTGCCAGCCTCAGCGGCAGGTTCACAGGTGTGATGGGGCAGGGCTGGGTCTCAGCAGCTCTCAGCCTTTGAGCCTCCTCCATGTTTTAGTGAGCTATGCAGGGTATGTGCTGACAGGGCCAGCACAATCATTAGGTGGGGTGAGGCTCCTGCCTCAGACAGTATAAGCACCCTGCCTGCCCCATCACCTCCGCTGCAGTGCCAATGCCAATTTTGGCCAAGACCACACCAATATTGTGCAACATATATTGCGGTATGTGTAAAATCTTGCCCAAAATCGATGAGATCTTGCTCAGAATTGGTGCCAATGCCAGCGCCGCTTCTCTAGAGTTGGCAGAGATGGGCAGCACAAGTGGCAGCAACTGGACAAGGCAGCGGGACACACCATCCCTGTGCACTGGGCTCAGCAGCAGCTGATGTGGGCAGTAAAGTAAGAGTAGCTGGCAAAGTCAAGGCCCACCCCTTATAAAGACTGAAAGAGCTCAAAGAGTGGGAGACATGAAATGCAGGAAGCTGCCTTATACTGAGTCAGACCCCTGATCCATCCAGCTCAGTATTATTCTATACTGACTGGCAGCGGCTGTCCAGGGTTTCAGGCAGGATTCTCTCCCAGCCCTGGAGATTCCAGGGACTGCACTATGGCCCTTCCCAGCCCTGAAATTGGCTTCCAAGGTTCAACATCCTAGTAGCATATTAATTTAGTAGCAGGCTGGGAAGCACATGAGAAAAGGCCTTTCTTGGTGGTGTCCCCACAATTTTGGAACTCTCTTTGAGTTAACATTCATTTGGGCCCATCAGTTCTTTTTGCTGTTGCTTGTCTTTAGGAGAATCTGGAAATCTAATTCAGTATCGGCTATCTGTATATCTGTATCCACACAGTGCTTCATACTCTGCCTAAGGTTATATTGTTTTATCTGCCTTTGTAGATTGCTTTGTGGGCTTGGTCCTGAAAAGTGACAAATATATTACTGAAATGAATTAATGAATTAATGAGCTGTAATAGACTCCTATTTCCACCTCCCTGCACTTTTAGCTGTGTTGTCATTATATTGCTGTTCCTTATCATACTTTGAATGCTGCCACTTGTTTGCCAATGTATTAAAGTTATACGTAGCTAATGTGCTTCAATGCACTTTAGTGCGGTTCAACTAATTGTGAAATACTAGTACTTATCCATGGGTTATTATAGTGTAATTAAAGGCTCCTGGAGAAGTGTTTGAAACAAAAAAGGCTTGACAGGATGTTTTAAAGCCATCACAATGTAAAAAGAAAAGAGTCGCTAAATCAAGACCAAATAACTGGGATCAAAGTTCTGCACTGTGATGAAACTTGCAAGGGAAGCTGTTATAACCTTAATGGGCCTCCCAAATCAGTGGTGGCCCAGCACTGGTCAGCCAGTCTTGGTATGTATCACCTCTAAACTATTGCAATGTGGACAAATAAGTAAATTGAAAATGCTTGGAGACTGGGGCTAGAATGGGATATTTGAATCTGCCCCAGATGGGAACAAGGTGGAGCTTTGCAGTTGATTTCCGCCTGCTCTTGGCTTCAGTTCCCCAGAGTTCACTCTTCTGTTCCTCCTCTGCCATATCTACCACCCAAGCGGCACTCTTGGAGCAAACAGCTTTGTTTGCAAAGCGGCAGCTGTTTGGTAGCCTATGTGATGAGATGCCCTGCTCCTCCACCCTACACAAACTGCTTAGTAACGGCTTTTTCAGCAAGCCCAATGGCCCTGTGGGCCTCTCGAGAGAAGCCGTTAGACCGGCTTTGAGGTTCTGGGTGCCCATGGCAATTCTAGCGTTTCCTTGGCTTGCTACAGTCTATCTTGCAATTGGGCAACTCTGCTCCAGCTGTTCCCTGTTAACTCATTGAAGGCTCTCAGCATCATAGCTTTTTGAGAATCAACATACCGTCCCAAAGATGAGGCAGCTGCCTTACTCTGAGTCAGTCTAGGATTTCAGACGGGCTCCTCTCCCAGTCCTACTTGCAGATGCTGGGATTTGAGCATGGGAATTTCTGCATGCAAAGCAGATGCTCTATCGCTGAGCTATGGCCCTTCCCAACATTTAATTTCACAGAAATTTAATTTCACATAAAGTAGAGCCATGCTTGTATGCACGCACACCCCAATTCTAATATAGCAATCAGCCCAGCCACCTCCCTTGTTTATAGTTAAAGATATATTTGAGGTGTGTAATCATTTTAACAACAGCTTCAAAGGCTATCGCTGCATTATGTGAAAGGAAAGGCAATGTGCTGCATTGTACCTTTGTGTCATTGGTGCCATAGAGGCAGGATTTGGGGGCAGAGGTCCAACTCAGCAGAAGAATCAGGAAGGCCCCTGAATGCAGCAGGCCTCATTTTGATTTAAATATTCAGGCTGTGTGCACCCTACACATTTAAAGCATATACCCCCTGCCCCAAAGAATATTGAGAACTAGAGTTTAAGGATGCTGGGAATTGTAGCTCTGTGAGGGGGACAAGCTGGTCCTGTACAAAAGAGACCGGGTCCACTTGAACCAGAATGGAACAAAATTGTTGGTTCTTAAAAAAATGTGGCAGAGCAGCTTTTAAACAGATTGCTGGGGAAAAGTTGACAGGAGCTGAGCAGCGTCTGGTTCAGGGTAGGTGACCAGGAATTATATTCAGGGGAGTGAGTGGGTTGTTGCTACTCTCTGTGATTGCTCAAAGTGAGATTGTCCTGTCCCTCCTCTGTAGGAATGGAGGATAAATTTGATTCAGTTCAGATTTAAAAGTAAACTTACCTAATTGGCACTTTCTGAAACAGCACACAAACTAAAACACAGCCATCCTTAAAAATTCACTTTCTCCAATTTTTGAAGTACAGTTCTCTAGCCAAGGAACGTGTACGAAAATGCATATGGTACTATTGGAAAGTGTGCATATACAGTCAAACCTCGGGTCTTGAACAGCTCAATTTTCGAATGTTTCAGCTCCCGAACACTGAAAAACCAGAAGTGCGTGCTCTGGTTTTTAAACGTTTTTCGGAACCTGAACATCTGACGCGGCTTCCTCTTGAGTGCAAGAAGCTCTTGCAACCAATCGGAAGCTGCGCCTTGGTTGTCAAACATTTCAGAAGTTGAACGGTCTTCCGGAACAGACTACATTCAACAACCAAGGTTTGACTGTATCAATAAAAATAACATACAAATGCATGATCAGTGTAGGGTTCAACAGCCTGGTGGAGATAGTGGATAGAACACTGTCCCTCCTCCACCAGTCACCTTGTAGAAGACCTTTTAAAAAACCCAGCTTGCTAAGAGGTCATAGCCTGTAATTCTGTGTGCTGGCTGTGGAAGAGAGGGCAAATGATCCACAGTGAAGGAGGTCTGTGGCCCTGGGCGTCGGATGGCTCCAGGGGGTCGTACACTCGGTGGGGTGGGGCCATCCAAGTGGAGTTAGGTAATGCAGGATGTAATCCTAGGGCTATGGATCCCTTGGTTTTAATTGTCTCTTTTGTTTAAACCACATCCAGTGCACATTTAAAGCACATGACTTTCCCTCCAAAGCCCTGGGAACCAGTTTGTTAAGGGTACATACTGGGAATTGTAGCTATTTGTGGCAGAAACTACAGTTCCTAGGAATCTTTTTGGGAAGCCATGTGCTTTAAACGTATGTTTGATGTGCTTCAAATATATGACTTCTCCTCTTCCATGGCTAGAATGGAAATGTGGGCTACTAGTCTCTTAACCAGCAAATAAAATGTTATGCAGACCTAGTAACTTTTGTGGGTGTATTTTCAAAGGCGATATACATAGGTTAATTAAATAAGACTACTTCTAATTTAATATAATTAACATAAAAATTGCTGTGTGGCCTCCACAGCATGGGATTTAGCAGCAGACAGTTGATGGATCTGAGTGGTGATGATGAGGCAGAAACATTCCAATAGAAATAATTAGAGTTATAAACTTTGGCTTCCAATCATTTTCTTACACCCAATCCTTCTACATTTTTAAATCTTTTTACGCACCCATATATTACACAGTATACAGATATGTTACATGCATGTGTACCTCATCTCTCATCCATCACTATGTTTAAGATCAATGTAGGGCCAAACTGCATGTTAATTCGGACTTTAAACAACACATATTTAAGCTGTGGCACTTCTGTTTTGAAGGAAAAACATAGTGTGTGTGTGTGTGTGTGTGTGTGTGTGTGTGTGTGTGTGTGTGTGTGTGAAGTCAAATTGAATCAGAGCCCTGGACCATTTTCCAGTGAACGGCTGGTACTTGTCCCCAAAGCTGCTGTAGATTGCAAGTTATTGTTGCTTAACTCTCACTTTACTTTGTATTTATGTACTTAAACATTGATTGGGTGTTGTTGTCGTTTTGTAATATTTATTCTGCGTTTGCTCAATTGTTTGTCATTTGAATTTACTAACATGTATTTTGCGTATTTGTATTTTCAACCTTTTGACGTTTTTGAATGTTTGCTGTGAGCTGCTTTAGGCACAGTTCACTGTGGAAAAGCACCATATACTCAATCAATCAATCAATCAATCAATCAATCAAATGCCAGCATAGATGGATGGCTCTTCAGTGGGAAACAGGCTTGAGGCCTAGTTCCGATTGGGAGTATGATCCAGATTGGGAACTTGCGTGGCTGCTTTCTCCTCAGAATAAAAGTGGCATGCAGCTTCCATATCTGGTTTGTTGTTGTTGTTGTTTTTTTGAATTTTTTATTTTCAATGCAGAATCATAACAAAAATTACAAACATTGAATCCAAAATAATATTATACAGACAAAAATCCCCGGAACATATAGAAGAAGAAAAAACAGAAAAGGAAAAGGAAACAAAAAGCAAAGGAAACAAAACAAAACTAAACAAAAACAAAAAAGCACACATCTACAGAACAAAACCATATCATTATGTACATAAACACAAATTGACTTCCTTCCTTTGTTCTAAGACCTCAAAAAAATTACTCTTACTGTATTGTTGTGCCTAATTAGATTACTTCCACCTTGGTACTTTTTTTCTTTTTACACCATTTTTCTTTTTCTTTAACCCTGTAAAGCATCATTCATTACATACCAATATACTAACTCCAGAACAATGTTTTTTCATATACTCTTTAGCACAACCCCATTCTTTTAATTATTTCTGGTCCGATTGTCCCCTTATGTAAGCTGTGAGTCTTGCCAGATTTATGTATTCACAAAATTTAATTTGCCAATCTTTCACTGATGGAATTTTTCTGCCTTTCCAGTTTTTAGCTATAAGCATCCTGGCAGCTGTTGTTGCATAAAGGAATACTTTCCTTTGATTTTCGGGGATATCATTTGTAATTAAACCTAAAAGGAATGCCTCCGGTTTTTTACTGAAAGATATTTTAAACATCTTTTTGAGTTCTTCATAGATTTCATTCCAGAATTGTTTAATAGGGCGGCATTCCCACCACATGTGAAACATTGTTCCTATTTCTTTTTTACATCTCCAACAGGTATTCGATTTTAATTTGTAAATTTTAGCCAATTTTACCGGAGTTAAGTACCATTGGTACACCATTTTCATAAAATTTTCCATATCTGAAGGGTGTTCTTCTTCTGCTACTGTGGAGCACCTGTATAATGAAAGTTAATCAAGTGTCACTTGTCCTCTGCTACTCTCTCAAGTAGACAGTCATTTTAATTATTTTTCTGTACAGGGTTTTAATATTTTATAATGTTTTTATATTGCTGTATACCCCCCTGATATTTTATGAGAGGGCAGTATAGGGATGCTTTTATAAATAATAATTAAATACATGTTATGAAACTACTGTAAAGGTCTCTGGACTACAACCCCCATCACCCCGACTATTGGCCATGCTGGCTAGGGTTAATGGGAGCTGGAGTCCAACAACTATTATGTGGCAGGCCAAAGCTTACCCATACTTGTGTAAAAAAGTTCTGCATTTAATGACCAGGGTAAAAGAGTTATGGGGTGACCTTATTTCATTTTCTTTCTCTGTGCTAGTAGCAGACCCATTCTTTGAGGGGGAACCAAATGGTCCCAAAATGGCTCAAGGGGGGGATATAAGCAGGCTTTCCATCCTGTGTGAAAGACAACACAGAATGGTTCTTTGAAGATGCTGTTTGCCATTGGGAGTTTTGTAATTACTTTTTAAAATCTAACTTCTTATTCTTATTCTTTAAAGGGATTTGCTGCCCAATCAGAGACTTTTTTTTTGTAAAGTGTTTTATTGTTGTTTCATTTTATAATGAATATAAAACAAAGGTAACAATTATAACAGACGAAAATTAAGATGTACAAAACTATAAAGCAGACACATAGAATGAGTAGTTGCACATAAGTTAAATAACAAAGTTAAGACTATCAACTTTATCAGAACATCAAGCATAGTTTCAGATTTCCCACAATTGCAACAAGGGTTGTCTTGAAAAACGATAGAATGCCAAATCATATAAAATGTGTCTGGAGGTTCTAGTCCTTGTCGAAATCTCAAATTACGCATGATTTTCTCTATTATATCTATATTCCAGAGTGAGCGGTAACAAGTGTCCAGTGTGAGATTTTGAGCTGTTTTCCATTGAGTAGTAATTGCTAGGCAAGTGGCACATTTTTAATCTGATGAAAGTGTGTTTAATCAATTAATTAATCAAGAAAATGCTACAGCCCTAATTCCCCATGACTCACTGGCTGTCAGGAAAGATGCCAACACATTTTAACAAACTCAGAGCTTCACGTTCTCTACAAAGACAGCCTTGGCTGAGCTGGTTTCATAGCTGTCTGGCCTAGATCGTACATAGGTCACTCTGGATAACTGAGATGCCTATGGGGAGGATCGTACTTTTCTTGCCAGGTGGAGATGGTGAAAAAGCACTTGTGATAGTGACTTCTAAACTGGGAGGGGATTAGAGCATTGCAAGGGTTAAAGTGTGACTCCAGTGTTCCAGTGACAACTCCAGGGAGGGGACTAGGCTGAGCTGTGCCCTGGGTGTTGCAAACAGGGCAAACAGGTCCAGGTTTACGCAGAGCTGCCTCCCACGACATTACATCATACAAAAGACTTAAGAGACAGGTGCTCCCATGAAAGAAAGTTGTAACGAAATGCCAAAAGAATCTCCGGTTACATCACTGAAAAGACAGCTCAGCAATCTGGAGCAAGGCATTTAGGTCATCCCTCCAATATGGGTGTGGCTGTCTGTAGGACCGCCAGTAAATGAAGGAACGAATCATCCAATCGCAAGCACCTCCTGTGATGCTCTAGCAAAGAGGACCAAGATGCTGCTTGGCTGAACAAAATGGGGCACAGGTGGTCCAAAATTTTGCCATAAAAAGGCCTCCCACCCCGAGTCAAGAAACAGGCCAAGCTGCTCAAACGTAACTAGGCTTGGGTGAGACATTATATTCACTTTGCACTTTAGGGTGGAACTACTTAATTCACACTTACAGAAACAATGAGTACCAAAACACAACTGTTTTTCGAAATTTGTCATCCCTGAGGTAATTTGCATCTTTTGAGTTTATTGCCTGAATCGTACTTTCTGGTGTACAAACTGTGCTTTTTCATTCCTCATTTATGTCCAGAACAGCCCTTTGAAGTTGCTCAGACCCCACAAGAGTCACACTTAAAGGCTTCATGAACAAGAGAGAACGGAACAGAGAGTTCCTGGGTCCAGTTCACAGATGGCTCCGGTAGACAGGCAGGAGCCAACACAGAGCAGGAATTTGAAGAAAAAGTCCAGGGCCCCAGTTCAAAGCCTGAGCTGGAGGGCTCCCAAATACACAGGGCTGGCTGGCTTACGTTTTGAACAGAAATTACACACATTACCATCTAAAGAGTGATCTCTCTCTCACCTACATGTGCATGCATGCAGCAGCAGCACACACACCACATTAATCCAAAGGCCATAACTGCACCACCACGCATATAAAGCACTACCACACTACAGTGGTACCTCCAGTTAAGAACTTAATTCGTTCCGGAGTTTTGTTCTTAACCTGAAACCGTTCTTAACCTGAAGCACCACTTTAGCTAATGGGGCCTCCCGCTGCCGCCACCAAGCGATTTCTGTTCTCATCCTGAGGTAAAGTTCTTAACCCAAGGTACTACTTCCAGGTTAGCAGAGTCTGTAACCTGAGTTACAGATAGGTAGCCGTGTTGGTCTGCCATAGTCAAAACAAAAAAAATTCCTTCCAGTAGCACCTTAAAGACCAACTAAGTTAGTTCTTGGTATGAGCTTTCGTGTGCAAGCTCATACCAAGAACTAACTTAGTTGGTCTTCAAGGTGCTACTGGAAGGAATTTTTTTTGTTCTGTAACCTGAGGTGTCTGTAACCAGAGGTACCATTATACTTTAAACTGCCATGAGCTTCCACCTAAGAATTAATGCAAACTGTAGTTTGTTTAGGGTGCTGAGACTTGTTAGAAAACCCCTATCCGCCTCACAGCACTACAGTTCCCAGAGTGGTTTAACAGTCAATCCCTCTTCGCAGGGCACTTTGAGAAAGGTATCTTCTGTGAGCAGAATAAGGATCTCTTAACCAGTCTCAGCACTCCTAACAAACCACAGGTCCAGGATTCTTTGGGGAAAGCCATGACTCTTAAGAGTAGCATTATAGTGCTTTAACTATCTAGCATGGATGTGTCCTAAAATTACCTAAGCGCACCACTGCTCAGTATTCATATAACCACATTATACTGAGCCACTGGTTTATGTAGCCAGTACTGACTTCTTGTTTTACTGGCTTTTCATGATCTGAGGCAGAAGCCTTTCTCAGTTCTGCTAGCCAAGATCCTTTCGAACTGGAAAGGTTAGATATTCCGGGCCCTTATTTTGAGAAAGCCAGTATGGTGTAGTAATTAGCACACAGGTGGAGAACCTCAGGCCTCCAGACCTTTCTGTCTGGCCCTCAAGATTCTCTCTAGTCCTCCCTGGCCATGCCTACTCCTCCCTAGGCCATGGCCCATACCGGCCCTGCTTTGAATCCTCCATTATTGTTTTAGCCTGGCTGGAATGTGTCCTTGAACTCTGATAATGCCTCTTGCTTGTCCGCATGGAGAATAGAGAAGGGTGTGTGAGTGTAAAACAGGGGTGGGGAACTTCAGGCACGAGGGCAAATGTTGCACTCCAGGCTTCTCAAACTAGCTCTTGGGACCCTTCCCAAGCCATGTCCTTCCATAGGCCACCCACCCTCCCCATCCACACCCCTCACTGGCCCTGGCCCTGGCCCCTTCCTGGGTGCTTTTGCCTGGCTGAAATATGTCCTTGAAGCATGATCATGCCTCTTGCTTGACTGGAAGCAGAGGTGCATGAGAGTAGATAGAAGCACCTGGCTTTTGGCATGCTTGGTGTGTGTGTGACCTACTTTTCAAAGTGCCACATTAATTTCCTTGGCCACTTTGTCTCTAGCCTTGTCCACCATTGTCATGTGGCCCCTGGAAGGTTGATCAAAAGGGAATGTGGTCCTCAGGCTGAAAAGGTTCCGCGTGTCTAGGTTAGAGTGGTGAGGCAAAGGGAAAACCTCTTGGACCCGTGTCAAGAAAGCACAGAACAAGCGGATCAGCACTTGGACCCCTGCTTTCTAGCCACAGGACAAGTGGAAGTGAGGATAAGCCCCCCATAACCATCTCTCAGCCTAATTTGTCTTGCAGGGTTATTGCGAGGATAAAATGGGGTTGGGGAGAACCATGTAGCTCTTTGGAGGAAATGCAGAATATAAATGTAATAAAAATATTCTCCATGCAAACACAGTGCTGATCCACACCAGCCTGGCCTCATTCCAACGTCTCTTCCAATGCTTATCCCCTCGCAGTGTGACACAGTTCTTGACCCCATTTTCCCCACAAAGTGGGCGTAGAGGCAGGAACATACTCAGCGTCCCTTTCACTATTTTGCTGACTGGGGTTTCATTGTCTAGCCATCATAGCCTTTAGAAATCCCAGGCAGGTATTGCTGACTCATAGGCACGCACTGGAATCCAGCGTGGAACATGAGGGTGTTCTGAAAGATTTCGTAGCAGAAGTATTTGGGGCACTGCATGGAAACCCTCTCTGACACAAGCACACCTGCCCCACCCAGTGCTCAAACCCATTTAATCTGTGCCACTCCCGCCCAGAAGGAACAATGGGAGTCGCGGTGATTCATTGGATGCCAGGGCCCTTTGAATACCTGCATCACATCAGCTCCACTATTCTCCAACCCAATTACAGGCTTTCTTTGAAGCAAACCCCCTACATTATTTCTTTACTACTACTACTACTTTAGTCATGCTGGCCACATGACCCGGAAGCTGTACGCCGGCTCCCTCGGCCAATAAAGCGAGATGAGCGCCGCAACCCCAGAGTCGGTCACGACTGGACCTAATGGTCAAGGATCCCTTTACCTTTAACTTACCACCCTTCATCCAATGATAACAGGGAGGTTCACAACATAAAAATACAAAATGAGAACACAAAATATGTAGTAAAACAAAAACAAACCAATAACTCGCCTCCCACAAACACAAAGCCATAGAATGTAATCACCCCAAAGCCTGGTTAATTATGTGCCTTATCAGTGCTCCTACGTATAAAACAAGTGAAGATGTGAAAGTGGGGCTCATGTTGCAGGCTGGAGATCACAGGTGGACCTCAAGTCCTGACCAGTTGAAGACCACTGGATGAGATTACCTTTGAGATCCCTGTCAACTGAATGAGTCTAAAAGTACTGTTGTGCTCAAGTCTTGCTTTCAGGCTTCCCATTGAAGCATTTGGTTGGCCACTGTGAGAACAGGATGCTGAACTAGATGGGCCACTGGCCTGACCCAGCAGGCTCATATGAACACCATAAAACAAAGAAATAAGTGGTCCAACAGCAGCCCTAACTAGGGATAATGGCCTTGCAGGGACATGGGGACCCCAGGAGAGCCCCATTAAGCTTAGCATTCATTCATCCATTCTGCCTGCACAGCAACTGCCCAGCTCAAAATTTAATGCTGAGTCTGCTCGCAGCCACACCCACCTGGCTGGGCTCCTTCCAGACAAATGCACCTGGAATATGGATGGCATAGCCGGCTATGATGATCATGGAATGTGCTGGGATCATCCGTTCCAGCAAGGCACAAACAAGGCAGCTTTGCACCAGGAGATTGGCAATAGATGCCTCTGAGTACACACACTTTGAAGCCACAAACACTTTGAAAGAAAGGTGAAGACTGACAGAGCAGAGTACCAGCTGGGGTGTGGCACAGCAGCCAAGCTCAAAGCTGAGCACACACCCAAGGGGAGGCAAGGTGAGTTGGGAGACCTTAATGGCACACCCATTGTGCAGGCACACTTCTGATAAGATCCCGCTGTTAGGAATACAAGAACACATTCTTTTCTGTTTTTCTGCCCTGTATTCATTGAACGCAGCACTGTTTCTGTTTCACTGTAGTTCATCCTCCACCAAAAATAACATTATTTACCTCACTGCTCACTATGGTGAAATTACGTAATTGACAAATTTACGTAATTAATTACATAAATTACCTAAATTATGTTGCCATTGCATTGCATTGTCATTACGTTATTCCACCCCATTCATTTTAATGCAAAGCAAACACGAAGGGAGGAGGGGTGTAATCAACTACATATCAACCAGTACTGATCATATTCACTGGATTTCTTTTCTGGATATGGGTCAAATAAGTGAACACCAGCAATTTTCGATCCCCTTTCCATTAGAAACCTCAGAGTGATGCTTCCTTGCTTGCGCTTCTCTCTTCCGCTACTGGATCACCACCAGCTAAATGATTAGACCAGAAGCATCATATCTGGCTGGGAGTACTAAATACCCCCTTTTACTGGTCCTCCTGTGCATTCAAGCAGCATGACATACAGAAATCAGGTCTGGGGGATTGTGGCTCCCCAGATGTGGTTGGACTCCAGCTCCCATCCACTCTGGCCAACATGGGCTAGAGGGCCACTAGCTCCCCATCCTTGAATTAAAACTTGACCTATCCCTTTGTTTTCATGCCAGAAACTCGACCAGTTAGGGGTGGGTAGGCATGGTAGAGTTGTATTATCTATCTATCTATCTATCACTAACAACCTGCACAATTTGTGGCCCATGAGGCCAAATGAAGCCTACCAGCTACGTTGGGCAGCTAGGACTGCCAACTTTTGAACAAGCCTGTTTTACTGTTTCTTGAATGGCAGTATAGCTTGCAGCAACTGAATGCTTTGCTGCTGGCCACTGGAAGCTCCTCCTGGTGATTTCTGGGCCCAAACTTCTCTTAGAGGCAGAGAAACAGGACAAGCCAGTTTCCCCACCCCCTCTGGTTAACTGGCAATCCTAATAGTAGCCTTCTGGGTGCTTAATAAACCTCCTGCTTTTTTTGCTCCCTGCCTAGGATTGAAAAACAGCAGCATATTTCTAAATCTGCACTTGGCAGGTGCAAGTACACAGCTGTGATGAGCTTGGTGGGCCAGCAGCTGTGCAGACCCCTCCGTGCAAAGCAGAAATTCAGCAGTTGACGTTTTCCCTAACACTGCTGCTTAATTTCTGCTTGTTGTGCAAACATGAGAACACAGGAAGAGCATAAGATTTCTCATTTTTACAAGCCAGACTCTTGCACCCTCAAGCTGAGATTCATTCACTCCAGAGGCGAGGAACCTTTTCCAGCCAGAGGCTGGCCACATGTGCCAGGGTTGGTAGGGTCAGAGGCAAAAGTGAACAGAGCAACAAATGTAAATATTACCTTTGTACAGTAGGCTATTTTTTATGCACACTGCTCTCTAGCCTCCATACATGCAAGCAGGAGGCATTATCAGAGTCCAAGTACAAACAGACAGAGAAGAAACAGACAGCTGGACAGAAAGCCCACAAGGACATCAGAAGAGCACTGCTGGATCAGGCCAGTTAGCCCATCTAGTCCAGCATCCTGTTCTCACAAACAGCTGCCGCAGTGGGAAGCCCGAAAGCAGGACATGAATGAAGCAGCACTCTCCCCTTCTGCGGTTTCCAGCAACTGGTATTTGCTGGAAGCATACTGCAGAGAGGAGCATCTCAAAGGCAGAGAGTAACACTGGCCTGGTCACCCACCCAGTTTCGCTGCAGCTGCTGCCTGGGCCTCCCCTCCATGTCGTGGGGCACCCAGGCTCTGTTCTGCTGGCTTAGACAGTTCATAGCCCTAAGGTGGCATGACTGGATTTGGCTGCAATTAATCACTCAAGTTGAAACTAGTGAGAAACCCCAGCACAGCTGAGCTTGCCGAGCTCCACCCAGGAGAAATTAAATGGGACAGGGGCCAGTTCAGGAGCTGCGCAGCTTCCCCGATTCCCAGAGGAATGGAGGAGGTGGGTGTGGAAGCGTTTTGGAATGTGCTAAGTTCTTTGATCCAAGCTGCTTCTTGCTTCAGCCAAGCAAGGGTGCAGTTCTTTGCATTAACCCACCCAGTGCTCCCTGGCTCACTGCTTTCATGATGTATCTTCCAAGTCCATCAGAGTAGGGTGTGTCAAAAGGGTTGCCAACTCCTTTCCCGACAGAGGTGCTTGTGCTTTAAAACAGTTGCATGGCTGGAAATAAGTCCTCTGGCACACAGTGCTGTGTAGCCTGGGGTAGAGACAAGGATTATGAGGGCCTAACTACCTCAGGGTTATTTCAGGCTCTGTTCTTGAATGTTTAACTTTATTTTAAGAAACACATCTACTCCGTTTAGGTGTGGCAATATAAGTATGCAAGTTGCATTCTAACCAATTGCCTAGTAAGAAATGATACAATTAAAGTATTTTAGCTGTTTTAGGTTTACCTGCTATTTGTCCTCCAGCTGTTCAGCAATTATTCCCTGGGGCACCTCGCCCCAACATTTCTGCCAGGTTAGGTTCCGCTTTCTAGCTCACCACAGCTTCACGATGGAGAAGGCTTCCCCTGTTGAATTTCTAATCATATTAGGCAGCTATTCAAGGCATAAGTGCTGGCAAGCCAAAGGAGTTTGAAAAACCTAAATAATTTTGAGAGATGTACAATGTGTTTGTAGGAGGGGGGTTTGCATAAAATATGCACATACTCATTTACATGTATAGGTGCAGATTTAGAAATATTTAATACAAATAAAAGAGAAATGGGATCCATCTGACCAGAGCCAGTCCATCTATGAGACCAAGTGAGGCAACTGCTTGTGCCTGATGTAGATCTTCACTCGGCCCTTCTTCCGTGGCGCCATTTTGTGGTTCACCTCAGGTGCTAAAATGTATTGGGCCAACACTGCATCTCCCCATAGTGGGGAAGACTGTGGCCAGATGTGCCTGTCCAGGTGCTGTTCAGAACTGATGGACAACTTCTAAGCTCCACCTCCTCTCCCCCTTTCCTTCTTTTGTTGTTGTTTAGTCGTGTCCAACTCTTTGTGACCCCATGGACCAGAGCACGCCAGGCACTCCTGTTTTCCACTGCCTCCTGCAGTTTGGTCAGACTCATGTTGGTAGCTTTCCTTCTTAGGCATTCCTTATCTTTCAACAAGATTTGGTCCAGACAACCCTTCAAACAGAGGACACAGGGTACATGGGCCCCCTCCCCTGATATGCCAGTGATTATGGTGGGTGAGGAAGTTTTGCCTCCTCAATTTATTCATGGCATGCAGCTGGTAAAAGGTTCAGCAGCAGGAGGGAGGAGTAAGCTGATAACCAGACACTCAAGTTGGAGCTTTTGGGGGATCTATTGGTTTCTTGCTGAAAGCATTATAGACATGTTCTTTCCTTCTTGCAAATATTTTCCTCCCTGCCCTCCTCCCAATTAAAACAGGCCCCAGAGCAAATAACCTGCAGCAGTTTCACAAACTACTCCAGAGGTGGAGCTGAACTGACACACTTTGCATTTGTATATCGACTGAGATGTTTGGGGTGTTAATACCTCTGGTGGGGGACATGTCGTGCTCCTTCTGGGATAGTTTTTTCCATCTTTGCTTCCACCCTGCACTCGGCTCTCATTTGTGGCTCCTAGAAGCTGTCAGCTTGTGACAGCAGCCACACCCAGGGAAACAGCTTTGACTGACTAAACTAGGTGAGTGTAGCCAATGGGCCTCAAACCTTTGGTTAGTTAGGGTCTTTGCCTGCATGCCAAAACATGCTCAAATGGATTGAGTGGACAAGACCAATAGTGTGTCCAATGGTCAAGAATGTGGTTTCTGCATGTGCTTTAGAAGGAAATGAGGGGCAGGTGGGGCTTGTCACCTTGGGAAGGTAGCCCATCTAGGAGAAGGAAAACTCTGATCCTAAACGTCTGCTGTCTTGCAGCTATACTCATCCATGAGAAGGGCTTTAGGAGTGAACTCTGAGGAAAAATCTATACCCACTGTTTTGCGGAACATCTTTGGGAGAATAAAAGGCTAAGGAGTAAACCCTACACAAATCTGGTGTTCCTAAGATGGTTGGGTGGCGTCCTGTACACCACCTTGCAGCAACTCCTGCAGCCAAGCTGGTGCCAAATGTATTTCTCTGCTTTCATTTGGACCAGTGTGGTGTAGTGGTTAAGAGCGGTAGTCGTCTAATCTGGGGAACCGGGTTCGCGTCTCCGCTCCTCCACATGCAGCTGCTGGGTGACCTTGGGCCAGTCACACTTCTGTGAAGTCTCTTAGCCCCACTCACCTCACAGAGTGTTTGTTGTGGGGGAGGAAGGGAAAGGAGAATGTTAGCCGCTTTGAGACTCCTGAAGGGGAGTGAAAGGCGGGATATCAAATCCAAACTCTTCTTCTTCTTCACCACATCAGTGAGGTTGAGAGGGGGTGTTATCATCTAGGCAGCCCAGAGCCTTCGTACACACTGCCCAGGCTTACACCTTGGAGAGGTCACTTCAGTGCTGCTAACGCAGGAAAAACAACTTGGGAGGCAGCAGTTACGAGTTACCAGTCTCTGCAGCCACAGCAGCACTATGATTCTCCAGTGGCTTGACTTTGCCCCTGGAGGTGCACTCCATTGTCTTTAAAGACAGATGGATGCCAAAAAACATGCTTCTAGTTCCCCATGCTCAGGGAGAAATGTGGTTCTCAAACAGCAGCCCACTATTTCTCAAATATTGTGTCTCTCAAACCCCACCCCAGACTCCAAGACATGTTGCTACCCGAGGCAAGGACAAGATGGCACCCCGTTCCCCATTCCCCAAGCAGAAGCCACCTAGAACAATACAGTGGTACCTCGGGTTAAGTACTTAATTCGTTCTGGAGGCCCATTCTTAACCTGAAACTGTTCTTAACCTGAAGCACCACTTTAGCTAATGGGGCCTCCTGCTGCCACCGTGCCGCCGGAGCCCGATTTCTGTTCTTATCCTGAAGCAAAGTTCTTAACCTGAAGCACTATTTCTGGGTAAGCGGAGTGTGTAACCTGAAGCATATGTAACCTGAAGCGTATGTAACCCGAGGTACCACTGTAATCCAATTTTACTTCAACAGTGGTGACAGGATAGCAGCCGCTACTGGCGCTCAGGCAGGAGACCAGCTTAGGGGGTCCAGGAAAGGCCATGTGACAACATAGGGAAATGGCTGGGTGCCTCAGAAAGAACAGCAGGGTGGGACTGCTGTTTTGGCCGTCATCCCCAGCATCAATTGCCTAAGGCAGTCCATTTTGTTAAATGCTTAGGCTGGCCCTCCCTTTATGGCAACCCTTTTTTCATTTTTAGGCTGGGTACACACAATACATTTAAAGCACATTTCCCTCCCTAAAATCCTGGGAACTGTAGTTTTTTTTAACGCTCCTGGGAATTATTACATGAAATGAACATATACTGTAATACAGTTTGGCAGCTAAGAGACTTTTTCCTGGCATGGAGATCTGCATTGAGAAAATCTGCTTCTACTTCCTGTATGCCATATGGGCTGTCAACAGGACAGGTCCAGGGCTAGCAAAAAGCTCCAGCACTTTTGGTGGATTCCCCCACCTCCAGCCCCCACTGCCCTCATTGGGCTGAAGGGAGGCTAAGTGAGGATGGAGGGTTACTATGGATCCATCCAGTGCCTTGAGACAATATTTAAATGAATGAGTAAATGGGTTGTGGAGTGCTGTGAAGATCAAAATTGTTCATCAGCTGCTTTGAGATCCTTCCTTCAGCCCCAGTATGATTCCTACCAGTTCAAAGTGCATGGTCAATGATTTTGCTTGGGTAAAGACACCATATCCCACATGACCCTTCCTGCCTGGTAGCTGTGGGCCCACAATTAATGCCAAATTAAGTACCATCTCTATTAATGCACTGAGTCAGCAACTATAGCCTTGTGAAATGTTCCCTGCTCATTTTCCCTGGGCAATTAAGTGTGTTTGATGAGCAAGGGCATTCGCCGCTTGAATCCGCCACGAGGATTGGGGAAATGTTGCATCAGCTACTCTGGCTCCTCCTCCTCCTCCAACAAGGCTGTGGGAGTGGTTCTGGTCTAACGTTTGACACTCACGGCTTCTAGAAGCTTACATGTTAGCACGTATATTCTGGTGAACGTCAGAAATTCAGAGGCAAAAGCCTCAGGGGGTGGATCTTATTAGGCACCGTTAAGTATGCCGCAGCAGGAGGTCTGAGCTATAGGGCATGATTCTTCAGAAGGTTCTCCTACTTGGGCATGTTTAGGATTGCCATATTTCAAAGAGTAAAAACCAGGACACCACGAAAGTCATTGATTGACTTGCCTAAGATCCAGGACAAAGCGCCACCTCTCGGAAATCCCCCCAGATGTCAATTCTGCCTGTTAGATCCTGGTAATGCCTGGGAAAATCTGAATGTATGGCAGCTCTAGGCATCTTGTACCCCAACTCTGATTTGTTTGAAGAGGTCTTGTGCAAGAGAACTTCCCAATGGATTGCATCATTATGAGGCACCCTGCTTCCCAGTGCTAAATGATCAAAGGGAAAGGGCTATATCCAATACGAGTCCTACTCAGACCCGACCCATTGCAGTTCATGAACAGGTCTAACTTGGGTCCATTGATTTCACTGGGTCTATTCTGATTAAAATTTAGTTGGCTACAACACTTAGTGAGAATAAAAAAGTCACCCAGAGGAAAATGCAGAGATGCTTTTATGTGTAGCAGGGGTGGGGAGCCTCAGGTCCAGGGGCCAAATACAGCCCCCTAAGCCTGTCAACCTGGCTCTTGGGACTCTCCCCATGTCACACACCCTTCCCTAGCTGCACTCACTCTCGCCAGACCTGCTTTGCACCTCCCTTGAGTGTGATTGCCTGGCCGGAAGGTGTCCTTGGTCTCTGATAACACCTCTCGCTTGCCTGGATGGAGAGGGGTGTGTAAGTGCGCACAGAAACTAGCCTACATATAGAGAAAGGTCAAATTAGTACTCTTTGTTCTGCTGACTTCTGCCTCAGGTCACATCCACTGACATATATGATTCTTGGATGGTTGCCCAATAATTATCCATTGTCCATATGACGTTCTTCTCCAAATCACGGCCTTCCCACACTTTCCCATTCCCTCAATCTGGATTTCTCATACCCTCTCCTTTTCAAAGTATCCCTGGTATGATGAAATCCAGACTGGTGGGGTGGGGTGGGAAAGCAGTGATTTGGAGAACATGATATGGACAGTGGATAATTAATGGAGGTATAGTAAATGGAAAGATGAAAGAACTCTCTACTGAATATAATGTCCCCATGCTAAAATAGTAGCATTGATGTAACATGGGTGTTCATTCCATTTATTTTGTTGTTCTTTGCTTGGTCTAAGTGCAGAATGTGCTCAGGGAATTGGCCCAGTGATTCTCTCAACCCTGTAAGGTAGGCAAGGCAGTGAATACGCAAGAATAGCCCTGCTGGATCAGGGCAGTGGCCCATCTAGTCAATCATCCTGTTTCTCACTGTGCCCAACCAGGTGCCTGTGGGAAGCCTGCCAGCCGGGCCTGAGTGCTACAGCATTCTACACACTTGTGATTCCCAGCAACCATTGTGGGTCCCGATAGCCTTATCCTCCAAATGTTCAATGTGGGGGAAACAGTTTGTGTGGGGCAGTGTAGAGGGTAGACAGTCCTTGATGGTCTACATGTTTTTGAGTTTGTGCATCAGGAGTGGCAATACATACGAGTGCTGTTTTTAGGCCACAACCGTATTCTGTGCATACTTACCTGGGAATAAGCCCCACTTTTTTAATATAATAATTTTTATTAAGGATTTTACATTACAAAAAAGAAAAAACAGAAAACAGAAAAAAGAAAAAGTATCCAACAAAAATTGTTAAAAACAATCAATCTTTCCATCTCCTTATTTTTCATTTACTTGTTTCTCGGACTTCCTCATACCACCCTTTTTTGTATTCCAAATCAAATTATTAATTCAACAATTTTTTCCCCTCTTTTTACTACCCAAATCTTATTCTTAAATTATTACAATCTTAGATTTTTACTTATATAAACCCATTTTTTCATATTCTTTTAACCCATCACAGCTAGAAACCACTTTGTTCCAATCCAACATTATTCTAAAATTCCTTAATTTTACAATATCTCTGTAAATAATCTTTAAATTTCTTCCAATCTTCCTCCACTGACTCTTCTCCCTGGTCTCGAATCCTGCCGGTCATTTCCGGCAATTCCATATAGTCCATCACCTTCATCTGCCATTCTTCCAAAGTGGGTAGATCTTGTGTCTTCCAATATTTTGTGATGAGTATTCTTGCTGCTGTTGTGGCGTACATAAAGAAAGTTCTATCCTTCTTTAACACCGATTGGTCAACTATGCCCAGGAGAAAGGCCTCTGGTTTCTCCTGGGAATAAGCCCCACTGAAGCCAGTGGGACTTCATTCTGAGTAGACATTTATAGGATTGCGCTGCTCGTTTGAAGTTAGTGCAATCCTTTGGGTAGAGCTCACAATACATCAACAGCTGAATGTGGGTGAGTGGGGTGGAGAACCCTGCTGGCTTTCATCCCAGATGTCTTGTAGGCGACGGATGCCCTCCCATGCTAAAAGGATGCTTCCCACATTCCTGCAAGTCGCTCCCTTGTCCCAATACCTTGGGGGTGAGAGAGCTAATGCAAGGAGGGAAAGGAAGCTGATAAGTTGTGCCCGGAACAGCAGCAGGTCTGCAGGCATACTGGCCTCTAAGGGAAAAGGCTGTAGCTCAGTGGTAGAACAACTGCTTTGGGTACAGAAAGTCCCTAGATCAATGCCCTGCATCTCCAGACATGGCTGGGAATGTCCCCTTTCTGAAACCCTGGGGGGGTTGATGTCAGTCAGTGTGGATGATACTGAGCTAAATGATATAAGGTACCGGTAGCTTCCTATGTAAGCTGCATGGCCTGCATTGGAGAAGGAGGTCCCAGGTTCAGACCTTGGCATCTCCAGGGTTGGGGAAGGCTCCCATCTGAAAGCCTGGAGAGCCATTGCCAGCCAGTGTACTGGGACAGCACTGGGCTAGATTAGCCAATTGTCCAGCTTGGTATAAGGCAGCCTTCTATGTTCCTTCCCCATGAGCCAAGAGTCCTCTTGCATTAAATGGAGCACAAGAGACAGGCATGTTTTTCTCTGTAAGCATCACTGAAATGAATGGGAGGTGCTATGAAATGAGCAGGTGCAGAGCTGTGCTCTCAGTCAGCTCCCGTTCACTTCAGTGAGGATTGCACAACTGATCTTCTTTGTGAATTGTGTGCCTCATGTGCAAAAGAAGCCTGAAAATGTGGAGGGGCCTCACAGCTTATAAATTCAGGATTGGCAGGTTCCCTTTGTGTATGACAAATGGGCTGGTGTTCTTTGCCAAACATAATTTTCATATTTATAAACTCTGCAAATTTGGTAAATGCACACCAAGTGTTCTGCATCCAAAATTCAATTCCAGTCCATGTCCTTCATTGATGTATTTTTGGTTTTTTGCACCAGGCTGTAGGTCAGGAGTATTGGTGAAGGCAGAAGTGGAATTTTCCACTTCAGTGTTCCCTAACACCGAACTGGTCTGTAAAGGGATACCATGGCCTGCTACTCATCTCAGTGGTGTGTAAGCTGCTGAAAAACCACTCCTTCCTGCACTGAGAAACTCCAGGCTATGCCGGGAAAACATAAGAACCTGCCTTATACTGAATCAGGCCATTAGTCCATCTAGTTTTGCATTGTCTGCACCAGGAGTGGGGAACTTGGTAGATATTGCTAGAGATCATCTTCCATCAGCCCCAGCCACCATGGCCAATGATCAGGGATGATGGGAGTTGTAGTCAGCGACACCTGGAGGGCCACAGAAGCCCCAAGTTTGGTTTACACTGACTGGCAGTGGCTCTGTAAAGTTTCAGGAAGGAGTCTTTTCCAGTTGTATCTGGAGATGGCAGGGATTGAACCCAAGAGCTTTTGCATGCAATGCATGGCTGTACTACTGAGCTTGGCCCTGCCACATAAAATGCCTGCCAAATCTCTGCGTAAGAAACTGCCTTATAGTGAGTCAAGACCATTGGGCCATTTGGTTCAGTATTGTCTACACTGACAGGCAACAAATTTCCAAAGCTGGAAGAGCCAATGTGGTGCCCTTCATACGGTTGGATTCCAACACCCATTAGCCCCAGCTAACATGGCCAAGTTAAGGATGGTGTGAGTTGCTGTCCAGCAACATCTGGAGGGCACTGCATTGGCTAGCTCTGCCCTAGAGTTTCAGAGAGGAGTCTTTCCTGGTCATGCCTGGAGATCAAGCTTCTCATGCCGTGCTGCAGGAATGAGTGGCACTGCAGCAGCTCTCAAGGTCCTGGGAAAAGCATTAGGCTACTGAAATGCCACAGGAGACAGTCCCAGCTGCTGGCTGCTTGCAGTCTGAGCCGCACCCTCTCCAGTTTCACTGGAAGTAGAAACTGGCAACACATTGTCAGGTTCCGTGAAAACTAGAAAAATCACTTTGATAATTGAGAACATTTGCTCATCCGCCCTGTGATAGAGGCAATGCAGTTTAATAAACCCTTTCTTCCAGAAATAAAGTGGAAGGTTTGGCTTAATTTATTGTGTTCCAGGGAATCACGGTGGGATTTGGGGGTGGATGGGTGGATGGGTTATCAAGGATTCCTTTGTGAGTGCTAATAGCACATAAGGAGGGATGTGTGGATATCTCAACTTTGGTGTCTTTTAGTTTCTCATTTTTCCAGTCGTCAGTTCAATTCCCTACTTATACACATCAGTTTGCAGTGGTTGGTATTTTTAAGCCCTCGTGAAAAATTGTCAACATTTTAGAGCAAATTTGGTGCCTAATACTGTATGCACATTTATACAATGCATTTTCTCCAAATATAATGCATTTTTGCATATATAACTTGCCACAGCAAGATTTGCAGAAGTGCGAATTTAAAAGGATGGCTGTGTTTTGGTTCACACATTGTTTCGGAAAATATAAATTAGGTAAGCTTGCTTTTAAATGTGAATTGGATTGTGTTTCTTCCCTATCCCTACACATAAATTCTACAAAATTATTCCCCTTCTGCTGAAAGCTGCAAGTGGAATTGCAGTTGGCCAGCCACACTTTCAGCCCATAAGGATATTGGTTAAATTATTGGTCCCATTCTCATTTTTGTGAGGAGCCAATTGGTCAGGCCAGTGTGTGCCCTGCACAGGAACTCTGCGTTGTCACCAATACTAGTCCTACCTAGAGTAAACTCACTGTAATCAATGTATCTGTAACTTAGGTCCATTAATATCAATGGGTCTACTTTGCCTGGACTAGCATTGGATTCAGCCATAAATTCAGATAAAATCTCTCTCCCAGCCTGACCTGGGAATGCCAAGTATTGAACCCAGGACCTTCTGTGCACAACACACATGCACTGTACCACTGAGCCATGGCCCTGCCCTAAGGCATGCACCCTCCTCACCAATTTTCTGTATGGCAATGGGAGTCCTTGGCACATGAGTCAAAGCGGAATGTTTCCCTGAATGTCCAAAGTCTGAAGCAGTTTTTTGTGGTGTGCGGGGTGGGTGGGATCCCATTGGTGGGATTAGCTCTGTCTCCTCTGTCATCTGAGCTAGGGAGAAACATTTGCACAGGTAGAGAGAAGCAAGGGCACGCTCTTCCCCTGGGTAGGTAAGCAGCAGCAGCAGCCTCCCTTTTCTGCCCAGATCAAAGCCATACCTGTCCCTGGCTGCCTCTCCCCAGGGTGGTTCTGCAACTCCACCCTGGCCTCTTTCTTTCCCAGATAAGGCCCAACCTCATCTTCAGGTTGCACCGCTCTGCCTTCAGGCGTAACCTTTCCTCCCGCCTCCCCCGAAGCTTGCAGGAGCGCCTCCGATTTCAGAGGAGCAGAAAGGCTGCCTTGACGTGCACCAACCTGTCTTCCACACGCTTTGCTTAGGCTTGCGCATTTCCCAGATCTTCTCTCCCCGTCCCACAGCATGCCAGCAAGAAGGGTTGGGGAACCCTCTGGGTGCCACCCCATTCCCCCTCCTACTGCCCAGGGGGTCTGGGGTGCGGGGAGAAAGAAAGTGAAGACCAGAACTACAAAAGGTAGGTGTGAAAGTGAACTTTTTATTGGGGAAGAAGACTGTAGCAAACCACCTCAGTAACACCATGATAACAAGAGGCCCTCTTGAGATTGCTATTCTTAACCCACTCAGAAGAGTTCCCCCCCGTCCTGCCCCCCCGCTACCCTTGAAAAGGCCCACCACCTCCATCTTCTTACAACAGGATGCCCTGAGTGAGAAAACCCAGCAGATTAACTTTTTAAAAAGAGGTGCCGTGAGAAGCAAAGGTGACAACTCTTGCTTAACTCTGTTCAGCTGCTACTTTGGCAACTTTACCACACAAAACAAAACAAAAAAATTCTTTCTTCCACAGTTAAACACTAAATATATGTATACACACATATACATTCAGATATCTCTGTCCTCCATGACAGGTCAGGAAGACTCTCGTGTTAACCAGGTGCTGACCAGATAGATACAAGAGTTAATACAAGCAAGGAGCTCTGGGTTGCAGGAAGAGGTCACATACCAGGAAGTACAGAGGCCAGGAAATAGCGATGCCCCTCCAAAAAGCTGCCACATGAGGAGAGTTAGGTAAATGCTGAAGTCCCATTTGCGCATGGATCAGTCCCCTTTTGCTATAAAAATCCAGCTGGAGCTCCCAGGAGCTGGAGAAAATGAATCTTATAAAAATAGGATGGGTTGGGAAAGTGGGACGGGTGGGAGAGAGACAGTGAGGTTGCAGGGGAGACAATGAGTTACCGTCGTTCTGCAGTCTGCAAAGTTCAGTTCTTTGGCTCTTCACCAGCCTCTCCCCCTTCTTCTCCTGAGCACTCTGCGGTCCATAATGTGAGGTTGTCCCTGAGAAGCTGCATGATGAGGGTGCTGTCTTTGTAGGAATCTTCGCTGAGCGTGTGGAGGTCGCCCATGGCCTCGTCAAAGGTGGTTTTGGCTAGCTTGATGGCCTCTTCTGGGGCATTGGCGATCTCATAGTGGAAGACCGAAAAGTTGAGGGCGAGGCCAAGCCGGATGGGGTTAGTGGGCTGCATCTCCTTCTTGCTGATGTCCATCGCCTCTTGGTAAGCTTTCCGTGCATTGTCGATGATCTGCTTGCGGTCATCCCCAGTGGCCACCTCGGCCAAGTAGCGGAAATAGTCGCCTTTCATCTTCAGGTAGAAGACTTTGCTCTCTGGGTCGCTGGCTTTCTTGATGAGGTGCTTGTCCAGCAGCCCCAGGACAACGTTGCAGACATCCTTCAGCTCCTTCTCAATCTTCTCCCGGTATTCGTTGACCAGCTGGGATTTGTCGTCGCCTTCCTCGGTCTTGTGCTCGATGCTGGAGATGACCCTCCAGGCAGACCTCTGGCAGCCGACCACGTTCTTGTAGGCGACGGAGAGGAGGTTGCGCTCCTCGTTCGAGAGTTCAGCTCCGTCCTCCACCACTGCCTTCATGAAGTCGGCCATGTCCTCATAGCGCTCGGCCTGCTCAGCCAGCTTGGCTTTCTGCACCTGGTGGTTCCTGGCCATCGTGGGGGCAACGGAAGGGAGTGCTGGGCAAGGAGAGAGATCAGGCAGCTACTCGAAGAGCCCTCAAGAGTCTCTGCTGAGTTCAGCTGCCGGGATCGGCTTTTGGCTTTGGCGTCTCAGCCTGGAGCAAGAACAAGGCGTGGTGAAGAAGCGCTCAATGAGCAGCCCTTCCCCCACTTCCTTTCCTGCAGCCTCTCCTTAAAAGGAAAGTGGCAGTGATTCACTCTTTGAGCAAGACGGTGAATGAATGCTCACCTGCCCAGGGATGCAGAGAGAGAGAGAGAGAGAGACAGAGAGACCCTGAGACCTCTTAGGCAAGAGGTCGCTTGTCCTCCTGACAGGCATCATGGACAAAAATGGGCCACAGAGCATGAGCTCAAATAAAAGTGTCTGTTCCCCTCCAGGGGGCAGTGCACAAAAACCTAACCTGACCCACAAGTCCCAATCTTAACACCTGTCCATCCCCAGCATTCTCTAGCCAGTATTTTCCAGAGGATTTCAGTATGCCAACTATATATCTAATCACATTCGTCCTCCCCCCAAAAATGGGAACTGTAGTTTTTCCAAGTGTGCTGGGAATCCTAGACCTGTGAGGGGTAAACTACAGTTCCCAGAATTGTTGTTGTTGTGTGTGCTTTAAATGTGTGGCATCTACACGCCCAGTACTGACTATGTGAAATCGCCTCCCTTCCAAACATGGGACCAGTTTATATGATCAATGGAACAGGACCACAGCGGTTACTGCGGCTGATATACTGTTGTTGTTTTATTGATCTTTTAAACTGGATTTTTATTGTGATTTTATGGGTGCGTGAGCCATTTTAAATTAGAGAGCAGTATATATAGTAAATTATTTTAACAAATAAAGCTTTCCCTGAAATGTACCACAGCAGAGGAGAAGGGGTGCATGTTTGGATACTCTGCCATTAAACAAAAGTAATCCTACTCTCCCGCACACAGAAAACATTAAACTATGTTTATTCAAATATGTGGGGGGAAATAAGCCACCTGCAAACTGAAGCAATACTAACCAGGAACAGCTTTACCATTTAGGAACATAAGACCATTGGAAGGTGCCTTAGGCTGCCTACACACCATACATTTAAAGTACACTGTTCCACCCAAAGAATTGTGGGAACTACAGCTTACCCCTTACAGAGATGCAATTCCCAACATCCATAACAAACTAGAGTTCCCAGGATTATTTGAGACAACAATACTTGGCTATCTGGAGCAATTTACGTGTGTTGAATATGTGTGTGCAAACTGTGTGCAACCGTGCCGAACACAGACATGACCCCAAAACGTCACAGAAAGGGACAGGGTTGGGGCAGAACAGGGTGTTTGCAGGCTTTTTCAATGGTGTTTCAAATATATGCAATTTCACTTAAATGCATGGTGGCTTGGAATGTAACCCCTGTGTAAATGATAAGTTGCCTGTAACTCAAAATGGCATATTCCCACTAAACACATTTCCACTGCCACCTGCAATAATGTGCAGATAGTTGAATATGGCTATGCTCACCCCGCTTCTCCAAGTGGTGAGAAGCTCCAGGTTGATGCTCTTTGGAAGAAACTCACTCGATGTCAGGGCCCAGGAGTCAGCTTCACCTGCTGAGCAGCAGCCTGAAGGAGCCGAAGGCGAATTTACTCCACCTGCTGCTGATCAGCCTTCTTGCTCCTGATGAGAACCAGCAAGATCCAACTTTCTTAAGCAGGGTTTCCAGCCTCAGTCAGTTGAGGGAAACAACCTTCGTCGTTCCTGGCCTGTCCTTGCTGCTTCTTGTGACCTTGGACCCTTGGCTTTCTTGACCCCTGGATTGTTTGACTACGTGAACTAAGATACTCCTGACCTTAGGACTGGCCTGGACCTTGTATGCAAACTCTGTCTCCAGGCAAGTACCCCCCTGAGACTTGGCTGGCTGGCTTCTCCCTCTGCTGAGCTCTGCCGTGGCTGGCAGCACAGGACTAAGACACTGGAAGCTTATTGGCAGACTGAGGTTGGTGGGGCACGGTCCCATTTGCCCTAATAGCCCAGCCTCCTAACTGTTCTGTTTTTAACACAGCTATTCAAGTTTACATAGAGATCCAAGTTCAAGGAACTCTGCATGTGATAGAACATAAATCTCCTTAGCCCAGTGACTTGCAGCTAATAGGAAGACAATAATACAGATAATCACTTAAAGACATCAAGATTTAGCTCAAAGGTGTCAAGCTTGTTGGCTGGAGTCGTTTTCTTTTTCTGTGATATCTCCAAAAAGCACCTGCCACACCTAACAGTCACTTTACAGTTTGACAGGGAGGAGTGGACTCCTCTTCGGAGAGGTGCGGATGTGGCATCTGTTCACACATGTTCACACTCGGTGATTGCAACCTCATGTGATTGTTTGGCATATGTGAATCAGCCATGACAAATCATCACAGGCCAAGGATCTCGCACACCTATCTTAGGAAGCTGCTTGTAGTCAATCAAATTACTGGTTCATCTAGCCCAGTACTGTCTACTCTGACTGGTAGCAACTGCAGGTGCTGTCAGGGAAGGACTTTGGGACCGAGGTCCAGGGCCCAGCTCACCAGGAAGGGCCCCCAAATGCAGCAGAATACAGTGGTACCTCGGTTCTCGAATGTCTCCGTTGACTAACATTTCAGAACCCAAATGCTGAAAAACTGGAAGTAAACATTTCTGTTTTCAAACACGCCTTGGAAGATGAACGGCATCCACTACGTGTTTTTCAATTTTCTCAGTTGAATTTGCGGACAGCCCTTCGCGCCTCGGTTTTCGAACATTTTGGAACTCGAACAGTCTTTTGGAACAGATTACGTTCGAGAACCGAGGTACCACTATAACTGACTCACTGCATTCTGAGAGAGGCCCTACTCAAATCATTAAGGCTGCATATACACCATACAAGGCATACCCTAGATCACGAACGCCCTGCGAGTCAAACGTTTTGCCTCCCAAACACCACAAACCTGGAAGTGAATGTTCCTGTTTGTGAACGTTCTTTGGAACCCAAATGTCTGACGTAGCTTCCATGGCTCCCAATTGGCTGCAGGAGCTTCCTGCAGCCAATCAGAAGCTGTGCCTTAGTTTCCAAACATTTTGGAAGTCGAATGGACTTCCAGAACGGATTCCATTAGCCTTCCGAGGTACCACTGTATATTTAAAGCACATTCTCTTCCCCACCACAAATGTTGCAAGTGCATCGTCAGGAGGCAGCTGAGTGCCTAGCCCAGCGCCTCACCCCGTCAATGGCCACAGCTCCTCCTCTCTCACGCACTCAAAAGGAGCCTGCCACTGATGCTGCACCACATTTGGCTCAGCCTCCTCTGCCCCCTCAATATTGGGAGTGGGGCTGAGCCCCCTGCTAAACAATATGGAGGGGGCTGAAGCAGTGGCGTAGTGTGGGGGTGCAGGGGGGGCCGGCCACACCGGGCGCAACATCTGGGGGTTAGAGTTAGGGGCGCAAATCCACGGGTTAGGGGGTGCAAATCCACGGGTTAGGGGGTGCAAATCCACGGGTTGGGGGTGCAAATTACTTGCCTTGCCCCGGGTGCTGACAACCCATGCTACACCACTGGGCTGAAGACACATCAGCCCTAAGGAGTTGGTGCCTATCGTGTACAGCATTGCACAGGATTCAGCCATATACAGAGTCTAGCTCCATATACACTAACTGGCTATATAAAGTAACATATAGTCAGCAGGGATAGCCAATGTGGTGCCCTCCAAATGCTGATGGACTCCAACTCCCATTAACACTAGCCAGTATAGCCAGTGGCTAGGAATGCTGGGACTTATAGTCCAGCAACATATGGAAGACACCATGTTGACTGATCTACACTAATTGGCAGCATCTCTCCAGGATTTCATACAGAAGTCTTCCCCAGACCTGCTTGGGGATGCTGAGGAATGAACGAACCTGGAACCTTCTATATAGCTACAAAGAGACTTCAACAGACATTACCCATACATTCTCCTCTTTTCTTTGCCGTGCTCCACATTTGTCTCCATGAAAGTACAGAAAAAGTTTCACTCTCAGAACTAAACCTGTTGCCACTTGCCGAAAGACTTCTCCTTTCTTCCGACACTGCCAAAGAGACAGACGGGAGAAAGCCCAACTGCATGACAAATTCCTTGCACTGCTGAGTGTTTTTTGACCCTAGGGTGATACATCCCAGGCTAGCAGGAGGAGAGGATGGGTGCGGCTGATAGCTCAGTTGCTCCAGCTTGAGAAGGTGAATTGTTCCACCAGGGGTGACTCATTGCTGATCTACGTTATGTGGTCTGAGCAAAACTCCCTCATAGCATCTTAGCACAGTGACACAGACCGCACTTTTCTTTTCAACTCAAGCGACTGGGTGGTGCAGGGAGATTCCTAAGGGGGGGGGGGAATGGGTCAGGAGCCCTGAACACACCCAGATGACTTCAAGGGCCTTGTAGCAGGATAGTGGAATCAGGTCCATTAGGCTAAATGGGGTACTGCCCCACCAACTTCTATTCTAGTCTCAGCCAGCCCACCTGCCTGACTTTGTGCAATCCTAGCAGAACTCAGCTGGGAGGATGGTGACAAAACCAGAATTAGGTGGCTCTGCCTCTCATTAGCTCTGGTGCCATCTACTGTTTGGGCTCCCCATATTCAGCCCCGGCAATCACAATGGGCAGCAACCAGCACTGTAGGAGGGGTGTCCACTTTCAGAGCACTGGAAGGAGAGGGCCTTGTGAACCATTTGATCCAACCTTTGCTCATAGCAGGGGATCCAGAGCTAGAGCAGCCTTTTACAGATGGCCAGAGGCAAACCTAGGGTCCCTTGCGCCCTTGGCAAGGAGCTGTATTGGTGCTCCCCCCTCCACACAAAAAAATCACCTTACTGCAATAGCTGAACTAGAAATTACTACATTTTACGCGACCCAAGTACTTGAAGCAAGCTTCTCCTGTGTTTGATCTCGCTGTGACGGCGGCATTGCGTCGCCACACACATATATGTCATACACCCCATAGTCTCCAGCTATCTACCATCATACTCTCTTGCCATTTCTTGCCAGTGTGGTGTAGTGGTTAAGAGCGGTAGTCTTGTAATCTGGGGAACCGGGTTCGAGTCTCCGCTCCTCCACATGCAGCTGCTGGGTGACCTTGGACCAGTCACACTTCTGTGAAGTCTCTCAGCCCCACTCACCTCACAGAGTGTTTGTTGTGGGGGAGGAAGGGAAAGCAGAATGTTAGCCGCTTTGAGACTCCTGAAGGGGAGTGAAAGGCGGGATATCAAATCCAAACTCTTCTTCTTCCTCTTCTTCTTACCCAGGCATAGGCAAACTTGGCCCTCCAGATGTTTTGAGACTATAATTCCCACAATCCCTGACCACTGGTCCTGTTAGCTAGGGATGATGGGAGTTGTAGTCCCAAAACATCTGGAGGGCTGAGTTTGCCTATGCCTGCTCTTACCGCTCAGCTCCCAGCTCTTATCTAACCTCACAGTCTTTCACAGATAGCTGGATACAGGTTTCTGGGGTGATGGGGGGGGCAGTCTTGCCAACCTCTAGGTGCAGCTCTGCAGGTGACTGGTTGCATATCTCCGCAAGGCAGAGCCCATCTGCTCCCAGGTATTGGTTCCATTGGCAAACTGCTCGGCTGAGAGCTTTCTCCTTATGTTCAGCTGAAACTCCCTGTAAGTTAAGCCTATGTGATCTAGGCCTATCCTCTGTGGCAGCAGGGAACAAGTCTTTGGCCTTTTTTTCAGTATGACAGCACACCAAGTATTTGAAGAGTGCTATATGCTATATGCCCAAAACACCTGATTTATATGCAGAAGGCCCCAGGTTCAGTTGTAAAAGCAGCAAGTGATGAATGGGGGGTGGGGGACGACACTCTGCCTTCAAAGCTAGAAAGCTGCTGTCAGCCCATATAGATGATGGGTCATGGGTCTGACTCAGATCCATATACTGCTAATTGGTTGTGCAAGGAAGTTGGCCTGTTTTAGGGACAGGGTATTTCCCCAAGATTCCAATCCAAATAAATTAAAACTGTTCACAAACAATGAATTCTTTCCTCAAGCTAGGACTTGGAGGGGCTGCGTTTCTTGTCAAGGGTCCCTGTGTTTTCATTGCTTGATTGTACACAGCCTTTTATAGGAAGGGTGGTAGTAGAAATGTTAGAAAAAGCAATAGCACCGGAAAACAAAATAACCTTGTGGGCGTCTGCTATCAGATTCTGCACTAAGGTGGTTCTTGAGCTACACTTGCAACCTCCTCACATTCCTGCAGGTTCTTAAGGGAGTGTCTCGTATCAGATTGCAGAATCGCAGGACACTTAATTATATGCTTGTGTGGCACTTTTTCATGACAAACACAGTGCTTCTGCTGGCATTAGCAATGTCCCCAACGTCTGTGGCTATGTTGGTTTGGGAGGATGAATTTCCAAGCAGTTTTCTGGCATTGGGGGTGCTGGAATACGATTCCCAGGAGAGAACACAATATAATGAGCATGCGGCTGGTACCATCAGTGCAAATGCGCCATGGCAAGCCAGGCGAGAACTCTTGGGAAACAGATCAGTGTTTTCTAATCACTCACCAAGAAAGTTCATGATTCTTGAGTCAGCTCCGAATCTAAGGGGCTTGCCTGCTGCTGGTCAGCATACTGATGTCATGACTAAGCCACCAAGAAGTATTTTCAGCTAATACAAGATGGCTATTGCTCACATTCCCAGCAATAGTCAGACACCTGCTGCCTCCAGAAAGTCTAAAAGCAGGATGTAAAAAATAAATAAATGGGGGAGAAGCCCCAGCAAGTTTATTACCTCTGTGTAAAGCGGTTCCATCTTCTCAGGGCTAACAGCTGTCCACATCAGGGAACAATACTTAGCATGTGTAAAGCGCTTTTGAGCACCCGAAGCCTCTAAGGGGAGAACCTGTGAGGAGCTCACACCCCTCCAGATGTTATTAAACTCCAACTCTTACCAGTCCCAGGCTGCATGGGCAATGCTCAGGGATGATGGAGAATTGTAATTCAGCTATATCTGGAGTGCAAGAGGCTACCCATTCCTGCTGTAAGCTAAGTCAATATCCTAAGGTTGCCATATTTTAAAAAGCACATATCTCCCACAAAAAAGAAAAACTGTCGTTTGTTAAGGATGCTGGGAATTGTAGCTGTCATGCATAAACTATAGTTACCATGATTCTTTTGGGGGGGGGTGCTTTAAGTGATAGTAGATGAGAGATTTGAACCTCCATGGACAATGACTTCCTAAGGCAGAGGAGTCACCTAGAGCCTTTTCGTCTCCTTCCACACACACAGTGAGATGACAGCAGTGACTTAACTGGCAATTATTGTGTGTGAGAGCGAGTGCTTGGTGTCCTTCCAATTAGAGGCCTGAAAGGCTGCCCTAGGGTTGAGATAAATGCTACCAACTGGGCTCTGGCTGGTGCCTATTATTGCTTCGAAACCCACCTGCCCTATGAAACACATGCTTAACCTCAGGCAACCCAAAGTTTGGAATATGCCCACAAAGATCCCTCCACTATCCTTGCCACTCCAGCCACCTCTGAGTCATATTTTAAACCGTAAGCAACTTTTACTTTATGCTGTAAATAACTAGATATTTGAATGTTCCCACACTTCCTCCCTGCCCCTCCCCACCTCCCCATGGACTCCAGTACTCGATAATTGCTGAGGACCTGGGTGAACCACTTTAGCAAATGCAGAGCACAGGTCAGCATGTTACTGCTTTTAATTGTATTTTTCTTGCTGCTTTTATTTCATATGTTGTATTTCGCTGTGTTACAGTTTGAACTCTTCACAGCCATGCTGTAGACCACAGCTTGGGAAGCCCTGCTAGAGAGGAAAGGCTCAAACTCACTATGACAGGCTGGAATGTCAGACATCTGGGCGGGTCTTTGTGCCTGGGTTCCAAACAGTACAGAGCATGCTGCCATCATGAAAGAGAAGTGCCCATGCTGTCTACTTTCGAACCTCGTGCTAGGGCTGCATTTAGGAGTGTCTTCACCCCCATTGTCCAGCGCTGAGGGCCTTCTGGCAGTTCCCTCACTGCGAGAAGCAAAGTTACAGGGAACTAGGCAGAGAGCCTTCTCGGTAGTGGCGCCCGCCCTCCCACCATATGTCAAAGAAATACACAACGATCTGACTTTTAGAAGACATCTGAAGGCAGCCCTGTTTAGTGAAGTTTTTAATGATTGATGTTTTAATGTATTTTTAATATTTTGTTGGAAGCTGCCCAGAATGGCTGGGGAAACCTAGCCAGATGGGCGGATGGGCGGGGTAATAATAATAATAATAATAATAATAATAATAATAATAATAATATTTACTCTGCACCAAGGAAAAACAAGGCTACAGCGCAAAGGGTGCCAGAACTCTGCATGTTAAAAATAAAAAATGTCAGAACAAAAATATATAGAGAAGGGGTTCTGAACATAGAAAGCTTGACACAGAATGGTTGTCAGACTTTCCAGTATCCTTCCCAGATTTCTGCTCCCCCCAGCCAATTTATATTTTTGCACATACAGCAACATAAATGCTGCAAAATAAAAAGGCAAAGTAGGCTGTCTCAGTACATAGACAGCAGATGCATCCAGAGCAGCAGTCTTCTTTTAACACCTAAGTACTGATTATCTTGGGGACGCGGGTGGCGCTGTGAGTAAAACCTCAGTGCCTAGGACTTGCCGATCGCATGGTCGGCGGTTCAAATCCCCGCAGCGGGGTGCACTCCCGTCGTCCGGTCCCAGCGCCTGCCAACCTAGCAGTTCGAAAGCACCTCCGGGTGAATGTAGATAAATAGGGACCGCTTACCAGCGGGAAGGTAAACGGCGTTCCGTGTGCTGCGCTGGCTCGCCAGATGCAGCTTGTCACGCTGGCCACATGACCCGGAAGTGTCTGCGTACAGCGCTGGCTCCCGGCCTCTAGAGTGAGATGAGCGCACAACCCTAGAGTCTGGCAAGACTGGCCCGTACGGGCAGGGGTACCTTTACCTTCTACTGATTATCTTGGTTCAACATTTAAATAACAATGAAAGAGGGAGATCTGGGTTCCATTCATTTTTCTTGATTATCCAACCATACATTACAAGAACAGACATTAGTCTTTGTCCTAGAATCTGAGAAACACTTCTGACTTGATAAGTATGGAGTGACATTGTCTTGCTTGTACCATAAAAATGTTACATGTAGTGTAAAAATCCACCACAGTTGTCAGTTTCTGTACCACGTTTTCTCATTTGTACATTGTAGAGTAGGGGTGAGGAACCTGTGAGCCTGCAGATGTTGCTAGACTCTAGCCCCCATCAGCACCAGCCAGCCTGGCCAATGAGCAGGGATGATGGGAGCTGGAGACAGGCAACAGATGGAGGGACACAAGTTCCTCAGCTCTGTGGTACACAATGCAGTGTGTGTGTGTGTGTGTGTGTGTGTGTGAGAGAGAGAGAGAGAGAGAGAGAGAGAGAGAGAGAGAGAGAGAGAATATATCATACAAAGCTGCCTCGTACCAGCTATTTATCCATCTAGCCTTTGCAGATTTAAGTCTAAAGAGTTTGCTGTTTGCAACACAGTCCACCATGTCACACACCATGTGATTGCAAGATCACAGGCAGAGTTAGGTGTATACAGTACTGCATTGCAACAGTAGTAGGCAGCAAAGAAAAATGGACAGCCCTGCAAAGAAGATGTTTCCATCAATTAAAACGCAAAAACCAGAGAGTCATGGAGTAAGATAGGAGAAATTTTATTGTTACAAAAGTGAAAGGCATAACTGAATTTCAAACCCTACACAACTACACTTAAGGGACCGAAAGGGTTTGGTTTTGCTCTCTGTATAGAGCCGCCTGACAACCTCCCTGCTCCTTGGCCCTCACCTACCTGCAAAAGGTGAGGCAAGGCAGAATTCTGTACAGGAACTGTTAGATAAGCACTACAAAATACTGTTAATGGTATATTTATTCATTTTTGGTGTGGAGGATGAAAGAGAGGGAATAGATCTAAAGGAATCCTAAAAACAAGTGAGCTTATTAGCAAGTTAAAATGCCGGAAGGTACAAATTCCTATCTGACTACACCCAAGGAGTGTGCACCTTCCCCCAACACTCAAAAGTTTGAATAAGCAGCTTAGATGTGGGTTTTCTAATCCACAGCCTACGCAAAATCCTGCTTTGCAGGCTGTATCAGCTACATTTGTGCATTTCAGCAGGGGTGACCTGGCTGCGCTCATCCTCGTGGGGCAGCCCAAGACAGGGGTTAGGCACAGCATCCTATATAGCAGGGCTGTGTACCACTCTGTGCTTAAGAAGGTAGAAGAAAAGAAAGTTCTATATCATGAAAAGCTAAATTCCGCAGTGTATAAATTATGCTAGTTGACTTATTTACATAATCATTTAACAAATTTGCATATTTCTGTTTTTTTTGCCAGTGATGGGAAGGACTGAAAGGTGATGTACAGAACCAAATCTCCACCTTGAGTCATTGGAAATCCAAGTCTGCTACCCTTCTGGCTTTGAAATTTCGGCAGAAACAGCACCTACACATAGTAAGCATATCTTTGTAACAATTAAGGTTTAGAACTTGCCCTTTTTAAAGAAAAAAAAGCATATGATTCTCAGGAACAGGAATTCTGCATCCATTACCACATTGAAACAAAATTGTTTTTAATGCTCCTGTGGAATCACATCACATCACACACAGACACACAGAGCCCTGGGTATTGGTTCACAGTTCTAATGCACCACATCGCATTCAAACAGATGCAAGTTTTGACCAACTGCATCAAGTGGGAGCACATTAAACAGCTAGTGCAAACACAGCTTAATGGGCCCTGCTCTGCTGCAGCTAAAGACACATCAGTTCTTGACATCACAAGCAGATCGGGGTGGAGGGGAGAGAGAAGAGGTGGGTGCCTTCAATTGACTAGAAAAGTAACACAATTATCTCCTAGAATCTCTGGAGCCTTGAGACATCTTTTCTGCAGAGCAGGACTAGATAAAAACTCTCCCCGGCTTTGATGTGCTTAGATGCTAGAATCTATTCCCCCCACCCACAAAAAAATAGGAACTCCCGTTATTGCACTCACAGCAGGTGGCATGTATGGCTTTAAGCTTCGAACCCTACAGACAGCAGGAGCAACCTCTGCCTGAGGGTTTGGAGTAGCTTTTTCCTTGTGCATGTGGCATCTCCCTATCCTTGCTGTGAAACGGGAAGAGATGCAGCGATATATTAAATATAAATAAATAGATAGCCCTGGAGGGTAGAGAGGCACAGGTGGTGGCAATGGCTGTACTTTCAGATATTTGACAGAGCCTCTTGGGGTCGCCTTGGGTTTTGCCACGAGGCGCAGAGGGTCCTCAAAATCTCTTTTGTGCCCCGGACACACTGGATGTTCCCAAGCAGTGCAGGAAGGGGGAAAAAAGAGAGAGAAAGAGATAGGATTAGTAAAAGGAAACACCAGAGATAGAAAAAAGGATGATCACAGGAGTAGGTGTGCCTTCAGGCAAGCTAAAGAGGAGGAAGGGGGAAGATCCTGGGAAATTAGTGCAGTTTGGGTAAATGTGGAACAAGTGCCATTCTGGTAAGGATGACTTTATGAATGTCCAGGTGAGAAATGTCAGGAAAAGGAGGCTTGGGTATTTCAGACTACCAAAGAAAGGGATTTCAAAGTGATCCTGATTAGTTAAGTGTAATTACAAAAAAACACAAAAAAAGGTTTCTGATTTGTGTTTCATGTGGGCATGCAAGTGTAAGAAAAGGACAGGCAAGGACAGAAGACCTTCTCATAATGTCTGGATAGCAAAATACAGGCAGAAGCCAAGTGTGTAAGGTTGCCTCCCAAGTCACTTAATTCACTTCCCTTGGCATCTGTTTGAGCTACAGCTTCTGCTGCCACATCGGACGAGAGAAGTGTCCCAAAGTTCATGGTGCATCTCAGCACTAGAAATAGTGTGGTAAAGGACCGTTTGATGGACTCTTCCATTCAGACACATACACGGCCCACTTTCAGCAGGATGGCTAGGAACTTCATTTCACACTGCCCCCATCATACAATACTGTAAATGCAGCAACAGTCATTAAATAGGAAATAGCCAATGTGAAGCTGCAGAAGTTGTTGGATTCCAACCTGCCACTGCCATGGTTAATGTTTAGGGGTGATGGGAGCTGCAGTACAACAGCTGTTGGTGGGCATCACGTTGGCTGCCCCTGGTGTGAGGAGAGGCTTTGCTGGGTTGCTTGAGCACTCAGGCTGTGGGGCAACAGATGGAAGCAAGTTGCATTTTGCCTGGGATGGGTTCTACTTGGAATTCACTTCCCACCCTTTCCCTAGCAGTGAATGCAGGCAGATGGCTGGGAAGCTCAACCCAAGTGCTCAGTCTTCTTCTGCTCTGCCCAGCACTCCAGCAAGGAGAGAACTGTCGCCGCAAGCCCAACACAAGCAGTTCACTTTATCGGCTAGCAGAACCCTCATTGCCCCAGCTGCTGCTCCTTTTGCTTGCTCTTGCCAAGGACAGGTGGGCAGCAACAGCTTTCTCCCTTCTGTGTGAGTGATGGGGAGTGGGGAAGGCAAGGTGAAGAGAGAGCAAGATATAAGGAAGGTTCTCCAGATTTGTTTTTGCTGATGGGAGACAGGAGAAAGTGAGGTGGGCAAGTGGGTGGTTAACATGCATTTCTTCACCAAGGGTAGCATATAAACTAGGGGTGGGGAACCTGTTTTTCAGCCCTAGGCAAGCTTGAGGGGGCAAATGACAGCCATGAGCAGGGCCAGAAGGAGCAATGAATGTTAATTTTACCTTTGTACAGCAGGCTTGTTTCCACACACGTCACACACACTATCCTTCATCCAGACAAGTGAAAAAGTATTATCAGAGTTCAAGGCAAAGACACTCAAGGAAGGGTGCAAAGCACTCCTGGCGAGGGGTGGGGTGGTTTGGTAAGAGGCTCAAGAGGCAGACCCCTCTCCCTGCCCATCCCTAATATAAATCAAAGACTTTGGGAAGCTATGACTATTTTTGCCATGGAACAGTCACAACAAGTAAACCAAGAGGCTGGGCAACAGCACCAATTCAAGCCAGGCAAACAGACATTAAAATAGGAGACTGTTTCCGAGTGATAATGCTGCCAGATATCTCTTATTCCAGAACATCCATATTTTAAGTCCATCTCAAGACCTCAGGCCATCTATCTGTAATATAAGCATTCAGAACTTCCCAAAGTTAAAACAATGAACTTCCATACATCAATATACTCTTTTGAATCAAATGAGAAGCAGAGTTCTGAAACACCTGCACACTTTATTCAACACTGTTGTCAAACAAAGCATCCTCATAATTACTTACCAGCAGTGCACATACAGATGTGATACGGTTAAGCCTCATTTTGGAGGACGTGAGATGGCAACAAAATGAGAGCACCAGAGAGGGTGGGGGCAACAGCCATTAAAAGAGCAGAGCCAAGATAGCAGATTAGATTCTGGCTTTTCACTAAAAAATTGGGTGTGGATACCCTGCACACCAGCTGGGGTAATGGTTAAGAGACTGGGCTGTAAACCAAGAAGTTCTTGGTTCAATTGTCACCTCAAATGTGAGAGTGGGTCTATTAGGCAAACCACTCACACACAGCCTCTGTCCCACCTGAAATATAGGGAGAAGACTGTAGTCATAAGAAAAACAGAGATAATGTGAAGCTCTTCACATACTATATAAAAAGTTATATATAAATGCTAAGTGGTGATATTTTCTACCCTGTCCCCACCTTAACCTGCCATGAACAAAAAGATCCTTTATGAAAACAAGGTAGGTGCAGGCTGATGATCCTGGACATCATCCCTTGTTCTGCCCCCCAAATTTTTTTGAGCTGATAACCTACTATAAAAAAATAATCTGCTACTAGTTTCAATAATGAGTTGGCAGTATTGGGTCTTGGACCCCACCCCCACCCCCAGGTCTGGCTTAAGCATCTCCCTGGTCCCAGCTTTTGGGAAATAACTGTGCATGGCATACTCATGACATCTTTTAGGCTCAACCACAATCCTACCTTAATTTATAACTTGATTTACACAAACAAGAGATTACCTAAACATTTCTGCCTAGTTTTTGACTACTTCATGATAGTAACTAGTACATGGGAGGTAATTTTTATTTTTAGTCCCCCAACCTATCATACAGAAGTGTAAAGACCTGCCAAAAAAGCCTGTGAAGACATTTCCTGCCTTCTGTGTAGTCTCAAAATCCACTGGGGTAAGCCGGGCATCTGGCAGTAGCCCATACATGGCAAGCAACAGACTGTGTGAAAACATGTTCCCATCACGTTGACAAGTTTGCCTGGAAAACTTCCACATGTGTAATGATGGTTTTAGTGCCACAGGGAGTCCTGCCGTGGGAGGTGAGAGTAGAAGGTACCGTGAACATCTATCTCATTTGCTCAAGGTTCTCCTAACCTATCCCTGAAGGCTACCTTGCTGTCACACAGGCCTCACAGATCTTCACGTGGCTTAAGCTATTGGTGGGATGGGTTGTAGGGCACACAACAAAATGAGAACAGCCACACAGACTGGAGGGATAGATGGGCTCCAGGCTTGAAGCAATTCATGCGGCAACAATGAGATGATTCACCAGATGAGGGCGAGGGGGAAAAAACCAATGCGTTCTTACCAGCTAACCTTCAGAGAGCAGTGCTAACCCATCCTGTGGGATGGGGTTATCCCATCAGGCAGTGCAAGATATGGCAAAGTCCTGGCAGGCATCCTCCTAGAGAAGACACCAGAGATTATGCACCGTGGCAGTCTCAGGTTTGGGGAAGTAGAATTGGGGGAGGGAAAGGGGAAGAGAGAAAGAAAGAGCATGGGTGCCCTCCATCAGTAGCATAATGTGCTTTGTGCGGGGATTGGCCAGCTTAAGTTATGGCTACTTTGAAACTCTACACTACTAAATCACTGCAATTAACAGTACACAGATCCCCACCCCCCATGTATATCCTCAACCACAATGAGAGCCCTTAGTATTTGCTTTTATGCCTGCTGGGTTCTAGTGTCAGCATCCAGGCAACCATCTTAACCAGCAGGTGTTCTTCCTCCAGTGATTTGCCCAAGCTCAGCTTCTTGCATAGGAAGGAGCCTGAGCTTGAGCTTCTTAAATCTAGCATTAAGGAAATGCAAACACAAAATCCAAAGCAATTAGCTCTTTAAAAATAATTTTTTTATTACAAAAGCAAATAACAAAAGAAACTCCTCACACAGACGTAACACTGCTACAAGTCCTTGTCCCCTCCCTCCCCACCTGAGCTTTACAAATATGATGGTGTTGGAGGGTGGCATGAGCTCTCCCTCAACAAGAACAGGATCCTTCCCTGATAACGGAATGAGGCCACCCTTCTGTAAATAAGAGGGTAATCTAGGACGGACAATGATTAGTGTGCCTGGCTTATGGAAGCCAGGAATCTTCTCTCCCTCCTGCACTTCTGATTCTGTTCCTGAAATGTTGTACAAGAAATGAGTGTGTTTCCAAATAAGATCAACTCTTGGAAAGCAAAGCTGCTATCTTTTCAGAAGGTAGTTCCAGAAACATATGGGGCTCCATTGGCCAACCAAAACTGCTTTGCTGGCAAGGCTATCCTTTGGAAATGCACCCTTCACAGATGAGACTGTTAATGTGGCTGCGATGGGAACAGCACTGGCTGACATCTCTGGCATGATGCAGGGCACAACTGGGGGGCACTGCTGCCTTCAACATCAAGGTTCATGACTGTTAATATTAACGGATTTGGCACTTGCCTAAGTGGCACATGAGTTCAAGCGCTTGTCCCATGCATCAGCCAGCACAACACTTGGAATAGCCTTTGCAATAGCATCCAGATGTCAGGATGAGAACTAGCTAGGAAACCCATAGTATCTTGGGTTCCTATATTTAGCAGAAGAGAATTGCAAGACCTGTCATACCTCCTGGGGGAATAAGTCATACTCAGAGGTTCTCCAAGAGGCCGATCAGTTACAAAACCCTTCAGATCTGCACTATGAATAAGCCAAATTTTACCTATCAGAATAAATATGCTGGTCAAGCAGCCCTATTATAGAGATGGGTGTGTATCATGAAGTCCAGACACACACCCGATTGAATGGGAAATGGTGTGGAAGTCTTTAGACACCAGCAGAGTGTTCCAGTATGGTCCTGGTCCAGTATGTACCTGAGCTTGTCTTAAGTACAAACCCAAGCTTTAGAAAGGGAAGTGATTATATGAGCTTCTTGGTTTCTCACTGTAACTCTCCTGATTTGTCAGGCAACATTAGAATGGGACTATGCTGTTTGAACAATCAAAATTAATAAGAAAAGCAAGGGAAGCATAGAACAAGGTTAAGGAACTTGTGGGATAAGGAACCTCTAGATCCAACTCCTATCAGGTTAGGAATGATAGGAGTTATAGTACAAAAACATCTTGAGGACACACAGATGGCTACTCCCACCACAATATGTCAGTTAACTCTTATTAATGGAGAGTGGAGAATGCTAATTTCCTCTTCACAAAACACATACCTCTTTACAGTGCTGGGTAATTTGCTGCCCGTCTGAGAAACCCTTACAAGAATCCTCTACGTGGCCAGTGGGTGAAGTCTGCCAGGTGCTTGTTTGTTGTAACTGATCGCTCTCAAGGACATTCTGCTGAATGGGGTGGTGCTACTCAAAAGTGCTGATGGATGTAACACATGGCCCTGAACAGCATGAATGACGTTGGAAGGAAAGATCTGACTTATTCACTATCCAACTGCTAACTCAGTCACTAGCTATTAGCACAAATTCCTACAAGGTGACTTCAATTATGCGAATTTTTATTTTTTAAAAAATGCAATGTTTGTCCTTTCCTGATTCTCTGTCCCTTTAATTGTCCCTTTGAGCCCAGAGATCCTACCATGTTTTCCACAAACCCTAGTTTCTGCAGGTCTATAGGGATAAGAAAGGAGAATCTAGTTAGCCGTAATGTGTGCTATGGGCTCCCCATCTTTTCCTATGGACTGGTGAAGTCTAGGAAATAATGGCTTAGAGATCTTTGTGTATGTAAATTACTTGATACAAAAATTTCAACATTGTAATAATAATTATATATCTAACATGGTTCCAAGAACCTGTGACACAGGTTTATGTATAGTAAAAAGTCACTTTTTAAAAAACCCTTAGAAAAACCTACAAAATATGTGCAAAAATATCCAGCAGCTTTTAATAAACACATTTCAAGTATCTAACATATTTTAACCTTCCTATATGCATAAGGACTCAGCAGAACAAGATGGGAGGCACTGCAAGAGGATCTTCAGTAAGAAGAAACATGTTATATTGGTCTTTATGTCACTGGTTAAGAATTGAAGTGAATGGCCTCAACTTCCTACAGGAAACAAGCTTATTTTTGGACAGTGTACGCAGGAAGATATCCCTCCAAATTCCTCTTTGAAAATAGCCTTTGGTCAACAGGTCTCCTGTGTACAGATTTCCTTACCCCTATCCCCACCATAGCTCTCTAACCCATATGCACATCAATGAATTATGTCTCATCTCTATTCACATCACTTAAGAATCTCAGATTGGCTTGCTTCATTTTTTCCTAACCATTAAACAAAGAACCTCACTGGGCTGTGTTTATCCTCTTGTCACAGCAATCATGCAATTGAAACGAACAAGGACAACTCCTGGTCAGTTCCCAAAGTGAGAAATCATTGTCTGCTGATCCAGTAGATCTGCTCAGGATCTTTCTTAGGGATCTTCAACTGTTTGCACTCCCTTCATTCCTATCGGTGGGAGCCAGGCAAACCAGATCAGCAAGCACCACTTGCTGCTACGGCATGGAGTGCTGTGTCCTCAAATGGTTCAGCTCTCTGCCTTACAACTTAGGGCAGCACCAATTATCTTTTGTGGTGGGATCCCTTATGCAGAGCAGTCCACCTTAACCAAGAAGCAAGTTCAAAAATAACCCAGAATATAGCTTCAGGGAAGATACCTTGGTTTCCCCCTGCTTCATTGTACTAACTCCATGCAAGTTACTACATCCTTTTCAACCAACCCCTGCAGAAGACCCTCTGAGAATGGATGGCTTTCAAGAAGCTGGCATTTCCCAACCAGAGGCACTCTCTGCTCTAAGCGGCTCCAGTACTCTTTTCCCCCCTGTGAAAAGACGGCCCTGTCTAGAGGCTTAACTGCAGCAGTCCGCAGTGTTCAATTTAAGTTCCACTGTATAAAAATGAAACCAAATAAAAATCAATGCACAAGGCGATGGGATGTGCTTTGAGTAGGAACTTTGGAGGCTCCGCCCTACAAGGCTGTCCTTCCTGGGCCCAGGAAATGGTAAAATGGAGGAGAGGCACCGGCTGGAGGTAGGCATAGGCATAGGACTGCTTAAGGGTTGGCTCATACCATGCTGGCATCAGATTTTGTTCCAAAGGAAGGAATTTCACTCTTAGGAGTGGATGGGGTCCCAACATCTGCCTGGATAAATCCTCTTCTGTCTATTAGGCTAGAGTGGGAGGAAAGAAAAACAAATAACAGGGAGGTCAGTCTGGTAATCAATGCTAAACCAAATGAGCAGCAGCAGCAACAGCAGCACTTTTTCACCTTGTCAATGCATGTTTGTGGATGAGGTGGGAATTCCAATCTGCATTTGGATCACAAACATGAAATCAGGGGCATCATTTATGCATTAGTGCAAGGGTAGAGAACCTAAATCCCACTTGGTTCAAGTGCATGTGTGAGTTCCTTGCAGGGAACACTCTCCTGCCCCCAAGCTCTACATAAAGGAGGAGGAAACTCTTTGTGCATCAGCTGGTGCATAAGTTCAGTCCTGTTGGTCACTCTCTCCTCCTCATGTGCCACATGTGATGTCATTACGTTGTCAGATAATTGAGAGGTGAGTGGTCCCTTTCAAAGTTGGCCCCTTGGGTGGGGAGATCAAGATTTGCATTATGAATGGTGAAAAGTATGTTTCTTTTTTATATTTACTTGCGTCTTCTCTTCCTGGTTTTTAAAACAATGATAAATATGTTTAAAAGGGAATACAAAGGCATATGGTCAAAAATTTAGGTAAATGTTCATAAAGAAAAACCTTGAATTTTCCCTTCAAGAAGGCCTGAAGCAGATAAATTCCTCCATCCAGGAAGGGATTAGTGGAGAGTCCAAGGCCCATCTAACACTTAGTGTGTCTGTTGCAGGTGGTTTGGATGGTATGGAGCTCTGTCTACTGGAAGTACTGTTAAATCATGGCTAAGTTCTGAGTAAGTTTTGTAAAGACCAGACTCCCATACGAAGAGAGCAGCTCATTGCCCATTGTAGTTTCAGAGAGGGAACAATGTGGAGGTGCTATATATTGAAGACAGGAGCTGAGGAATCCAAAATAACAGTGGCACAAAAAGTAACTGTAAAAAAATAAGCTGAGCTGAAAGAGCTCTTCAACTACAGTGGAACCTCGGCTCCCAAATGCCTTGGGAGGTGAATGTTCTGGTCCCCGAACAAACGAAAACCAGAAGTAATTGTTCCGGTTTTTGAACATTCTTTGGAAGCCGAACGCCCGGTGCGGCTTCCGCGGCTTCTGATTAGAAGCTGCTGCAGCCAATCAGAAGCCGTGCCTTGGTTCCCAAACTGTTTCGGGAATCGAACAGACTCCCGGAGCAGATTAAGTTCAGAAACCAAGGTTCCTCTGTAGTTCTTGGACTGCAGACATGTTCAACAGGAGTTTGCCAAAGCACACTTTGCCTCGTACATTACAACCTCTTATGTAAACTGCTCTATTTTTCTGATATAGCAGTATATAAACATTTAAATCAATAAAAAAAGTTTTCACTATATTTCACTTCACTGATTTCATTCGACCACCGTCAGGCTGTACCCTCTAACATACAGTATCAAGAACCCAAGAGGCAAGCCTAATTTGAACTTTAGTGTTCATGGAGTGACTATTTGATGTAATTTTGTAGTTGTGTAAAAGTTACGGCTCACATAGATGTCCAGTTTTTCTCAGGATACCATAGAAACCACTCAACAGAAACAAAAGGTCCTGCCCAAATCATCCTTCCCAAAAACTCTACATGGAAAACCTTTTGCTGACAACTTTTCCTCCTGTATATGTATTCATGAATTCCTTCAAGGAGTCATCTCATAAACACCACATGCTAGTGATATAATTGCCCTTCATTTTGTCCAATTCTGCCCCCTTGTGACTACATGAAGATTGCTAAATTAGGATTATCAGCGAGACACCAGGTAGATTAAACTTGGATCTGTAAATACAGAGGAACTGTGTGCTAGACAGACAAGAATGTTACTCAATGGAGATTTCTCACAGCAGCAATTGTCAAATGCTCATAATAGCACTTGCAATTCAGACCACTACGGATCTGACATCTTTCCAGGGCTGGGCCTGCCATGAGACTGAGTGGAAAAGCTGCCTGAAGGAGGCAATTTGTGTGTGATATTAAGGGGCAGAGAGGAGAGAGAGGATGAACTTAAATTTCCTGCCTCAAGTGCAAAAATATATTGAGCGAGCTCTGCATCATTCAACATTTAATTTCTTGCTTAGGTAAAGGTAAAGGTACCCCTGCCCGTACGGGCCAGTCGTGACCGACTCTAGGGTTGCGCGCTCATCTCGCTCAAGAGGCCAGGAGCCGGCGCTGTCCGAAGACACTTCCAGGTCACGTGGCCAGCGTGACGAAGCTGCTCTGGCGAGCCAGCACCAGTGCAGCACACGGAAACTCCGTTTACCTTCCCGCTATAAAGCAGTACCTATTTATCTACTTGCACTTAGGGGTGCATTCGAACTGCTAGGTGGGCAGGAGCTGGGACCGAACAACGGGAGCTCACCCCGCCGCGGGGATTCGAACTGCCGACCTTACAATCAGCAAGTCCTAAGCACTGAGGTTTTACCCACAGCGCCACCCGCGTCCCTAATTTCTTGCTTACCTTTAGTTTAAGTCTCGTCCCCCAAGCCCTCCCCACCGCCATCTCTTTTAATTTCCTCCATCTTTCCAAGTCTATGTTTTGAACAGGAGTATGTGTGTGTTGTTTCAACAGACATGCGTGCACATAATGGTAAGCAAAGCTTCTTGGCTTAACAAATCATATCATGCATGCAACTTAATCGGTCCTGCTTCACTCCTCTCCTGGCATGAGCAAGTAAACAAACCATGAAGGGGACAGTTTAGTGTTGCATCTGAACCCAGGATCATTGTTTGTTTCATCCTAACCACCACCAGTAAGCCAACAACAAATCATAGTTTAAGGTTGGCGAGCAATCGCTGTTTGTTAGGACAAAACCAACCTCAATGCTGGGTTTAGAGGCAATGCCAAACCATCTCCTTTGTGCTGTGTTTACATACTCTCACCAGGGGAGGAACGAGGTGGAAGCAATTGATTTGCATGCACTTTGTGCTTAGCATGATTTATTAAGCCAATAACCTCAGCTTTGTGTTATGTGTGAATATGACCAACCTCTCTCAAGCTTTAAGGAGCAAGCAGCTATCATTCTGAGCAGTATAGATAGTTTTTGCAGTTAGTTTCCCACCTTTGGAAGCACATGCCCATTTCTTCCTTACTCACGGTGATGGGCCACCTGTGTGATCCTGACACACTGGTTGTTTCTCCCTTTTGTTCTCCCTACATGCACAGTAGCACAGAGTAGCAGTAGAAGCCAGTCATGGCAGAAAACAGCAACATCCCTCTCAACTTTACAATTCAAAAGTAGAAGCAAAATTAGGCAAGTTAGCAAGTCCCTGTCTTTTGGGATTCTGTGATATCTTATCCATCAAATCAATATTGACACACACATCAAGTCACTGCTGTTCAGTATCTATCTCCTAACTTGAACATGATTCAGGAGCAGGTATTCTGGAGCAAGTGTCCTTACCTGGGATAGAATGGTCCACAGAGCACTGCACAGCAGTTGGTGAAGATACTTTTATGGCTGTAGGGGTTGGCAAATTCAGAGCCTCTTTTATTTGACCATGCTCCTTTGAGCTACAATCCAAGAGAGAGATGGTTAGAGAAAGGAAAGGGAGCCAGGAGATAATGAAAATCATGTGTTGGAATGCTCTATAAAATAATTTTGGAGTCGTTCATATACGCTCTGGAGCAGATAGACTACATGCACAAGTTTTGAAGAATCAGCAAATCACAGAAGTGCCTGCACACTTCAGCAATGAAGGAATTTCTGAAGAAAACAACTGTCCACAGAATGCAAAGTGCCTGAACTTGCAGCTGCCTTTAGTTAACATGATTAGGTAATTTCTATGATCTATCTGCATTAGGAGCATTAGGATGTGGGCCTCCAGATATTGTTGAACTCTCATCAGCCCCAGACAGAATGGTCAAGGAGTCCAGTTGGAGTCCAGCAACATCTGGATGGCCACAAGTTCCGCATCACTCTTCTACTGGAAGGCTGGAAGCAAGTGGCACTCCTCAGATGTTGTTGCTACTCCCACCAGCATGATGTGCATCTGGAGGGTCACAGCTTCCCTATCCCTAATTTAAAGACATAAACTAAACCTCCAGCTTGCAGGCTACTTTAATTTCACATGCAAGGCCATTTTCTTAAAACTAGGTCCACCCACCCATTAGCAGACATCACCAGGGGTTTAATCCTGCACTGGCTGTTCCCAGCAGGCAGCAGGACTTACTCCCCGCTCAACATCTGAGTGGGGATTAAAGTCTGTGCAAAAACACCCTTTGAAATAGCTCATGGGAGCTATTTCAAAGAGGCTTTTGCAAAGGCTTTAAGACAACCCCTGTGCTCCCATTTGAGCTTCTGGAGGGTCAAATCGGAAAACTGGGGCTGTCTTAAAGCCTTTGGCAAGTCTTCCTTCCGCTTTAAGTTCTTCATCTTGGAGGCTTAGAAAGCGAAGCACGAGGAGACTTGCAAAAAGCTTTGTGAGTCTCCTCCTGCTCCCCTTTTAATCCTCTGAGATTGGGGATTTAAAGGCAGAAGGAAGAAGGGAAGAAGACTAGCTTTACAAAGCATAAGGGATTTTGACAGATGGGTGGCCCCACCAAGTGCTCATTCATATGACATCCTTTGACTGACAGATGGGTAGGGAAATTTGGACCTTGGGAGCCAAAATGGTTGCATGGGTGATTCAAGTGAAAATTTACAAATTTAAACATATCAAGTTCAAAGCACACACCATTTATTTGTGAATGTTCCATCACAAACAACTGTATATTTTAATGCTACAAATCTTATCACACTAATCCAAAGGATGGGATTTTCAACTGTTTGGTTAGAGGGAAGCAAAGAAGGGGTTTCATGCAAACACTACTCCCTCTCTTGACAAGTTAGTGGCTGAATCTTAACCTCTTTAACAGGGCTCAAAATGCACAACACAGTAATTGCTTAGTGCATCAACTGAAATTGTGTGTGTGTGTGTGTGTGTGTGTGATCTATACAATACATTTTCTGCTGAAAGTCTCCTACAATCCTTTGACTTTTGCACAATTTATAACCATTCAGTGGAGAGCACCATCTGCATTTTTGTATCATCTTAATGTTTTATTATGAAAGTTGGTACATACAGTGGTACCTCGGGTTAAGTACTTAATTCGTTCCGGAGGTCCGTTCTTAACCTGAAACTGTTCTTAACCTGAAGACCACTTTAGCTAATGGGGCCTCCTGCTGCTGCTGTGCCGCTGAAGCATGATTTCTGTTCTCATCCTGAAGCAAAGTTCCTAACCGGAGGTAATACTTGTGGGTTAGCAGAGTCTGTAACCTGAAGCATATGTAACCCGAGGTAACACTGTACTGACAAGCACATAAACCACACAATGACACTTTGCTATCATAGAGAGCCCTGGTGCTGCATTGTTGCATCATTACCGCTCCAATATGCTGGAGATCTAAGAGGCCTTACTCTGTATTCTCCCCATTTACATATATGAAATCTATTGAGGTGCAGAGCAGAGAGTTCCACAATAGAGGAGTGCATGACAATGATTTGTTCCCCATATATTGATTAAAGTCTTACATAATATAGAATTTTATCGTTCTCTTGCAAGCCAATCTGAACACTTTAAATAGAAGAGCAACTAACAAATTCAAATATAAAATAAAAGTCTTTAGAAGCATAAAGGGCTGCTTTGCTCTTATCCTCAGTCATGAATTAGGACTACAACATATCTCATCAAATAACAAGTTAGTATAATCAATTAAAAAGTTGTCCTGATGAAATCAGATGGATTTCGTATGAGAATCTGACAGAAATAGTGGATAGCAAGCACCACTTTAGAAGAAGCATTCTCCTTTCTCTCCTACACAAGAGGGAATGACTTCTAAGGTGGGGCCTGATGCAGCATATGCAGGTATAATCCAGAAACAAAGATTATAGTCTTTGGGGTGATTGGTTAGAAATAGGGGTGCTACTGTTACTTGATTATGGAATTGGTTTAAAACCCTAATAAGGAGTGATTGGGCTTCTATTTGATGAACGGAGATGGAAAAAATATATACTCACATCTTCATTGGTTGTCAAGTTGGAGGCAACTAAGTAAGTGTGAAACCCTGAGAGGCCAAAAATAGACCATACTGAGAAAAAACAGACCACCAATTCCAACACAGTGAGTGAAGAGTCAAGGAAGGAACATCAGTAAGTGATTGTGGAGAACCCACTCACCCCAAATAGCCCTAGACAAGCATCTTTTCCTTTAGCTTACCACCCCTCAAACCACTTTCAGCATATTTCTGGAAGGTGGCATGAACAAAAAAACTGGTTGATAATTCTCATAAGTAGTTCACTAAAACAAGAAACATACTGTACATGAGGACCAGGATTCAGTTTCTAATATCTGTAGCTATTTATATGCAATATCAGATACCCAGCTTTTCAGTCCTGAAGAAGAAGAAGAAGAAGAAGAAGAAGAAGAAGAAGAAGAAGAAGAAGAAGAAGAAGAAGAGGAGGAGGAGGAGTTTGGATTTGATATCCCGCTTTATCACTACCCTAAGGAGTCTCAAAGCGGCTAACATTCTCCTTTCCCTTCCTCCCCCACAAGAAACACTCTGTGAAGTGAGTGGGGCTGAGAGACTTCAAAGAAGTGTGACTAGCCCAAGGTCACCCAGCAGCTGCATGTGGAGGAGCGGGGAATCGAACCCGGTTCACCAGATTACGAGTCCACTGCCCTTAACCACTACACCATACTTAAAGGATTCAATGATTAAATTAAATGATTAAAGGATTCAATGATTAGTTAAAGGTACTAGTAATTAGCAGGTTTTTAAAATTTAAAACTCATGAACAAGAAAATAAAACTAACAACAAATGGCGGCAACAAAGTAAAGCAGTACATCATACAGGACAGCCATACAGTCCAGGTTAAAATGAAGATGTAAAAGGTCTCCATTTGACACCAATAAGAAATAAACATGGCACCAGGCAAGCTGCATCAAGAAGATGATGATGATTTTGGATTTGATATCCCGCCTTTCACTCCCTTTAAGGAGTCTCAAAGCGGCTAACATTCTCCTTTCCCTTCCTCCCCCACAACAAACACTCTGTGAAGTGAGTGGGGCTGAGAGACTTCAGAGAAGTGTGACTGGCCCAAGGTCACCCAGCAGCTGCATGTGGAGGAGTGGAGAGACGCGAACCCAGTTCCCCAGATTACGAGTCTACCGCTCTTAACCACTACACCATACTGGCTCTCAAGGGAAGTCTGATCACATGGCTGAATATTATTTCTGCTTTGGGCCACTGGGAATTTGTTTTTCAGATTGGGCACGATTGAAAACACTGGGCTACGTAGTCAAATTTTTACAAAATGAAGCCATTCTTTGTATCAGTCCTAGCTGTTAGGCAGAATTATGTGGACAATTCTGCAAAAAGAAAAAAAGAGATGATTAACAAAGATCGAGCCCTAAAGCAAAAGTTTTCTTTGACCGCTGGAAGAAGATTCCCTATGTGAGTGATCATGAGAGTTTGGCTGTTTCTTGCTTTACCCACTCAGAAAACACGTTGAAAGACATTTTAGATTTTAGAATCGTTATGCTAAACTGGCTCTTTCTTTGTCCCCAACAAAAAAAAGGAGGGGGGGAGGAAGACCGATAGTGAAAGGATATCTTGCTGGTGTTGCTTTCAAAACAGTGAGAAAATCACTTCCCTGGGAGCCTGCAAAGCAAAGCAAAAAGAGGAATGAGTTGAATGAAGCCATTTTATATTTCAAGCATGCAAGAGGTCACGTGACACTGACAGCATACAGAACCCTTCTGGAAGCTCAGGTTCTCAGGAAGACTGAAGCAGTGAGGCACGTTTTGGGCTATCCTGGATAGGTTTGCCTAAATTTAGCACGATAATGCACGTATGTAAAATGTTGTGTTCTACCAGCTTTTAAATAACACTTTACAGTTGTCTTGGTGTTGTAAATTCTCCCTCCATCCAAAGAGATTGGTGGCATGGTGGATTGAAAAGCATCCTGGCTTGGAAATGTGCTCACCCAGACACCTACAGGGACAGCTGAAGAGCCTCTGGTTCAGAAAGTACTTTATTAAAAGCTATACTTACGCAGGGCAAGATGGGTAATGACACAAGCGAAGATGAAGGCTGTCAGGAAGGAGAGGGAGAGGATGAAGGCATAGAAGTATCGATAATTTCGCTTCCCTACGCAGTTGCCCACCCAGGGACAGTGGTGATCAAACCGTTCTGTGGAGGGAAGGCAACAAGATGATAATATTAGGGTGGTTTACATACCACAAACCCAAGGAAAACAAAAGCAAAAGAAGCATAGCAGCACCATGAATTTGTCTAATTCCCTTTTAGGTTGGTTGCCATCACTACATCCTATGGTAGTTAATTCCATTAATTCCACTTTATATTGTGTACTATATTCTTTTTTTGTCTGTCCTGAATCTTCCAACATTCAGCTTTATTGGATGTCCCACTGGGTCTAGTATTTTGAGGGAGGGAGAAGATGGGAACTCACTCCTGTACTCATTCTCTACGCTATGAATAATTGTATACATTTCTATCTTGTGCCCCCAAAGTTGACATTTTTTCTAACCTAAAAAGTTGTAACCATTCCTCTCTGGGCAGTTGCTCCAGTTCCTTGATTATTTTGGTTGCCTCTTTCTGCTTCTTTTTTTAACTCTAGAACATCATTTTTTAGGTGTGGCATCCAGAACTGTACAAAGCATTCCAAGTGGAGTCACACAATAGATTTGTATAGTAGCATTATTATATTGGCAGCTTTATTTTCAGCATTTCAAGTATATTTTCAAGAGAATGCACTGCAAAAAGATAATAATACTGGAGGCCACTCTTAGGACTATGTCCTCTTCTAATATATACACAGTGAGAATAATAACTTGATTTTTTAAAAAATGAAAAAAAGGAGAGGGCTGTGGCTATTTCAAGTCACTTTGCCTGAAATCAATGGATGCTTCTGATTGTATCACACATAACCTTGTTGAGGGCTCACCTTTTGGGGGATATTCAGGTGTTGGCTTGGTTGTGGAAAAGCCAACTCTAAGTCTTCCTTTAGCCATTAAGCCCTCTGCGTGGATCTATCCTGTTATTAATTATATTCCTTGTCCTGCAGCACTACCAGATCTATATGCATTTAAAGACTCCCAAAGCAAGGATTTGTGGTCTTACTTGTACAAAAACAAGTACACTAGTCATGTTATAAAATCTGGTCCCTGATCCTATATTCCTCACCCTCCTCTCTCTTACACACACAAAGGATACTGTTTATTTTGTATTTTTATGCTGCAAACTGCCTTGAGATCTTTGGATGAATATAAAACATATGTCTTACTGAAAAGCCTTTGAATGGCTGCTGGCCATAGCCAGCCCAGAACATGATTGTTCTGTGCTGCCCAGCAACTCAACCTAACATTACACTTCCTTCGAGTTGGTTCTTGTAATTGCTCTCTATAACCTACATGACTATACATGTACTTGGCTGAGGAAGGAAATCTGTTTTCAGACTGAATTCTTGAAGGTATACTCATCAGTCTGCCTTAGCATATATAGAAAGAGAACGAGAGAAAGAAACTGCGCAATTCAAGCATCCAGCAATCCATTTCATGACTGATTGTCTCCCAGAGACCTCCCCCTCCCCCTGAAGCACTATACGTCCTGGCAAGAGTTAACAATGTGGGCGTATCCAAAGCTTTTGTTCATGTCTTGATATGCCCTTTAATGTTTATTACAATCCACTGCTAAAGGAAAAATTCACCATTACAAACAGCCCAGGAATGGAAGGCATTTAGGGCTGAATTTTCTTTAAAGCAGAAATATTTTTGCAACTTGTCTGTCCCTTGAATTTTCAGCAAGGTTACATTGCGCTCAATATTGCTGTGTCACCTCTCCATAACTACTTCAACAGATCCTAGCATGTCTAAGAACTTGGCAATCTTTTCCAGGAATATACATCTCCCCTTCTCCAAGAGGATGCTCCCCAAGTCAGTGCAATGTGTCAATTTAAATCCTATATCAAGGAAACCAAAGTTTTGCTTTCAAAATGCATGCATTTTTGTGTATGTGTGTGTTCAGTGAGGGGAGTACTGTCTAGTCACTGCAATTTACATAAAAAAGAATGTTATACACCTTAGAAATTCTACAAGTATTGTGTTTCATGTATTCTTCCTCCAAGACACTAGAGAAATGGCTTGGTTAATCTGTTGCATGTACACAAGAGAGAATCCTGGAGCAATTTAGAACAAAAGATTATTGTTCTTCCAAGACTGAGGCTTTCACGTTTGAAGTCTGGCATTGGGGGTGGTGGTTACTGAAGCAGCAAAAACAGGAAAATGGAGATGGGAGTACAACAAAAATTGGGGTGGGGAGGTGCAACAGTCAACGAAGCCTATCTGATCTGTTAAGCACAATGAAGCCCATCAACCAGCCAATGGAAGTCCTGCCCAGCCCTCTCTTCACTCTGCAAATAGACAATACTTCTCTTCGTGTGTCTACCCAGACTCAAATATCATCATCTGGGGCATAGCTGAGATTGATTATGGAAGAGGAGACACACTGCCTCATATTCACACACTTCTGGCCTTCAGGTGAAGCAGGAAGATTAGATAAGAACTGCAACCCTGACAGCCTGTAAGGCAATTCTTTCTGAACTTACCTACACAGTTGTCACAGACACTGCAGTGGGAGGTCCTGGGAGGACGGAACATTTTGCAAGTATAGCAGTATTTCAACTTCACCATGTATTTATTTATAACAACTTCCATGGTGCGGGCAGGTGGGCGGTAGGTTGAAGTGCCCAGGCTGTCTGCAAAGGCAAAAACATCCACATATTACACTCATCCCAGAATGGAACACAGGGATGGAGGGAATGTGACCATCTTCTCTTTGAGTCCCCTGTCCAAAAGCAGAACTCGCAACTCACACACATGCCATCTGAACAATAGAACACCACAAGTATGAAACAGAATCCATTTTTGCAGTGCATCTTTTAGAGGCTAATTTTTAAATATGCATTGTTCCTCATGTCTATACAATATTATAACTCATACAAAAAGTGTAGGATTCTGAACAAACAACCCATGCTCAGAACACATACTCTACTTTAAAATGAAAGTTCACTTGAATTAGATTTTTAAGAAAATCCAGAGTGGAAAATAGATGTGTGAATTACTGACCTCAAGACAGAAAGAATCAGACCTTTCGGATTCTCACATGTCTTTCTCTTTAGATCCTGATCTTGTACAGGATTTCTCTTTGGATTCCTATATGCAGTCCTTATGTTCCATGGTGCTACAAGCCTGGCTGCAACATTCAACAGAACAGGCCCCTGGCTACAAGCAAGAGACTTTAGAATTGTGGAGATTTTTTTTGCAGCTCTGAAGCAAGCAGGTGCTATATTATGGTCTACCATCAACCAAATTTTTGTGGGCCACCTAGTGTCTGCTGTTTGCTTGGATCCTTGCAAAGAATACTGGAATAGGTGGGCCAGCTATGGTCTGATCCAGCAAGAGCACATCTTATGTTCTTAAGCAGGCTTCCACATCTTTGATTGCCCAACTAATGAGGGCAGCTAGACAGTCCCTACCCTAATGAGCATGATCAGCATCTATCCTAACTTCCAGGCTTTGAAACTACAGAGGTAGGCAGGGATTGTCCCAGCAACTCTACGACAATCCCTGGCTCCCTCCCCAATACCAAGGTTGGAAACAAGACTGGATTCTTTGGCAATTATGTGCCTAAGGTGCCTAAAGCACTTCAGTCATACAGAGGCAAGGGGGCAAGATCCTGCCTGCTTCCTTGCTTCAGAGCTGGAAAGGGAGGTAGGAGGTTTCCTTGGCTGCTACTCAGCAGATGAGCCCCTCTGCCAAACAGCAGCCAAAGGCAAGACTCTCTCTGCCAAAAAAGGAAGGGGGGTGGCTAATGCTTGATTAAGGTGCATTCCACATATGAAAAAAGGAAGGGGGTTTCATTAGTCAAGCTGGAGGGCACATGCAGGAACACAGTTTTTGTTTCTTGACTACAAGGCCAGCAAAATATTGTGGACCACTGGCAAGTCTGAATAGTAAGGATCACTTACAACAGATTAGTTGTGCCTTAAACTGTTAAGAGATTCTAAGTAGGTACTCTTGCTTTGTAAATTTTGCACACAGTGATGGCTTAAGATGACTCCAGCAAAAAGATGACAATTCGAGCATTTAAGACCTCCAAAGGACCTGATACAATCTGTGGGCATATCTTTGACATTCCTGCTTTAAGTGCTTTCTTTATAGAATTGCTGCTAGTCATAATCTGATCCACTGTGAAACATAAAATATGCCAACTTTCTACCTTATCTCCATCATATCCAAGCACTTCCAGCTAGCATCACACTATCAGGCTGAAGCTAAGTAAATGGGAGAAGCTACTGAACACAGCCTCCAGACATTTTTTCTGTAGTGCTATTGCACAATAATTCTTAGCGTGGCAGAAGAGTTCATTTTATTTAGCTGGATTCTCAGTGGTATGCAGCTTCAGTAGTTAAATCTGTATTCAGAAAATACAGTTAACACAGAACATAAAATCACAGCCAGAAGCAAATCCAGGCTACTTGGCTATAAACAACTGTACATTTAAAAATCATTTCATCAGCGCACCTCCCCTGCAGATCTAAGGAATTGGGGAGATAACATATGGAAGAAGGCATTTCCACAGCTACACAAGCTTCAGACCACTTACAGCCGTAAAGGTGAATGCCATGCTTTGAACTGAACTCAGAAGCAAATAGGAAAGCAGTGCAGTTGGGACAGAATAGGATTAATATGCATTTACATGTGAGTTAGACTCCAACCAGTATCACAACTCTAAAATGCATCTGGACAATTGACTTTTGTCCCATGTATTTGGTTCCTTACCCTTACAACTCTATTTCCCTTCTCCACAACAGCTCCTCATTGTCATTTAAGTTGCAGTTCCATATTGCTGGATAAATTGATTTGCAAATAACTGAATTACACTCAAAATGTAGTTCTTTAGATTTCAGTGGACAAAATGAACAAGGGTGACGTTATAATATACTTCTTTACCAGCTTTCATATAACAAAATCACAAACCGGTTTACAATATACATTAAACCAATAAATAAAACCAATTCTAAACAAGCCAATCAATGTTCATCAGACCTGTCAACAAACCTCCAAAAATGTATCTGAAGAATCAGTAAAGCCACAAGAACAGGTATTTGGCTCCTCAATCACAAAGCTTGGGCACAGGGAAAGACTGGTTTAAACTCACACTTCCAATTCCTAATGAATTGGGATCATATGGATTTCAAGTAAGCCATCCTTCACCTCCTTTTACCAATCCAATGAATTTTAAGATGCAGCATTAAATGCACTTCTGGTGGGAGACTAGATGCTGAATAAAATAGTGACCTTACAATGTTTATAGAAGTTATTACTCCATGAAAATTTAGTCTAGTGTGCCTGCCCACAAAAATCAGTCAGTTCTGGTGTAACCTCTCCTCTCCAACAACTTTGTAAGCTTCCCTACCTGGTCACCTACAAGTGAACAGCCAGAAACAAATTATGACAGACAGCTAGAAGCTGTCTTCCCTCCGTGCTCTGAATGAGAGAAAGATTGTTTAACACACACAAGCTGCCCCTCAAATTGCTTCAGAGGAATGGAACAGGAAAAGGGCTGGGCAATATATCGTCCAAAACCGGTTTGAAGTTCACATTGTGATAATTGTTTCATAATATTTGAGCTGGCAATATATTGTGAATCACAAAATGTATAAGGGCTAGGTGATATCTGGTTTTCAACATCATGACAACTCACCAGTTAAACATTGCGATAACTCACTAGCTAAACATCGCAATAACTCACCAGCTAAACACTGCAATGTTATCACCAGCTAAACCTCACAATATCACCAGCTAAACATTGCAAACTACCACAATGTCTGAAATAAGGATGGAACTATACAGAGGCAACTAAGGACAATATCCTGGCAACTGCAACTAAGGGGTCTAAAATGGATAAATGACAGTATTATCAATCATCACATACTCAGTTTCATCAGCAGGCCAAAATGCATCCCAACAGGACTTTTGGTTTTGGGCTTGGCTACCAAATGGTGGTATTCAGGATAATCCAAAGTACGGCAATGAGTCATTAGTGAATTCAAATAATCTGGGACTGCCAGCAGGCAGGAGACAGAGGCTAGGAGGCAGAAGCAGCAGTGGCAGAAACAGCTTGCCATGACCGCAGTATGTGTCGGCAGTAGTAGCGACAACCTGCAAGGCCTTGTGGCGGCGGAATGAACAGTGGCAACTTGCAAGGCCTCACGGTGGCAACAGGAGCTGGGGGCAGTAGCGGTGGTGGCACAAGCAGCGGTGACCTGCGAGGCCTTGTGGCAGTGCTAAGAGTGACGGCAGTAGCGGCAGCACCCTGCGAAGACTCACAACAGCGATGGGAGGCAGTGGCAGCAGCAGTGGCAGCCTTCAAGAGCTCACAGCAGTGACGGGAGGTGGCAGCTGTAGCGATGGCAGCATGCAAAGCCTCAAGGCAGTGACAAAAGGTAGCTGCAATAATGACACCCTGCAAGGCCTCACGGCAGCAACGGAATATGGCTGCAGTAAAGGCGGTGGCCTGCAAGAGAGTGATGGCAGCAGCCTGTGAGGCCTTCCAGTGGCGATGGGAAGTGGCAGCAGTAACAGCATTAGCCTGTGAGGCCTCGCAGTGGTGACAGGATTTGGCAGCAGTAGCGGTGGTGGTCTGCGAGTTCTCGCAGCAAAGACCAGCTGGGACTTGCAGCAGTCACAGGAGGTGACGGCACTAGTGGCATCCTGCGAGGCCTTGCGTCAGTGACAGGAGATGGCAGCAATAGTAGTGGCAGCCTGCGAGGCCTCGCCATAGTGGCAAGAAGTGGTGGTGGCCAGCAAGTCCTCCTGGCGGTAGTGGGAGTTGGTGCAGAAGTTGTGGCAGCCTGCCTCAGCGAGGCCTTGCAGGCCACCTGTGCTTCGGCAACTATCTCCTGCCACCACTGCAAGATCTTGCAAGTCGCTGCTACTGCCACTGGCATGACAAGGCCTTGCAGGCTGTCACCGCTTCTGGCACTGCTGCAAGGCCTTGCAGACCAGCACTACTGCCGCCAACACAAGGCCTAACTGGTTGCCACTGCTTCTGCTGCCGCCGCCCACTGCCGTGCCGAGGCTTCGTGGGCTGCTGATTATTGTACCACTGTGGCCAGGCTCCTGCTGCTTCTGTGCCCTCTTTGTTAATAGTTCTGCTGCCGCCAGGCTGTATTCACTATAACTAATCACCGTACTTTGGACTGTCCGGAATACCACCATTTGGTAGCCAAGCCCAAAACCAAATGTCTCATTCGGATACATTTTGGCTTGCCTGCTGCTAAAAGTGACCATGAGGTGATTGATAATATCATCATTTATCAGTTTTAGACCTTTAAGTAGTAGCAGTTGCCAGGACATTGTCCTGTTCGCCTCTGTGTAGTTCCTTATTTCAGATATCAATGTATCATGATGTTTAGCTGGTTATAAATTGCAATCTTGAAAACCAGTTATTGCCCAGCCCTAAACAGCAACAATAAATATCTGGCTCAGTTGAGGAATTGGCAGAAATGATCTGACAGCTTATCACCACCAAGGCTAAAACACAGGATAAGCTCCAAGTTCAACACTCACTATGCCTGCATCAGAATTTGTTCCAAGCCACAGTGCAGAAATGAGAAGGCTGGTACAATATTTAAGCCAACAGCAAAGGTTGCAAGGTTTTTAGCTGGGGCAATCAGAATAAGATCCACTATTTGACTATTGATTCAAAATGCTAAAATGTCTTTCATATAATTGATTTTTATTTCTATTTTTTGTATACCATATTGTTGTTTTATTGTTATGGCCGATGGCTGACGCAAATAAAGTTTCATTCATTCATATTTAAGCCAATAAATTCACATCTCTTTTCCTGGTCACTTCATATTAATCTTTTTGACAATTTTCATGATTTAAATATAATTTGTTGTAGGGACTGGTGAGTATCACTATGCTAGTCTGCCCAGTTTGATATGAAGATGAGTTTACTGAATTAGTTAATGGTGGATTTTATCTACTATTTTTGTACCAATGACATGTTTTTATTCTGTTTGCTGTTGTTATGGAGTGTTTGCAGTTGCCTTGAATATCACTGGCAAAAAAGGAAGCATAGAGATCTTTTGGAAAATCTTGTTTGCTTTAAAAATTAATGAAAAAGTATTCATTTTGCTCTTGGTAACTCTGGACTGACTGCTCAGTGAGCCACCATCACAACACATAAAGGGTTGCATTTTTTATTAGTAGAAGTCACAACAAAAACAACCCAAATTTTGCAGTAGGGTAGAGCAGATGTCCAACCGGTTGACCGCGATCGACAGGTAGATCCCCGGGAGATGGGTTCGCCCCCCCGCCCCCCTCTCTGTCGCTCCGTCACGTCTAGTGAGCGGTCGTTTGGCGTCTGCTGCTGGTGATTGGGGATACAATAGTTTCATTTAGTGCTGGACGCATTAATTAGCAGCCTATTAGGGATTTTTGGCATACTCTCTTTAAAAAAGCTCAGAAACTCTTCTCTCTCGCCTCCAATAAAAGCTCAACAACTGTGGGGAATCATCCCCAAGAAAAGCTGAACAACTCTGGGATATCCTCCCCTTCCTTCCACCCACCCACCCACCCACCCCACGCACAGTCCTCCTCCCTCCAATGACAATGGGTAGATCACTGCCAGTTTGGTTTTTTTATACTGGGACTAGATTGCAGACTTTTAGGAGTTGGACATGCCTGAGGCAGAGGAAACAGAACTACCGTATTTTTCGCACCATAGGACGCACCGGACAATAGGACGCACCTTGTTTTAGAGGGGGGAGAACAAGAAAAAAAATTCTCCCCCTCTCTGCCCAGCGCCCCTTCAGCGAAGCGGCAGGAGGCGCTGCGCAGAGAGGGGGAGAATTTTCCCCTTCTTTTTTCCCCGCTCTAAAACAAGGTGCCGTTCAGGCGGCTACCTTGGAAGCCTGGAGAGCGAGAGGGGTCGGTGTGCACCGACCCCTCTCACTCTCCAGGCTTCAGGTTCCTTTCGACCTGCTCTTTGGTGCTGGCGGGGGGAAGCCCACCACCAGCCCCAAAGAGCAGGTCAGGGAGCAGCAGAAAGGTGCAGCGGAGAGGCTGCTGCCATAGTCGCGCGTCACCTCTCCAGCTGGGAGAGGGTTACGGGGCTATGGCTTCTTTAGCCCCTCACGCGCTCTCCAGCCGGGAGAGGGTCGCGCGGCTATGGCGTCTTTGCTCCATAGGACACACACACATCTTCCCTTCATTTTTGAAGGGGAAAAAGTGCATCCTATAGAGCAAAAAATACGGTATGTTATCTAGCTGAGTCATCTGGGAAATTGGTCATGTGACCTATGAAGGGTTATATCCAACAGGAAGCTAGAGACACCTGCAATTCCCTTATTTGAAACATACACAATCACCATTTTAGGATCCAGCTTCCTACTACAATGAATTCATACTCCTAGGTACCCAGGATTCATCTCTCTCGGAGATTTTGGAAAGGCAATGTCACCACGGGTTTTCCCTAGAAAAGGTTTAAGCCAGTGAAGATCTGGCAACTGCTTTGACTCCCTTCATGATAGTCTCAGACTCAGGAAAATGCTCAAACGAGGATGTTGCATACCATGAGATCACAAGCAGAGCTTTAAAATTTTTCCAAGGATGTAGAAGAATGACAACTAGAACCTCACCTATCCATTTCTCCAGGTCTGCAGCTTCACTGGGGGTGGCTCTGGGCAGGATTCCAGGATCTCTGAAACTGGTCTGCAGCAAACAGCTGATGACAAAGAGGAACAGGATGCCAGCAATGATGGGAATGGCCAAGGTCAGGTTACGAGCCAAGAAGGGACAGCTGAAAAAAAGAACAACACATTTTTAAAGTAGGGCCTCCATTCACCACATAAACACTTCACTCACGGACAGTTTCTCTTAGTTGGCCACTGGAGCCAACAGATCATAACTTCTTCATATTCTACCTTGCAAAATTCTGTAGATCTTTTAGAAAAATATGATTAAAGACCACCTTGCAAATAAGCTCACAAGAGTTAAATGTCTGCAAAAATTACTAGTCGGCTAAGAGGCAAATTGCTTGTGCATCCATGCTCGTGGAGTTGGGACAGAGTGGATGAGGGACAGACTGATCTACTGCCCCTTCCCTTTATGGAGTTTCATATGCCTGCCTACATAAAACTCCTGGTCACCTATGCCTGCCAGGCAAATTGCTAAATGCAAGGCTGGATTAAGGGGCAGAGTGGACAGCAATGGCTATCTTATGATGTAAGAATCATTTATATCAGTCATAGCTTATTCATGGAGTAAATCCTTCCCTACTACACAATCCTTTTAAAATGTGTTTTGTTTTTGTTTTTTGCTGGGGGGAGTTATTGGGTATAGGGCGGTATATAAATTCAATAATTTAAAAAAAATCTAGTTTTTCCTTAAATCCTGAAGAAAGCAAATCTACAAACTAGAGTTACTTTATTTTCCCCTCCTTTTTTCAACACATCTCCACTAAGTTCTTTCCAGTGTAAGCTTGATACGGTTTCTAAAGACTGTTTAGTCGCACAGCTGATGCCCTCTTATCTTATTAACCTGCTGTGTATATATCTACTTTTATCATTGTTTTTTATATAATGGATACAGCTCCATTTTTAATGAACAAATAGGTGAATCTCTTTTCAGATTTCTATCACAGAGATATTGTGAGGGAGGCCACAATTATTATGTTTCACTGAAGCAGAACAGGGACTATGAGGTAAGTTACTTGTCAACGGCTACCCAGGGCCAGTATGACTGCATGAGACTTGACAATGCCAATATTTGTCTGGATTACACTGGTTCACAATTATTTGGTGTTGGAAAACACAGTGAATCCACTGGTTAGGACAAGTTTCACTGCCTCTAGCAATTTTGGATCACCTTGCTGAAGCACAGCCGTTTCCCCCTTCTCTTTAACTCAAGGTTGACATGCCACCAGACCCTGTGCCTCCAGCATCTACTCTGAGCTATACAGTTGTACCTTAGATTCTGAACAGCTTAGTTCTCAAACATTTTGGCTCCCGGATGCCGCAAATCCAGAAGTGACTGTTCTGGTTTGCGAACTATTTTTGGAAGCCAAATGTCCGGGCTTCCATGTCTTCCTATTGGCTGCAGGAGCTTCCTGCAGCCAATCAGAAGCCGTGCTTTTGTTTCCAAACGTTTTGGAAGTCGAATGGACTTCCAGAACAGATTCTGTTTGACTTCCAAGGTACGACTGTACTCTGGTCCACAAAAGTGGGTGGCCAGATTACCGGAACTGTTGCGTCTGATGTTAACGAAGCCAGATCCAAACAAGACTTTTTATAAAAGAACAGTAACTCCATCTGAATCCAGAGGTAGCAATGACATTTGAATCCTTATTTAGGGTTTTAATATATGAAACCACAAGTATAGTCCAAGGACATGTCACCGTATCTGGAAGAGGGGGAAATTAGCGAGGGAGAACCTGATCACGCTGGGCCTGGAGTTGTCAAGGGTAACCATGGCATTCTTTTTAAAAAGGAGAAGCAGGGTGGGTGGGAGCTTGATTTGAGAAGTGGGAGTGAGCTGTGTGTCATGAGGTAAATTAATACTATTTCTGTTCTGTTCTTTTCAGTAAAGAACAGATTTTCAAGGGCTGGGGTTGTTTGGCAGAAAGACAGCCACATAGGCTGCAGAAGGGGCAGTGAATGAGCTGATACTAAGACTATGGCAGAAGCACAGTTTGTGACAGAGGCTTGTCAACTAACCATGGGAAAATGTCCTTGTCTGATCCTGTGTCTTTAAACAGCAGTTTGGTCTGTGGAAATCAACAGGTGAAATTTCACATAGCTTGGAGATCAATATTACCAATTCTTGGCATGTGCCATTCGAAGCACGGATGCAGAGACCAGCTAAAAGCCCCACAACCCTGGTCAGTGGGGGGAAATTCAGCACAAGCCCTGCTTCCTCTTAAATGTTTATCACGAGCAGCATGCAACATATAACATATCACGTTTACTAATCCCTACTGATTTTAGTGGATCCCAAGCAGCTACTTACCGTAAGCTTATCTATGTAAACAGGGCTGTTTCAAAGACTAACTAGGATTGATTGATTGATTGATTTTATATATCGCCCTTCATCAAAAGATCTCAGGGGAGTTCACAGAATAAAATACAAGATAAAACACAAGTAAAAAATTGAACCAAAATAACAAAACCATACCCCTCTTTCCCACAGATACATTTAACAGGCTGTAGTATATTAATCAGCCAGGTTGAAGAGGAACGTTTTTTCCTAGTATCTAAAATGTATATACTGAAGATGTCAAACAAACCCACCCCTGGGGAGAGTGTTCCACAAACAGGGAGCCACTACAGAAAAGGCCCATTCTTGTGTTGCCACCCTCTGGACCTCAAATGGAGGCGGCACACAAAGAAGGGCTTCAGATGATGAACACTGAGTCCAGGACGGTTTATATAGGGAGAGGCGGTCCAGAAATGGATCATCTCAACAATAATGTATTTATATTTGCATGGATTCTGGAGTAACAGCCTTTGAACCCAGCACACTGGCTGAGGAAGAAGCACACTTCCCCCTTCATTCCCACCCCTACTACAGATAACCAAAAGCACAAGCAAATGGAAAATAGCACAAAACCCCCCTGCCAGCCAGCATCTTGCAGTCTGCCTTGCAGCCAAGGCAAAAGAAGCATGGATTTCGCTGAACAGTGGGCAGAAAGGGGAAGTGTACACAAGCGAAAGAACGGCAAAGGTCCCTTCTAGCTCCAGCCCTCCAATCTGCAAAACTATATGGCTATGAGGAGAGGAGAGAACCCCTAGTTATTCCAAGGCACTATTTCACTTTTCAAAATCACATCAACTTTTGATCTAGCAGGGGAGGGGGAGAGAAAATTCCAGAGAGGAAGCTTGTCAACTTAAGGAACAGCATTATTATGTCTTCTGAAGCAAAGTCAGCTTCTGAGAATATAAAGTCAAAGCTGAAGGTGGTTAAGGTTTTCTGTGACTGCAAACAACTGGATGTAGATTTACAGGCAGCTAGGGTACTGCGGCTGGTCTCTGTTTATGTTTAGGTAGTTGACATGTGTGGTGTGGTACAGGATGGCATGGGGCTAGTGCTACTGCATACAATGAAGGAATGCCACAATCACACCAGTACCAAGATCCATCCACAGCGCAGGTCACATGGGCTGGAAAAACATATTAAACTGGCCCACAGTTTTGCAGTAGCGAAGACAAAGCTTACAACTCCACTCTCCTAATGGCTGGAACGGAATAACAGGGCCTAGCTGCTAAAACTCCCAAGATTAAATTTCTACCAAAGGCAAGGAGAGCTGGACACGCAAGCAGAGGCTTTAGACAAAACCAGCACTCTGGGGAATGCACCGTTTACATAAGGAAAACACAGAACACCCCCGCCCACTGCAGAAGGACTTTACTATTATAAGCACTGATAATCACACGGACTCCCAACACATACAAAAAAGCTGCCCAAATACTTCCTGATACCTAGTCATGAGAGGATTAGAGGACTCTGATGCATCTCCCAAGTTCAGTTGTGAAGCCACACCAGATCAACACTAGTATCATCTGCTGCAGCTGTCCTTTGATTTCCCTTTTGTGCAACCAAGGGCAGAGGGACATGTCATAAGCCCTTCACATACATCCCTGAATCCTCCACTACTTTTCCTTCCCCACAGTGGTGCTAATCCCAGTGGTCCGAGAGGGTGTAAGTAACAAAAGATGCCGCCCCTTAAAGGGTTTTTAACAGGGGAGCCAAATACCATTCTTGGCAAAACACCAGATACCACAACGTGAAGCTGGTACACAGTATGCCCCCCCCACACCCATTCCTGGCTAAAAGCCTCTAGTCAGTGTAAAGAGTCTAACAGAGATGTCTTAATTGCACGTTAGAAGGAGATTAAGAGTTGTATCTCATGATATGGCAGGCATGTATTTAAGCACTCACCTGTTAGTCATAGACAGCAAGGAACCGGATGCCAGCTCTCAAGCTGCCTACACACTTTGGTGGACATTTACAAGGTTGATATAGAAGCTGCTGGAGAATGCTTATGCATGGCAGCTGAATAGGCTGAATGGTCCCCACACTGCTGCCAAACAACTCTAGCAGAATGGGAGACAGGCCCTGCAGACCTGATACAAGCTAGCACACCCCAAATGGAGCAATGAAGACAGTTTCAAGCGGTCTCCAGGTGGCAGCAGTATTTTGGAAAACTGCCTCAATTCTACGCATTAGCAGGTAAAGGTAAAGGACCCCTGGATAGTTAAGTCCAGTCAAAGGCTGCGGCGCCCATCTTACTTTTCAGGCCGAGGGAGCCGGCGTTTGTCCACAGGCAGCCTTCCGGGTCGTGGCCAGCAAGACTAAACCGCTACCGGTGCACGGAGGACCGTGATGAGTGCCAGAGCACATGGAAATGCCATTTACCTTTCCATCGCAGAAGTACCTAATTATCTACTTGAACTGGTATGGCATAAGCTGGTACAGAGCAATGGGAGCTCACTCCATCGCGCAGATTCAAACTGCTGACCTTTCTATCATACTCATTAGCACAACACTGAACAAACACATACACACCTGACTCACTTCCACCTGCCTTTGCAAGAGAGCTAGCATGCCTTCAGAAGATCTTGTTTCCTCTCACACAAACACAGCCCACAAGTGGCTTAGAATATGAACACAAGTCAGACAGGGCTCAGTCAAACGTTCACTTGCATGAACATCCAACTTCATGTATGTAGCTCCTAGTGGCTCTTTGCATTCTCCCTGCCCCATAGACAATTATGCTTCTTACTCTGCAAGAAGAATCGTACCCTTTCTAATGATGTCTTGCATTTCCACCTAAGCTCTGGAGCAAATTTAAGAAGTGGCAGTCTCTCCTATGGTGTCATCTGAAGTTAACTTCTTGAATGTTTGTGCTATTCACTGAAAAACAACTTCTTAAATCATCCCAACCTCAGATCTTACTTTCAATGAGTCAAGTCAGCTTTCTTCACTTATGTTAGCCTAAAATAACCAATGGTGAAAAGATTCACTCAGGTCCATTCATAGGGCACTTGGAAGACAAAGTGGGGAAAGAGAAGCACCGCCCCCTTATTTTCCTATTAGAACAAATGTGCATGCACACATACAGGCTGAGTGAGATGAGGAGCCCAAAGTCTTGCACATTTATTTATTTTAATGATGTATATCTTGCCTTTCATCTTTGGTTATGATCCGTCCTAAAATGCCTTGGAGGATCCTAACAATTCAATACAAAACTGCTAACACCTTGGTGGCATGGGAGAGAGGGGGCTGAGAAAGATGGTGGAGGAAAGGGGTGTCAATACCTCTCCCCAGTTTTCTGGTATTCCTAACACTGTGACTGTTCTTATTATGCTTTTTCTTACAATTAAAGCATGCAATGCAGGTTGCCTTCACTAGGCAGTATTTTGATGTGCCTCTTGTGTGGGCTGTGGGCACCAAGCAAAGTTTCTGCATTTTCAGAGGAGAGCTATGCCAGCAGTAAGAATGTAAGAAGAGGCCAAGTGTTACTGGCTCAGCCTCTCTCCACAACACATTATTTTAAGGGCTTTTTATGGGCTACTGCTGCCAATGGGAATCCCACCAGTGGGAGAGAAAGTGAACTCTGCCAGATATTTCCAGGATGATCTTGTATCAATTGCTTTCTCACACCTAACATATCTCACAATGTTGATGCAAGAATAAATTGGCGGGGTGGGGGAAGCTACCCTAAGCCCTAAGAAATGTAATAGGGGGGGGGGGGATTTAGCGCCTATCCAAAAGCAGGAACTTTATTACAGCAGTGGCACTGGAATCACAAAATTCCCTCCCCTGTTGGGGTCAGAAGTAAGCACACCCTCCCTTTCAAAAGGAGTGTAAAAACCATGCCTATTTCACTGTGCCTTTTCAGTACAGTGGTACCTTGGGTTAAGTATTTAATTCGTTCCGGAGGTCTGTTGTTAACCTGAAACTGTTCTTAACCTGAAGCACCACTTTAGCTAATGGGGCCTCCTGCTGCTGCCACACCACCAGAGCACAATTTCTGTTCTCATCCTGAAACAAAGTTCTTAACCTGAGGTACTATTTCTGGGTTAGCAGAGTCTGTAACCTGAAGCATATGTAACCCGAGGTACCACTGTATTATCTTGTCTTATCAAGTAAAGCTTTGGCAAGGTGCCTTCACACAAAACACAGTACTGCAGCACCTAACAAATATACTGGGGCATACTGGTTTACTGCTCAGAAAACGCCATCAAAAAGTGGCTCCTAAATCTTACCTACATCTACACAGACAGTTACATATGTTAAGCTTCTATGGACTAGATACTAGCCTGGCGAAGTGGGGCTCTAGTCCGCAATCCTATGCACCCCTAAAGTGGGCGGAAACACCCACTGAACACAGCGGGACTTTCTAGAGGAAAAGGTTTGATTCCACGCCGCACCTGGCCAGCCTTTCAGTCGCCACAAGGCGCAAACAGGTTACACCCTCTAGCAATTAGCTTAACCTTAAGCTCGGTTGCTGCCGACGGCAATAACGAAAAAGGTTGACTATGTGGAAACACTCTGCGGCCAGTTTTGGGGGCTGGGGTTGGAAAGCGAGGTCACTGTTTTGCAAGGAAGTAAATAAATGTCAAAAAGCAGGAGGGGCGTTGGGTGTCCCCCCCCCCCCGCCTGGGCTCCTTCACTCACGGACTCACTCGAAGGCGAAGAAGAGGCCGCTGGTGACCACGATGAGGCCGAGCGTGAGGAGAAAGACGCCGCTGTGCCGGGCTAGCATGAGGCGGCCTCCGCAGTAGAAGCGGTTGCGCCCGGGGAAGACCTCCCACTTGCGGCGGCGCCCGTGCGCCGGGGTGGCGGCGGCGGCGGCTGCTGCCGCCACGGAAGAGGCTGCCGGCGCCGGAGGCTCCGAGGAAGGAGGAGCGGCCGGGGTGCCCGGCGGGATCTGCCGGTACTCGCATTCCTTCATGGTGATGGCGCCGGCCGGCCTCCCCGTCCAGACCCCACCGAGCGGCGGCAGCGGCGGCCTCTGGCACAGCCAGGACCGCCCGGCAGGCAGGCAGGGAGAGACCCGCTCGGCAGCTCCCTCGCCCCGCCCTCAGCGGCAGCGGCGGAGGGAGAATGAGCCGGCCGGCGGGCGGGCACCGGCACACACTCCCCCCTGCCCGCCGAGGCCTCCCGCCGCAGCGCCCCCCTCGCGCTCGCCGGCCTGGAGTCCGCGCTGCAGCCGCCGGCCTTGCCTGAGCAGCTCCCGCCGCCTTCCCTCAGGAGGGGGGGGAAGAAGCGCGTACCACGGCCCGCCGCCGCCGCCGCGCAGGCAGCTCCCTCCGCTTCTTCACTCCGCCCCGCTCGCCTCCCCTCACCCACCGCGCTGCTCTATACTGAAAACTCCTTTGTCTGCAAGCAAAAGGCCTGTCGGGCCTTCGGCTTCCGAGGGTTCAAGGCTTTTCCCGCTCTCTTTAAATTGAATTCCGCGGGAAGTGACTCTGACCGCGGGGCAGAGTGCCGGCGGCGTCCTTTTGTAAAGATACAAGGCTGGTCCGTTGTTGTTGCTACTACGCATCAGTATCCCTTAAATGCTGTTTCCCGCAAGGAACTATCAAGGTCCTTTTGAGCATCTCACAAGCAGGGCATGAAAGCACTGTAACCGGTTTTCTCCGATTATTGCATGTTCCCAAGAGCATCTGGTACTCGACTCTGAAGGTGGAGGTTCCATTGGCTATCATATATAATTTCTCCTACTTCTAAAGATATGGAGAAAATGCCCATTTCAATGGGTCTTCTCTGAGTAAAACTTAGTTAAATGCTACCCTTTATTCCCACACAAGAGAAGCTATATGTCAGAAAGGTTTATTGTTTATCATGCACTGTTTTAAACATTTTAAGCTTACAGAACTTCTTGCCTATTTACTTAGGTAAACATGTATTGTTTGTCAACAGAATTATGTACTATCCCTTCAAAGCAATACTATTATGTTCCCATGAATGAAAATTATGTTGCATCCTGTAAGAAGTCACAATGTATATAAGACAAATACGGTTTGCTGCACTAGTGAAACAAAGATGTGGTTAAAAAAGGGAAAAAACATTTTTGTCTCCTGTGCAGTGACTCACCGTCTGCATCTGTGTTATATTCAGCTGGTAAGTTGCACTTTACATGATGAATGGGCTACAATATCAAATGGTAATCATACCTGGCTTCCCCCTGGCAAAACGCTCTTCATTGTGATGGGTGAGCAGAGGACAGGTTTGAACCCTGCATGCAGCCTTGTCTGAGAGGGACTGTAGAGTGTTTGCTCTGTGTGCAAACATACCACCATGGGATCCCTGTCAAGTCCAGGCACCCCAGTTTACAAACCCATTACAAGTGTTACCATAAAGTATCCCACTTAAGTTTTTTCCAGAGGCATGAATGGCAACCATTCACTTACATCAGGTGTAGCCAACATGGTGTCCTCCAGATATGTTGGACTTCAGCTCCCATCATCCCTAACTACTGGCCATGCTGGCTAAGCTGGAAGGAGTCTAACATCTTTGCCACCTCTGACATAAATGGTGGAAAGCAATTACACTCCAGGGCACCATGGGGAGCTTAACCTGCTCCTGGTCCTACCCAATCCAAACCTTTGAAAATCAAGCATATTCCTATCTGCATGCCTTAGCTCCATCTCAGGTTCTGTTTCTTGGTCACACCAGAGTGTTGTTATCCAGTGTTTTTTATACATTAGACAAAGTGCATATTGTTAAAAAAAGTTTTGTGAAAGCTGTCATGTGCAGGCATAAATAGCAGTGATGACTTGTGCCCAATCTATCCCCAACTGCAGCTCATTTTCATGTATACTGAATTTTTTTTATATTAAAATATTTATACCTCATCTTTCTATGGAATAAATGCTACAGGTGGCTTACTACAAAATTTAAAATGTAATATAATAATAATTTTAAAAAATTATAAAGTCAAGGAAACAACAGAAAAGGTAACTTTAATATAATAATAATAATATAATAATTTATTATGTATACCCCGCCCATCTGGCTGGGTTTCCCCAGCCACTCTGGGCGGCTTCCAACTGAATATTAAAAACAATACAGCATCAGACATTAAAAACTTCCCTAAACAGGGCCGCCTTCAGTTGTCTTTTAAAAGTAAAATAGTTTATTGCCTTGACATCTGCTGGGAGGGCATTCCACAAGGCAGGTGCTACTACTGAAAAGGCCCTCTTCCTGGTTCCCTGTAGCCCCACTTCTCGCAGCGAGGGAACCGCCAGAAGGCCCTGAGCGCTGGACCTCAGTTTCCGGGCTGGATGATGGGGGTGGAGATGCTCCTTCAGGTATACAGGACCGATACCATTTAGGCCTTTAAAGGTCAGCACCAACACTTTGAATTGTGCTCAGAAACATACTGGGAGCCAATGAAGATCTTTCAGGATTGGTGTTATATGGTTTCGACAGCCACTCCCAGTCACCAGTCTAGCTGCCACATTCTGGATTAATTGCAGTTTCCGAGTCACATTCAAAGGTAGTCCCACGTAGAGCGCATTGCAGTAGTCCAAGCAGTAGATAACTAGAGCATGCACCACTTTGGCAAGACAATCTGCGGGCAGGTAGGGTCTCAGCCTGTGTACCAGACGGAGCTGGTAAACAGCTGCCCTGGACACAGTATTAACCTGCGCCTCCATGGGGAGCTGTGAGTCCAAAATGACTCCCGAGCTGTGCACCTGGTCCTTCAGGGGCACAGTTACCCCATTCATGATCAGGGAGTTCTCCATACCAGCCAGGACCGTCCCTCAGGAACAGTACATCTGTCTTGTCAGGATTCAACCTCAATCCGTTAGCTGCCATCCATCCTCCAACCGCCTCCAGACACTCAGACAGGACCTTCACTGCCTTCACTTTAAAAATATCATTCCTCAGATAGTCGACAAACCAATTATAAGCTAAATAATAATAAATAAGCAAGCCAAGGGCTCTCTGGAAAACAAAAGTTTCCACGAGATGGTGGGAAACCAGCAAGAGGTGAGCCAGATCACCCTCAAAATGTCTAGGTACAGCTCTCCTCTGCATCCATACCAAACACACCTAAGATACAGACAGGATGCAAGGAGACACTCTCCAGCAGATTTTTTAAAAAAGTATTTTATTGATTTTGATATAAAATTACAAAAATATGTAACAATGGAGAGACAATTCATCATATAATGTTGCATAATATAATCAGGTTCAAAGTAATATAGAGAGTTCATTAGCTGATTTTTGTTTCTATTTTATCTGTCAGCCCAAAGTACTTAGGTGTAGTTGACCATGTGTGGCTAGAGCTTTACAAACATTTTTGTCCTTGGTGGTCTGTGTAATGTACCATAAATCCTGAAATTTGTCCAACTCAGTTCCTTTTTGTAGCACCTTAAATCTGTGAGTTAGCTTTTCCATCAGTGCCAGATTCCAAACCTTGTGGTACTAACAAAAAAAGGTTAACGGCAGGGATTTCCAGTTCTTGGTGATCTCTCCAGTTGATCTTAATAAGTAGTTGAGCTCAAATGAGAGATGGCCCTTTGGAAACCCTGGTCCTAAGCTGTTTAGCACTCATAAATGAAGCAGTACTTTGAGTTGGGCCTAGAAAACAGACCAGCAGCTGGTGAAACCCTTGCAACATGGGACCAATGTGCTCTCAATAACTGGCTTTTAACTACTGTGTTTCAGACTGACTGAAGTTTAAAAACACTTCAAAGGCAGCCCCATGTAGAACATACTGCAGTAATGCAAATCTTGATGCAACACAGAAGGCATGTGCTACTGTGACTACATCTCTTCTCTTGGGGAACCTCAGCGGGCACAGCAGCCTAAGGTGTCCTACCCACAGCTGCTGCCTGGAAACCTAAGAGTTAACCTAGAACTCTGAAGCTGTGAACCTGAGTTTTTAAGGGAAGTGAACCACCCTCCAAGACAGACTGAACTCTTATTCCCAGAGTGGTAGCTCTTCTAACCAAGAGCACCTCTATCTGGATTAAGCATCACTTTGTTTGCTCCACCCTATATACCAACAGAAAACTAATCCTGATTGTCATTTCTTATATAACCAAAATAGCACCATGTAAGCACAAGACGGAGATATCAGCAGGTGTGGAAGAACCCAAAGGTTTACAGAATGGCAACTCCACACACTAAAGGTGGGGAGGAATGACAAAAGCTAATTGCGGACTAAGTATGCTCAATAACTACACAGTTCTGAGTGCCTATTGGGAGGAAAAAACCAAAACACTTCAATACTCTCTCTGGCTTGGCTGGAATTGGCACATTCTGTTGTCACCAGCACACAGGTGACACTGAGCTCCAACTCTCTCCTAGCAGTTTCATGTAGATGCTGATTAGCTTCAATACTGCCAAGGTGAAAAATGCTCGGTTAATGCTCTAGTCAATCAGCTTACCCAGTTCTACATACTTATGTCCACGGGAAAAAATTGCAGTGAAGGACCAGCCCCAACATCCAATAGGAAAGTACATATCCCAGAATGCACTTAGTGAGAGTGGTAGTCTGCCTCCAGTTGTACAGAAGTGTGAGCACAGGGTTTTCATTTCTGTTCCAGTTAGGAAGAGAGGGCTTATCTGAGTGGGGTGTTCCATGCTGTGAAGATTCGCTCCCATTTTGTAGCAAAGGCTCATAGTCATGAAGCAGATGAGCACAGAACCAATAAAGTACTGGAGAAGAGGAGCCCAAAAATCTGGTAAGGACCTATTTTAAAAAATTGAAGAAGTTATTTCATTATGCACGTGCCCAAGACCTTTCAACATAATTCCAAGATACATAAATCCCCTTTTAAGAAAAAGCACAAGATACAGATGAAGTGGTCTGAACAATTTGCCAGGTTTAGGTCAGGGTCAGCCTCAACATTTAAGATCTTCTGTTCTACCCAGAAAAGAACTAAATACTGTCCTTTCTATGTGTAACTGCATGCCACTTTAAAATTTCTGAATGTTTATCAGTTTATCAAGCCAGGGGTGTAGTATACTGCAGTGCTGGGGAACCTCTGGCTCATGGGCCCTAGTAGGCATGGCATGGGTGCTGAAAGCAAGTCCATTTGAAGGTGCACTGCTGACTGGAGCTGAGTGTACCTTAAAAGGAGCTTCCTCTCTGTGCAGATCAGCTGATGGGTGCCGAGAGTGAGAACCTTTGAAAACCAATTGCAAAATGGGTTTCTGGATCAAAGCTCAGTTTGAAAGATATTTATTATGGAATAAAGATAAATTATGACTCAGTTGGAAGTTTGGTTCTGGCATGTGCCTTCCAGCATGTGCCTTTTCTACCATGCCTCTGACTTCTGAAGCTGCTAACCACCAGGCTCAAAAGCGGAAGTGATTAAGCAAACACACGACACTCTTGCTGCCAAGAATCTAGGGGAATTCCCTACTTCCCCTTTCTTGTAACTTTCTCTCTCTTAAAGCACTTCCAGGGAACAGGTGATGACTACTGTCTATATGGCAACCTTTTGAACAGAGTTCTCACCTGGACAGAGCATTATATAAATTTAAAAATAATCATCCCAATAAAAATTATCATCTGGGATTAATGCTAGGAGCCAGTGAGCTGCTGCTCCCATAGCTATTAAGATGCTACAGTAATTAATAATACTAATTGCATAGTATTTATATAGTGCTTTTCCTGAGTGTTCGAAAGCATCCCACATACATTATCTTAATAAACCTTACAACAAGTCCTGTAAGGCAGGCTGGTATGACCACCCACATATTGCAGACAAGTAGATAAGGATGAGTGAACAGAAGCTTGCCCGAGACTACCCAGTGACTGAAATTTAAAGCAGGAGCATTATGGCACACAACATAACACTAGTTCTCACTTGGGAGGTGAATACTAACCTTAGCCTGCCCAGCCACTTTTGCTGCACTTTGAGAATAGCAGTCTATCAGAGGAGCCATCTTTGGCCAGCTAGCCCATTAGGGAAGACAAGAACTTTGCCATAGGTGTAGTTAGTTTGCTGGGAGGAAACCTATTTACTTGGAGACTGCTGTCGGTGATTGGTCATTGCCAGTGAGCCAGCCCTATGGTGGCAGCCACTTTCAGTTGTTCCTTTGGGATGTGTTGAGAGTGATGGCACTCCCCAAGGGTGATTGGTAGTAGATTGCCTTGTTCCTAGGTGACAGGCTGGGTGTGTGAGAGAGCTGGCATGGCTTGGAAATGATAGATTGCTGGGAAGCTGCATCTGTTGCAAGAGCATGAATACAGCTCACAAACAGATATCCAGTGTGATTAGTGAGTATTTGGTGTTTTTGCTATTTTATATTATTACATTTCTTTTACATCAATATGCCATGCATTACTCTGGGAGCCTCTGGGCCAAAAAATATAATGGGGTAGCTTCACCTCACTAGATCCAATGCATGCTTAGTCAAAAAGAAATCCCACTGCCTAAGGCTCCAGCCCCATACACAGTAATCTGCAGATGCACACTAATCTCGGAGTAATCCCTTCTGAAATCTATGGCTTTGCTTCCAAATAAGCACGGACAGAATCAGGCTGCAAATCTAATGAGAGGCACTTCTCCATCTTTAAAGGGTGTATAAATTTCAACTGTGAGGTCAACTGAGGAAGTACCCACACCCTTTTTAGACACAAAGACCACCTTCTGCCCCATATAATGCTGAGAGCATAGCCTATTTTTCTGGCTTCCACCAAGAGGCAGATTTGCACATCAGTGATTACTGGCCTGTCTGAATATCAAGGACAAGGCCAGTTTCCCCTCACCCCAGATTCTAAGTGTTTAAAAAGTTTCAGCGATTGGATGTTTATACTTTGGTTGTGTTTTCAGTCTGTTCATGTACGTTTATTACTGCATTTTACTTTTGTATTTCAATTTTGTAAATCACTTCTCGGTTTTTTGCTGCGGAAAGCAATTCATAAATTTAACAGCTAACTAAAAGTCCACACCCACTCCTTTTTCCTTGTACATCTGCACAGCCTAAATAATCCAGCTGCTCCCTTCAAGCAGGGGAATTCACTGTTTCCTCAGGCAACCTAGTTCATCACTGAGGTCAGCTGCCTAGAAGTATGAAGTCTTCTCTTCTGCACAGTTCAAATTTCAGCTGCTGTTATTCAAATATTGTTGATTTCCCTGGGAGGAGAGTACCACCTTTCTTCTTTCACAGTATCCCTTTCCCCCCATATTTGAACTTAAGAATCATTGTTTTTCCAAGCTAACTGCTTCTAGTTCCTTTATTTCACTTCTGCTTGGTACTTAACCCAAAGCTAGATTAACTGCTCAGTGGCAAAGTGCACAGGAACATAGCAAGCTGTTTTATATCAGGTCAGATTATCATCCATTTAGCCCAGTAGTCTGGCAGCTGTGGCTCTTCAGGGTTTCAGGTCATTTTCATCACCTGCCACTCTTTAATCTGGATATGTCAAGGACTGAAACCTGGACTTCCTCCATGCAGCACACATGCTCTACCATGACCTAAGGTCTCTCACCCTAATATATGCCAAGTCTATACTAGCATACTTGCTTAGCACATAAAGGGACTTAGGGTTCATCTATAGTTTAAGGAATGTTATATTAACAGAGCTAGGAAAGGCCAAAGCCTTGGGGCTATGTGGCAGATTAGTTTTCAGATTACACACATAAAAAAATTCAAGTCTGAATGTCTTAGGTCAGAGATTGGCTACCACTTCCTGCTGAGCATTCGCTCCTGCATAGTGTGTATCCCTTTGAAGCAGAGTTCAAGGTTTTATGCCAGGCTACACTGACAACACCATGATACATTTTTGCTCAGGTTGCCACCACCCCGCTATGTGACAGCCCTTCAAGAATCTGCAAAACTCACCTGCACATGCATGCAGAAGGTCCCAAACACCAACAGAACTGTTGCGTGGACTATGTAAACAAATGCACCAGGAGAGTAAAAACCAGTAGCTGGCTTGCTCAAGTCCTTTCCCTTCATTCCTTCAGTCTTTCTTCTCAGCAGGCCAAGTGTTAGGCAGTGCCAGGGGTTTGCAGCGACGTACCGCCAGGCTGCCCAGGAGCCCAGCACAATGGCAGGTGCAGCTAGCAGGAAGTTGGGGATCTGTCTGGGCTCAAAGTACCTGAGGAAGCCGACATTCCAGTAAGTATCTTGAATGTAAGTGTAGAGCACAGGAAAGTTCCAGGAGCACCATGGTGGTGCCACACCATTTGAGGCTGCTACACGATACCCCTTATGTGCAGCCAGTTGCAACAGTGGGTCCGGCACAACATACTCAGGGCTAAACGTGGTGTTGCAGAACCGAAGGTATGCCCAGAACTGAAACAAAGCAAATGGCAGGAAAACAGAGGCAGACATCACCACCAGGGAAGCTACCAGGTTTAGGAATTGACCCAAGATCTGTGGCGGCTTTACTCCAGTTCCTGTCCTCACCTGCAACTGGGAGGCAAAGAGTTTTGTCTGGGAATAGAGGAGGAACCCAGCATTGATCAGTCCGTTGGAACGCACGCCAGCAGCTAGCGAAAAGAGGAGGCTGCTGGCCCAATGCTGCCCTCTCTCTAGCCACCACATGGCACTAAACACTAGGAGGACAAACATGCTTTCTGAATAAGCAGCTGCCATAAAGACGTTTGCAGGGGTGAGGCAGAAGAGGATGGCTGATAGGAACGCCTTCTTGCGGCACTGCAGGACTGCGCAGCTGAGCTTATACAGAGTCCATGCTGCCCAGGCAGAGAACAGACCATTGAGCAGAGCTGCAGAAAGGAGCAGGCGGCTGCGGAGAGATAAGAAGCCTTGGAAGGGCCACAGCACTGTTTCCGCTGTGGCTCGCAGGCTCAAGGGAAACAAGGGGAAGAAGGCACAATTGTGCTCATACACATAGCCGTGCTCAGCTATAAACAAGAAGTGCTCCGCATCCCACCGTGACAGGCCTCCCAGGAGCCATTCCAAGATCCAGTCGCAAAACCCGTACTCAGACAAACGGGGTGGAGAGAAGGCATCAGCAGCATGGTCGGGGATCAGGAGGTTGAAAAGGGCCTGGGAAGTGGGAAGAAAGGATAGAAAATGACAGCCAAGTCAACATCCTGTCCCCCTCCCTCCCCAAAGCAACATGTTCCCTCCAATTTGGGACCTGAACCTGACCAGGGAATTCAAAGCCGCACAGCAAGTCATCCCCTGCCCCAAACAAGGACTTGCAGGCATTACGTCTGGGTCTGGGGCGGTTTCTCATGCAGGAGCTGTTTTAGAGGCATTTCTAGCGGGGAAATGGGAGAACGGACAACTTGGGCAAATGCAGCAGTAGGAGAACTTTTTTCTTTAGCCACCAATGTTATTTCCTTAGGGTAGTGTCCAACTAAGTGCTACTCAGAGTAGACCCACTGAAATTAATGAACCTAAGTTAATCATGTCCATTAACTTCCACTTTTCACTCAACAGTAGACCTACTGAAATTAATGGAATTAACTTAGTCACGTCATTAATTTCAGTGTATCTGAGTAAAACTTACCTGAAGACCACCCAAAGGGCCCACTTCAAATAGGACTAGCATTGGACACAACCCTTAATGTCTTCTAGACTTTCTCCAACAGACTGTAAACTGCATATAATGGATAAGACTAAGGAAGTGGGTTAAGTAAAATAATAATAATAGTAATAGTAATACCCCGCCCATCTGGCTGGGCTTTCCCAGCCACTCTGGGTGGCTTACAATGTATCTAAAAACATAATAAAAACATCAATCCTTAAAAAACTTCCCAAAACAGGGCTGCCTTCAGATGTCTTCTAAAAGTCAGTTAGGGCGTTCTGCAGGAAGGGCACCACTACCAAGAAGGCTCTCTTCTCGGTATCTTGCAATCCTTACAACAACCAAGTAAAGGGTGCCAGTATTACTATCACCATATTGCAGATGTGGGCCTGAAACTACGACTGTTTCATGAGTTCATGGCAGAGGTGGCATCTGAACCAGCAACTTAGCCACTATGCTAAGCCAACAGTCCTGTATGCCAAGATGAAGGTGCTCTGGGGGGAAAACAACTGATCAGTGAGCATGCTTTGTACCTCTTGCTAATCTGTGGGAGAAAAGAGCAACATGCCAAAGACCGCAATTTCTGAATGTGCACCGAGATCATCTGCCAAATGAAAAGTCATTCCAACTTGCCGAGCCAGAAGAAGCATACAGAAATGTCAAACTCGGGGGTTTCCTTTGTGCAATCAATCCAATTATGTGTTGGCACACAAGGAACAGAGAGAGCCACACATCGAATGAAATCAAACTCAATAAAGGCAGTCATGCCTTTCCATAAAAAACAACAACCCTGTGGCTGTTTGGCTGGCCAGACGACAATACCCAGCCCAAGCTATAAGGGACCAAAAAGGAATTCTCCTGCTAGCAGTCTGTCTGGCATCAACTGTGTATTTGGCACAGTTCCCAGTGTAAGAACTTACCCATGGCCCTACAAGGAACTTTAGTAGGATCCCATTGTAGCTGTCAAGATGAAACTGCATTCTACCCCAAGTTCTTCTAAGGCTGGAATATGCAACACTCTTTGGCCAGCATACTTTGTTAATATGCCCCATGTACAACACAGGGACATGGGAGGTGGCCTTATAACAGTTTAGCCTATTTGTCCATCTAGCGCTGCACAGTCTACTGTGCAGCTTCTAGTTGGCCACTACTTCTAGTTGGCCACTACGCGAAGCAGGACGCTGGATTTAATGGGCTTTGCTCTGATCCAGCAGGGAACTTCCTCAGCCTCTGTGTCATGTAAATACAAGCCATGGATTTCCATCTCCCAAGCTAGCCTCCTGCAACCTAATTTTAAACAAAATTAAACCCAAAGGTTGTAAACCAAAGAGAATAAATAAGTTAACACCATGATTAAGAACCAGGAAAAAAGTGAAGTGTTTCACTGCCTGCACAAAAGCCATCAGGGACAGTATCAATCTGACATCTTTTGGGTATAAATTCCATAGTTGGGGGGCTGCCACAGAAATGCATTGTTTCTCTTCCATCTCTCCTCATTTCACTCTCACATAACTGAATTCTTAGTAATAGCTTACTCTGGCTCCAGTTTACCCTGGTTTTCTCATCCTACACAAGTATGAAGCCTCAGAACTTGTATGTGCTGTTTGCTTTAGTCTTGACTCAAGCCAGCTTCCCCAAGCTTGGTGCCCTCAGCTGCTGCTGACTCCAACTCCTGTCAGCCCCAACCAGCATAGCTAATGGTCAGGTATAATGGGAGTTGTAGACCAGGCTGGGGAAGGTTACCTTAACCCTACAGGCTGCATTTAATTTTGGTTCTAGCCACCCCAAAACCCTAATGCCTTAATCCTAGTGAAGACTCATCTTACACTGCCAATGACATAGGTTAGCTGAATTTCTGGTTGCCATCACCACAGAGAAATTGGGAGCAACGTTCCTATCAGCCTGAAAGCAGTGCTTCCGGTTCACAAGTTGGTTGAGATTTTGTGAGAAAAAGTGGTATCTTTGGCAAAATGCACAGGATGCTCTCTTTTCAGGGCCTCCCTTGCTATTGCAGTAAAAATATGCCTAATTTAAGTGTCAAATACCTATTATGTAGACAGAGCTCCTGCAGCTGGCTTCATGTTCCTATGAGCACAAGAATAGCTGGGGGGGGGGAATCTTGCCTGCTCAGAGATTACAAAGGCACAGCTACTAATCTTCAGAAATTCTGGCTCTCCGGAACAGAATATGGATTATTGAGAATATTTTGTTTTCATTTTTTAAAGTGTGTAGTCCACATCATGTCTGTGGACTTACATTTGGTTCCCAAACTATTGAGTACGTGGTGGAGAGCACACTATTATGCCACAACACATGAATTCTGTGCATCCAAATAACTAATCTGCAGAAGAAGCTTCCTCTTGCATTTCTGTTGGATTCGCTGAGGGAATGCCATTCTTACTCATACACACTCCAAAAATTACACCTCTTTTGGTGTAAAAAATCATTTACATAACAGTCTCCGACGGGGAACTGTAGCGACAGGGCCCAGTCACTATATTTCCTGCACCATTGAAGGACGCTAGCAGACAGAGGAAGCTTCAGCTGCAATGGCTACAGATGGTCCCAAGACTCTGCCAGACCAGCTGGACTACCCATCTAAGTTGGTGGCCATTACTACATTGCATGGCAGCAAAAGCCTTAGAATAACAAACTATGTGCTGATGAAAAAGTACTTTAAAAACGTCTCTCTGTTCATTTTCTCCATGCCATGCATAATTTTATACATTTCTATCATGTCCTCTCCCCTCCTTATTCACCCTTTTTCTAAGCTAAAAAGCTCCAATGCTGAAATCCTTCCTCTTCATGGGATTTGCTACAGCTCCTTGATCATTTTCACAATCCCCTTTTTAATACTTTAGTATCATTGGCATACTTGGGTCAACACACAGCTCACCCCAAACCCTGTATCATTTATGAGCAAGTTAAAAACAGCAGCCCCGTAATACAAATCCTTGGTGGATCCCACTTGTCCCAGACTCTCTATACTGATGTTTAGGGTTTTAACCTGCACCTTTCTGCAAGAAAGGCGTGTGCTCCAACACTGAGCTAGGTCTGACCCCTCTCTATCTAGAAGAGATATACTACCTTTTGAACTTTAAACATATGAAAAAGAACCCAGTATTTATTTCTGATGTCATCTGTCCTGATATGAGAATGCCAGGCGGGTTATATTTCAGCGACATTGTATATTTCAGTGCTTTGTATTGGGGGACTTGCCTGGAGGAAAAGAGTGAGCACTCTGCAAAGCACTGCAAACCGAACCACCTCTTGGCAACGAGGGTCTCCTTCCTTCCTCTGCAGCATTCTGACCTTGGAGATCATCCAATGGGTCACCACTGCCTTCCATGCAGGAAAATCCACCGAGAGATTTTGAAACCTGAAATCAATAATAATAAATTCAACATCACGCAGGATAATACTTGCACCATGTTTGTCAATGGCAGGCAAATAATGGTTTCCACACTCGTTTTCTGGACTAAGAGAGCAGGTGTGATGTAGTGGCTCTAGACTCTAACCACTGGGTGATGAAGGAGATACAGGTTCAAATTGCACTCAGCTATGAGGTAGTGGTGGCAACAACTTGGATGGCTTTAAAATAGGGTTAGACATGCAAGTTAATGTTATCAATGACTACAAGCCATGGTGGCTATGCTCTACCTCCACTGCCAAAGGCACCATGTGTCTGAATATCAGTAGTTGGGAAGTACAAGTGGGGAGCATTGCTGTTGCCCTCAGGTCCTTCTTCTGGGCTTCCCAGAGGACGCATCTGGTTGGCCCCTGCGATGCTGTACTACACAGGGTGACCTTGGGGCAGTCCCCATCTCTAGGCTAATAGGGTTGTTAAGACAGATAAAATGGGAGAGCCACATGTGCTTTTTTGAACTCCTTGGAATAAAGATGGGATTTTAACTGTAGTTAAAGAAACAAAGCTAACTCTTGACTGCACTACCTAGCCATTTTCCTGGTGGTTATCATTGTGATGTGGTAGGGAATGGCATAGTTTAACTGCACGCTTCCTCCATGCACACACACTATCCATCATAATGACAGACATAAACAGGAACCTGTTTACATAAATACCTGTGGGGAATGTCTGGCACTGCCTGGGAATTCTTAGAAACAACAAAAATAAATCATGATTTTTAAAAGGATACAGCAATTTGTGTGTTTGGACCCGTCACACCGAAAATTGGACAAAGTCATGCCAAGGTTACATTTGATTCAAAATGGCACTCAACGTCCAACACCAACAAAGACAGTTGCCTAACTTGGGAACTCTTGTGCCAAGTTTGGCAATGATATATGTTGTTATTATTATTACTATTTATTATTTATTAAACTTATATACCGTTCCTCATCTGAGGATCACAGGATGATCTATTATTATTATTTATTAAATTTGTTTACAATAGAAATACACACAAAAAAATATTGATATGCAGCCAAACCTATAGAGAACAGACACGCAGGTGGGTGGATGGACAAACCACTTTCCAAAATATATGAAATATTGTCGCACTCTGAACTGACCAAGACACTGAACAAAACCTGGGGGTATTGAGTTGAAGGGGGTACAGCAATGCAACAGGGGCAGGCTTGACATTCAGCGGCTGGAGTCACCAAAGTCAGAGAGAAGGTTTATCCTCCATGCCAGAAGGGGCTACTCAGTGTACCTTTACTTGCCTCTGTATGAATGAACAATTTCCCCATAGAGGTGAAGGACGAAATAATGAGTTACACTTAAGAGAAGCAGACCGGGGGGGGGGGGGCAGCGCCCGCTGGATCAGAGCAACAGTCCATCTAAATCCAGGATCCTGTTTTCCACAGTGACCAACCAGATGCTTCCGGGAAGCTCACCAGCAGAGCACAAAGACAACAGCCCTTCCTGTATGTGCCAGCATCTGGTACTCAGCAGCATTTGTTTAGCTATCATTAGTAAGAGCCACGGAGAGCCCTATCTGCTACTGACTGGCATAACTAACTCTGAACAGCAAACTCTATTTAACAGAGTTTTGGTGCTGGGGGCAAAACCTGCCCTCCAGACCAATAACTGGTGATCTGGCCTTCATCTACAAGGATCCCAGAAGCGTGTGTGCAATGTGTCTTTATGTGCAGACACACACTGTACCTCCTTCCCGGGGTTGTTGTAATATATAAACCCTTCCTTCATACCCATCCTGTCCCTCATAATGGAAAGAGAGCAGAAACTAGCTGCACATGAAAGAGAAAGGCTTTGTGCAACATGATGAAACAGCTAGAGCTGTCCCCAAGGACAGAAAGACACACCCTCTTGAAAAAGGAAGTAAAACTGCTCACCACATCAGCAAAAGACTATCAAGCAGGCTTGCTTTTCCACTATGAGTACAGCCAAGCAGTCATCTGTGGCTCAAAATCTTTGAGTGTGTTTTAAAAAATAAATAAATAAACTTATGCAAATTTAAGCCTGGCAACATTTCTAGTCAGGTCAATGGTTTCAATAACAAACTACTCCTGTCTTCTCTACCTCCATTTTTATCCCCTCCTGTCAAGAAGAGCATGCAAATCTAAAAAGCCAGACGGCAGGTTTTGTTTTTAAAAATCCTTTAAAATGGAACTATGAAATGGTTTTTAAGTCCTGCACTGTAGCCTAGTTGCCACCAGAGGGCACCAGGCACTCACTGTGTTGGTACCTTTCCACACCTTGCATTGCTGAGGCAATCAAATTATAGATATGTGATAATACAGGATTCCCTGATAAAATCCATGGCAATGCACGCATTGAACTCTTCTATAAAGCAATGATTTAGGCACCTCTCCATGTATTTACAGTTATCCTGTAGATTAAGATATTAAAAATAACTCGAGAATTCATTTCTCAATACTGTATACTTCTATTAATAAGTCTAAATAATTCTCTTCACCTGCTCATTTCTTTTGACTAAAGAAAAGATGTAGTTTGTTTCCCCTCCGTTTTGAGTCACTTTAATTTCCTTATTGAAATGCTGTCTTACCCACCACCTTTTTTTGGACACCGTCTCTGCGGAGGTTATTTCTTTAAAAGCCGTTTCCACTTCAACATATACCTATTTTAATGGAAATGAGTCTTGCTGTCTGAGGTTAAAGGTTTTTTTAAACATTCCCCACCCACCACCCACAAAAACCTACGGAAAGATTTGAGTTGTGTATGAACTGTGCACCTTTCTTGAAGGCTCTTGGGCTGGAATGAACTTCTGTGCTTTAATAACGATTGGTTTTGACCAGGGTTTTTGTATGGATTTAAAAAAAAATGTTTATGTTGTTTCATAGGAGTGGAGAGAGATTGCATGCACTGTAACTGCTCTGCACAGAAAGGCAAAGCATAATCATGAACATCTTCACCACAGGGCCAGCTCTGGGTGCTTCCATCTTTGGAGGGGAGGTGGGGGTGGCTACCAGGAAGAGTCAGCTCACATCATCTGTGGAACTCTCCCCCCCTGTCCATTCGTCTGGCATAAAATATGATGGTTTTAAGGCACCAAGGGGGAAGCCTTCTTTGTTTTCCAGTGTTTTAATGGCCTCATTGTATGCTCTTGATTTTATTGCTACTTTTAATAGCTATTAGTTATGTTTCATTGTATTGTTATTTTATTATATCTCACTTTAAATCATAAACAACTACCTGACTTTTAGAAGACATCTCCATTCTCTTGCATTGTTTTTCAAATTTTTATTTTATTGCACTTATTGAAACAAATATCCCTCTAGAAACGGAAAAATGGTTTCTCCCTATTTTGGAACTACAGTAGTGAAAAATAGCTGTCTCAGTTTCAGTACATGCTGTTAAGATCTTGGTGTAGTATATATTAATACATTTGGAAGCGAAGAATCAGGGCCCAGCCAGCATCCATTCACACATATAGTACCACTGGTCCTGTGCTCCAAATTAAACATTAATTCCTGAGTGGGAGAGTTATCGGATTAACTGGTTCCAATTTAACAGAGTTCTTATGTTCTTATGAGTTTGTAATGTTGCTAAACTAAGGATGCACCACACTTGTGTCAGCCATGCAGCTTTATCTTTGGGGTATAATTTCAAGTATGTCTTTGACTGACATCATTTCAGTGTTATCTCCCAGACTGACCATAAGCAACTTATGCAATATTGATCACTTATTTTATATTTTCTTTTTAACTCTGCTTCTCAGTCATTCTTTGAAAGCCATGCTCTTTTATATCTCTATTGCATTTTTAATTTACAAAGTGCTTCATAGCCTCGGCGACCCTATTAGTCCTGTTTTACAGATGGGAAACGGAGGCTGAAAGTGGTTTTCCCAAAGCACAGACAGTGGCCATGATCCCAAAGAGCAGTAACACAGTGGCCTCCCAGAGCTAATTTTATGACCTATAACACAGAGGAACAGCACAATGTGTGCTGGTGGTTAGCTAAATCTGAATACACTTGCTCCCAACCAGCAGCAAGCAAAAAGGCTGCCACCTGACTACCACTCATCCAGGCAGCTGCTCACATTTCCTGGTGCTTGCTACACTGACACATAATGAAACATGGCCTGTGACCCTCCAGTGCCAGACTCATTATATTCTAATATGTTCTAATATGTGAATGCACACTAAGCTGATAATTCAGGTGGCTGGTGGCCAAATCTGAGCCAGAGCGGGGAGTGCGGGGAACTACTAACAAATTAAGAGATATTTTAGCATCATGACTTCTTTGCCAAAGGGAGCTCACCTTGATGTGTTGTTGAACACAAAGCTGTGAAAACAAACTGGCTAAAAAGCTGGTCAAAAATCAGATTCATGCGAACAAATCACTTTACCTCCTACAATCAGAGGATCACTTCTTGCTTTCTCATATGATCATTTACACACCTTCCTCAAACATTCATTTTTTCAAGGAGATACCCAGCACCACAAAAACAGTGGTCCATCTAACTTTCCATATATACCAAGAAACCCTCTAACAAGCAAAAATTGCTTCCCAAGTGTAATGCCCAAGATCTTTTAACAGGGCACCTAACACCTTATACATAAAAAACCTGCACTCCACCTCTGAACTTTGACTTATTCACTCATGCATGGAAACCTGAGAACACAGGAGACCATTATGTACTGAAGTCAGAAGATGAGGGCAATCAAGTCTTCAAAGACGAAATGGAAACAGAAGAGAAGAAATACCTAGGAGTTGACAGAGAAGAATTCAGAATCGTTCCCACTCCCCAGACGCATCAAGTTGCTTCACTGGCTTCTTACTGCACTTTTCACCACCACCAGGCTTCTATTCCTCCCTATTAATGTGATCCCCCATTCTGATCATACATCTTCCCTTTACTCCAAATCTCTTACTCCTTACATCTACACAAGCTCACCATCTTCTCTTGCCTCCCACGCTTTCTCCCATGTTGCTTCTCCCATGTTGCTCTTCAACTTGGGTCAGCTTCTATTTGCTGTTGCTTCCCAATCTCACCTGCTCTGAAGTTCTTCATGAAAACAGAGTTCTTTAGGAAAGCCTTTCTTTAACAACCCTGGCTTCATTAAACCTGTCCCTCCACTACTGTGAGTAAAGAAAGATTAAGATTTTAAGACTTGACAAAAAAGAAGCTGCTGAGGTACCACTGTATTTAACTCGCAGGCATCTGCCTCTAACAAAAATTGCAATCCTGGGTTTAGAGCAGACACAGTTCACCAGCTGAGGCAAAGCCACTATTATCCAAAGATCAAAGGACGTCTTACAATATAAAAACACCAAAATACATAGCATAACAACAACAATGCCCCCCACTCCCAGTTTTAAAAGGCCAGAGACTGTTTAATTAGCCAAAGAAGAGGAATGTTTTTTCCTGACACCTGTAAAGAAGGTGACAGGCAAGCCCCCTCTAGGCTAGTTTCTTGGCTAGTGGGATACTGTTGCTTACCAGATGAGGGGTGTAAGGAAGGAAGCAGGGAGGTTGGCATAATGCAAACACATTGGCAGGATCGCTGGACTATTTGAACCACACCCACCTCCCTGCCACCTTGTCCCTCTCCATCCCAGCAAACAACAGCCACCCATCTGCCAGGAATCTAGCATAGCAGCTCTGTCCTATCCCACTTTTGGTTTAACGACAAAGGAATGAACCACCAGGAGCTCCCTCAGAATATAACATCTCTGTCACTCTGATTTTCTTAAGGCGCTTCCCCTTTGCTCATTTTTGTATCATCCATCCCTGCATTTTATGTCAAAATGTAAACTGTAAGACACCCAGGTAGAGACTATGTCATTTTCATAGTGTCTGGCTGGCATAACGTTGAAAGTAGTATCAAGACTGTTGAGAGGGAAGATGCGTGCAATGTAACATAGGCTAGGCTGAGACAGGGTAAACTGGCATAGCTTTGGAGCTGAGCAGGGATCTGAACCTGTTTGAACCTTGAAGCTCACCTTTTTCCCAGCTTAATCTACTCCACAGTGTGGCTGTTAGGATAAAAGGGGTAGCGCCACCCAAAGGTCACCCTGAGCTCCTTGGAGGACATAACTGTGAAAAAAGGAAAAGAAAAATGCACCTCCCCTCTCACACAAGCCTTGCATTTAATAACTTGTCTGGTAGCCATAGGCAACCAAGAATTCCAGGATGAATGAGCAAACTGGGAAGAGTACAGACACATCAATCTGTCTTCTCCATCAGCCCACTTAAGTTTCCATGCTAGCTACAAAGAAAATTCACTTCCTCCATGGTCAGCCCAGAAACACAGCAGGCTGTTAAGAAGCGAGCCAGTTCACTCTATCCCTTGCCCACCAGGGTAGAAGGCTTCTTCTTTTTACCTAGCCAGGTAAAAAGCCAGCAGTTTATATTTCCATACTGGTCACAGAGGAGGGAGCATGGAAGAAGAAGAGGAGTTTGGATTTGATATCCCGCTTTATCACTACCAGAAAGAGTCTCAAAGCGGCTAACAATTTCCTTTCCCTTCCTCCCCCACAACAAACACTCTGTGAGGTGAGTGGGGCTGAGAGACTTCAAAGAAGTGTAACTGGCCCAAGGTCACCCAGCAGCTGCATGTGGAGGAGCGGAGACGCGAACCCAGTTCACCAGATTACGAATCTACCGCTCTTAACCATTACACCACACTGGCTCTCAGCAAATATTAACCCCTTGGCCTTATTTGCATGTACATCTGATTCAGTCACACAGCATGGGGATGAGAGCTCAGAGAGGCGGGAGGGGGGAGTCAGGAGTGGGGGCGTGTCCCCATCTCTCCATCGGCAGGAAGAAGGGAGCTTATAGGGCAAGCGGCAGCCTATGAGATGAGCCCATGTAAAGAGCAGCTTATGGGGCGAGCCTCTCAGAGGAGGGTCTGGGAGCCAGTCCCCTCTCTCCCTCAGCTGGCGGTCCCCGGCGATAACCGCTGTTCCTCCTTCTCCCGCCAACCTGAGTGCTCAGCGCGGGGACTCAACGGCTCCATCTCCATCTCTGTCACACAGTCACAGCCGCTCTTCCTCCCACTTCCGGCCCGCGGCGAACCACTTCCGTTGGCAAGGAAGCCCTTGGCGCCTGCGCAGTAATCCAAGAGCAGCCGCCCTTCCGGCGTCAGAACGTAGGCGAAATCATAGAATCATAGAGTTGGAAGAGACCACAAGGGCCATCGAGTCCAACCCCCTGCCAAGCAGGAAACCTCATAGAGAGGGAGGGGGCCGTTAGACTCGCCATAGACTTACATCCGGGACTTCCGTTTAAACTTTTTTTTTTAAGGCCATTGCAAGTCTATGGTTCTACACTGGAAGCCGCCATTAGCCGCGATTCTCTCCTACATGAGCGCAGGAGTGGCGTCTAGCCCCTGGCATCTCTATGATGGAAGCCCTATATGCGTTTGTCTTTCACTGGGACCAAATAAAATAGTTTCGGTGTTCTACCGGAAGTGACAATAAGGAGCGTGTTGACACTGTTCTACTTTAAAAAAAAATTGTGGTTGCCGCCGCTGCCTTGTGAAACATAGGGAAAGGGCCGCATGCGGAGGACTCAGTCCGTGGGCGAGGGAGGAGGCGCCATCTTTGCTACGGGCAACACGGTGGGCGCTGCGAAGGCCCCCTCAGCGCCAGGCGGTGCCGACTCCCTTCGCTGCGCAGGGTGGGGCTGCCGTGGGTGGAACATGGCTTCCCTCTTCCTGACACATTTATTAAACAAAGTTGCTGTTGTCTCGCAAGAAAAACTTCTCTCTGCTCTCCTTTGTGCCCCGCGACCATTTTCTCCCTTATTATTATCTCCTCCAGAAAATCTAGTTTCTCCCCCTCCTTACTCACTGGTAGCATTTTGCCTCTCGAAGGTGCCTCAAAAGTGTGAGCTGTGCTGAGGCAGTTCCTGCAGACCCAGTACTTTGGAGTTTCTTTAGGTGTGTGCCCGTAGATGCATGCACGTGTATGTGTGTATAATTAATACACGTGTGTGAGTGGGAAAACGCTCACGAATAATTTCCTGGCAGCCAGTCGCTCCTTTGTTTAGCATCATGTTGCAGGCAATGGGACTAGTTCTCCTCTGCCCCAATGGTGTGGGTTGTCAACATTTTTTGTTTTAAAAAACCAGGGTGCTGAGGGCATGCAACCTTTCCTTTGTGAAGGAAAACCAGCTTTTGTTAAATAGGGAATCCAAGGATTCTGCTTCAGTACCGAGCTGCTGGCGATTGACATCCACAAGGGAAACTGCAAAGAGATTGTGACATCAACCATCTCGGGGCAGGGAGGAGAGCCGGCACATAGCATAATCTGCATGCATAGAAAGTCAAATTGGACACGGAGGCCTACAGCAAAATATAATTCCACTCAGGTTCCTGCCTAGAAGTGCTTTGGGTTTTGTGTGTGATAACACTGGAGTTATTTATTCTAGCTTTGTTTTTCATTTATGACATTTATATAACCCACCTTTCGCCAAATGAGCTCAAGGCAACATACATAGTCTGCCTCCATTTTATTCTTGCAAGCCTGTGCGGTAGGTTAGAGTTAGACTGTGACTGGTTCAAGGTCATCCAGTGAGCTTCCTGGCAGATTGGAGATTTGAACCATGGTCTTCCCAATCCAGACTAACCACTTCCCAACACACTAACCACTACATCACACTGGCTCTCTTTACAATGTGCCTGCTCCAGTAATGAACATGGAGAATTCTAGTGGGCAATTGTTCCTTTTTAAAAGGAGGAATTGGCAGAGAATGAACCTGGGACCCTATACATCATGCAAAGTGCGTGTTAATGACCCATCTTAGTCTTGCATCCTGTTCTGATAGTGTCCAGCCAGATGCACCTGGGAAGGTAAAAGTTACGCTAATTGCTTCACCTCCTTTTGTCTCTGGCCCAATCTATCACTGGTTGTGCCTCCCTGAAGGTAATGCAGTCCTTGTAATGAAAAAGTATGCCACCCCGTTATAAATTGTCATAGGGCAACAGAAAGATGATCTCCCATGTGCCCTGTGACTGTTGGCTCAACACAAGGCTGGGGTTCTCAGAGCACAACTTGGGCCTTTATAAGCAATCAGTGGAGATATATGAACCCCTCTTCTTTCCTTCCTTCTTTCTCTGTGGAGCAATTACCTTTTGCTCATGGTATGCACCGCCTTTTAATTTTTCCATTTGAGTTGCCGCTCCCTGTTCCAACTTAGGATTCTTGCCTCACCTACCTTTGGGACTTTAGAATAAGGATGAACAGAATTCATGCTTGCTGGATCTACTTCGTTTTTTGCAAGAAACCCGAGATCCACCTACGGAAAGTATGTGCAAAAGGCATTCATACCAACATTAAAGAATTTTGAACCTAGGGATTTGTTTTGAGCTCAGAATCCTTCCACATACAACTCCATTTCTTATTGCCCCCCAGCTCTTTTAATTTTATATTTTAGGGTGGTCTGGCAGAGGGCAGCGATGGGGAGGGATATTGTGGCTGAGACTGACAAACAATTGAGCATCAGAAATCCTTTCCGATGCAGAAATCTATCCATTTCCGATTTAAATTTTTGTCAGTCTTAAATAGTTTGTCCCATTTCTGCATAGTTCATGTATTTATTTTAACATGAAAATGTATTTTTTGCACACATGTTCATGCGCATTTATTTTTATATACGTAATTATGTTTGTATGCCATTTTGCCTAGCAGACACATTTCTGTACAAGCAATTTTCTCTCATTCATTTTAAACATTTTTGTGGTTGTTTGAAAAGCATATCACAAAATTCAAAGAAGTGCAAATTTCAAAAGACAGCTGCATTGAAGTTCAGGTAGTGCAAATTTGGCACAATGATTTTCTCCACCACCCTATCTGTAAATCACCCAAGTTATGTACCAGCAAATCCAGATTAAATTTTTGTCTACCCCTGCTTTAGAACATGCCATGGACAGACCCCAGCAATCCTGTTCAACAGGATTAGTTTGCCTGTCTTCAGATCTAGGATGGCGTACACACACCATACATTTAGCGAGCAACCCCTATGCGCAGCAAGTTGACATTCAGCCTGCCAGTGTAAGTCAAGCTAGTATATCAGATCCAAACTCTGTTCAGCAGCAGAGCTGCTGCTGCTGCTCTGCTTAAGCCTGGCAGAGAGAAAACAAGCCTATGAAAAAGTGGTATGTTGGGTTGCCTGGTCACACAAACGAGTTGACTGCTCTTAGGATCCAGCCTAAGTACCCCACCCCCTCTGGTCCAGCCCCTGCTACACCCCCATCATATTTCTTTTTGGGGACATACACAAGCCCCATTCTAGTTGGATGCTCACGCCAGTGCATCTTCAGCTGAGCTGAGGTTGAAGATATAATGTTGGCTGTGCTCAGCTGAGCTAGGAATAAGCCAGCTGAGATGGAGATCTGCTGCATCCTAAGGTGCTCATTCCAGCAGACCTTGCCATAGGATTGCCCCCTTAAAGAACAGTTAAAGAACATGACTTCCCCCAAAGATTCCCATGAACCATCATAGAGCTACAATCCCCAGCACCCTTAACAGAATTCAGTTACCAATATTATTTGAGGATAAGTTATGTGCTTTAAATGTGTGGTGTACCGTACTGGCCCGAATATAAGCTGCACCTTTAAAATTGGAGGGGAGGAATAACTGAATATAAGCCGCTCCATTCCTTGCTGCTCTTTCCCCTTCCTCGCTCTCGCTCTTCCCGGCCTTGGGGGAAGAGAACCGGGGACTACGCACAGGGTGGGTGCTGCTTTTCTGCACTCCTGGCACTGTTTGCAAAGGTTTTACAAAAAAAAACCACCCACTTTCCTGTACAGGAAAATGTCATGGATGAAACTGCCCTGAAGAACACCTCATATGATGTACTTAGAGAACTAGATCTGAACGTTGCTACCACTGGCAAATGGCTGGGGCATTGTGGTCAGTAGATATATAAAGATATCCCACAAATCAGGATGAATTTGTGCAAGAACAGTTTCCTCCCAGTTTAGAATTCAATTTGGCTGCTGCTAGCACAGCAGGTTTACAACACCCATCATCCCTAACCATTGGCAATGCTGGCTGGGGCTGATGGGAGTTGAAGTCCAATACCATCTGGAGGCCTAAAGGTTCCCCAATCCTGATTTAAGACATCTAAAGCTGTACATGACATTTGAGATCAGCTATAAGAAACCTATTTTCTGTCCTGTCCATACATGGGCAAAAGAGTTCAAAGACAGGGCCTTCTCAGTGGTGGGACACGCTTGGAACTCCCCCCCACTGGAGAATCATCAGGAACCCTCTTGTCTTGCAAAAAAATGGATAAGATTTTTTAATTTAAGCAATTTTTTCATCAGTGACCTGTACCTGCAGAAATTTTAGTACCACTTCCTTTTATTTTACCTGCTTTTCATTTTTAATGGATGTATTATTATTTTTAAATGGTTGCATTTTGCTAAATTTTATTTTACTTGGGTTGTTTTTAAATAGAAAAGTGGCTACAAGCATTAAACTAACTTTTTATTCTCCAAGGTTTTTAATGGCAACTAATGGCTGTTCTTATGTCATTACCTTCTTCTCTTCTTAAGATGTTTTAAGGCCATTTTGCTACACCAAGCACCCCTTGGAAACTGCCTTGGATATTTTAACAAAAAAGTAGCATATCATATTTAATAAACAGAAGCTACTGTTACACAGGCACTTTCCACATAGCATTAGCTATCTTCTCCAAGGATTTAAGAGATGATTGCTGTCATTTACACAGAAGAGCAAGTGCCCTTTGCAACTAGTTCACAATTCATATCCATCTCTGAGAACAAGATAATCAAGTGTGATCAGATCTAAACATTTTCTTCATAACACAAGTAGGGGACAGGGAGGAACCCAGAGAACAATCCACTGATAACATGATCCACAAGCAGCAATGACAAAAAAGGACTATGTGGCTATATTCTCTCCTCTTTGCCTTATGATGGTTCTGCAGAACACCATAAGACATTATTTTATTCGTTATCCAGGAGTGGAGGCCTAATATTCTCTTGGCTTCAGGGTTGACTTTGGAAGCTAAGGACACCTTTGTTCTATCAATTCAACTTCCTTTAGTGCCATTTATAATCACATTAAAAATTTAATTGGCTTGAGTACAAAACAATTCAAATGTGGAGATTGGCTCTTCTGTGGCAAAACAGGTGTAAGAGACAAGAAGGTTGTAAAGGTTAAAGGTAAAAGACCCCTGGACAGTTAAGTCCAGTCGAATTCGACTATGGGGTATGGCACTCTGCTTGCAGGCCGAGGGAGCCTGCGTTTGTCCACAGACAGCTTTTCTGGGTCATGTGGCCAGCATGACAACCACTTCTGGCACATGGAACACCATGACGAGTGCTAGACCGCATAGAAACGCCATTTACCTTCCTACTGCAGCAGTACCTACTTATCTACTCGTGCTAGTATGCTTTCAAACTGCTAGGTTGGCAGGAGCTGGGGCAGAGCAATGGGAGCTCACCCCATCTGCAGATTCGAACTGCCAACCTAATGATTGGCAAGCCCAAGAGGCTTGGTGGTTTTAGACCACAGTGCCACCCGTGTCCCCATACAAGATTGGATCCAACATTAGTCATTCTCAATTTAGACCCATTAATGGACACGACAGGTCTATTAATTTCAGTGGGCCTACTCTGAGTAGCTTTGTTGACTACAAAAAGTTGGTCCAGAGCTTACAGTAGAAAAGCTAGGAAGTGGAGCACATAAAAGAGACAAGAGTGGTGTAGTAGACAGTGTTGAATGAAAATGAGGGAAACCAGAGCTCAAATCCTCTGTTCAGTTATCCTCTGTAGACCCCTGAACTTCACTGCCACTGACATTTGATGGCTTTAAAGAGGAGCAAATTCATGGATGGTGTCTTAATCATGGACTACAGGTTTTGACTGTTTTAGGGAAACTCCAAGTCCAAAACATGATACCAGTAAATACCAGTTGCTGGGGAACAACAATAGAAGAGTGTTGCTATTTTCATGCTCAGCTTGTGGGCTTTCCAACAGCATCTGGTTGGCAATTGTTGGATTATTTGATCCAGCAGAGACCTTCTTAACTTCTCTCAGCTGCATCAACTAAATAGGAAAGCTGGTATGCAACTCCCAGAACTCCTGAAAGGGAAGGATGCAAATATAATATATATTTTTTTGTTTTAAGCTAGATTTATCAAGGTCTTAGATATTCAATGAGCTTGAACAATTATCCTCTTTTTTTGCATGCAAGGTTTTGTTTTCATCCTCATGAAGTAGGAGGGAAATCTCTCTGCCTCTAAGGTAAGACTATATGGGTTGTAGCCAAGCCAACAAAGTTCTAATCAGAGTAGACCCATTGAAATCAATGGGCATAAGTTAGTCATGTCCATTCATTTCAATAAGCCTGTTTCTTAGTATGACTAACATTGGATACAACCCTATATTAATTTATTTAGTGACCTATCTTCTTCAGACCACTGTGTCTCAGAGGGGCTAACAATGTAAAATGCAAATAGCTTGGATCAACTAGACTAAGCTAGCTGCACTTACCCTCTGTTGAAATCTGTGGCACTTTAGCCACAAGTTTTAAGTTTTCACATTGATTTCAGTAAGGCCCAAATGTGACTAATTTGACAGTTTGGTACCTCTGTGCTATGGCTTTAGTTTAGAAATCAGAAATATGATGGCTTGCTCTGTATTGTATTTGTACTCAACCAAATATTTCTAACTATTTGAAATATTTCTAACAGTATTTGAAAATAATCCTTAATTTAATGTGTGCACTGGATGTGGTGATTGACAGAATGCTGCAACTGGATAACCCTCGTTTATGTTCCAGGTAATAATTTCATGACTGGACCTAACGGTCAGGGGTCCCTTTACCTTTACCTAATACAGTGGTACCTCGGGTTACATACGCTTCAGGTTACCGACTCCGCTAACCCAGAAATAGTACCTCAGGTTAAGAACTTTGCTTCAGGATGAGAACAGAAATTGTGCTCCGGCGGCGCGGCAGCAGCAGGAGGCCCCATTAGCTAAGTGGTCCTTCAGGTTAAGAACAGTTTCAGGTTAAGAACGGACCTCCGGAACGAATTAAATACTTAACCCGAGGTACCACTGTAATTTCTTATTCTAAAGCCTAAGAATTATCTACGCTTGACCACAGATGAAGACTCAAAGCTGAAACATGTCTGTCCAATTAAGCAAAGGAGTACCCATTTTTAATTGGCATGTGCAGAGTACAGGAGTGCTTTAGTAATATGTGTTTGCCATGTTTATTTCAGGTTATGGAATATTAAATATCTATTATTATGCTTTTAACTCCTTTTCAAGCACTTTATCCTTAACTCTCCTTTCCACCCCACATTGTACACTGTCTTTGCCTTGAGCACCATTTTCTGTCCTGGGTTCCTATGGGAGGAAAAGGGAGGGATATACACGGAGTATTTATTCTTAATAGTAATAGCGAGTAACTCAATGCGGCACTAAGCAGATTGCAGCATCAGCGCAAACATGTCTGCTTGCCTGAAGGAACAACCTGCCCTCTTCTCCCTTGTGTGCTGTTCTGGGGGTTCTCCTGACCTCCCAGAGCCATTTTGGGGAAACAAAAGGGGAGGAGGGGGAAAAGCTCCATTACTATTATATAGAAGGACAGAACACCAAATTTAGCTACCAATTCACAAAGCTCTGTTAATACTGGCTTCACAGAGTTATGTAAATTTATAGCAGCTTTTAACCTGGAAAAGTGCTTTACTGTATTTCTTGTTGCTCTTTATCATGGGTAGGCAAATTAAAGCTTGAGGGACCGTCCGCGGCCCAATCGCCTTCTCAATCTGGCCCGCGGACAGTCCTGGAATCAGCGTATTTTTACATGAATAGAACGTGTCATTTTATTTAAAATGCATCTCTGGATTATTTGTGGGGCCTGCCTGGTGTTTTTACATGAGTAGAATGTGTGCTTTTATATAAAACGCATCTCTGGGTTATTTGTGGGCATAGGAATTCATTCGTTTTTCCCCTTCAAAATATAGTCTGCCCCCCCCCCACAAGGTCTGAGGGCAGTGGACCAGCCCTCTGCTGAAAAAGTTTGCTGATCCCTGCTCTTTATGAAAGTTTCTTATTACCATTTCCAACAGGGTCAAAGAAACACAGAACTAGGAGTGAGGGAGATAGATTTATCCATATATTCTGTATTTTTTACCTGCCATTACCCACTTTTTCAACACCTGTAGATGTCATGAACAGGATTGATTTATAAATTCTTAGCAACATGGCAGGCACACTTTGGGGCCCTCAGGCAGGAGGTGTTTAAAGTTAAGGTAAAAACTCTTCCAAAATCAAGAACTGCTTACTTTTCTAATCTTCAAAGCAACAACTGTTTCCTGATTTTAAAACAGAAATCCCACGTATTTCCCTTTGGAAGTGGGCAGTCTCTTCCTTTAACCCAGGAGTCTTTTTTTTCTTTTTAGAAATGCAATTTACATTTATGAAATCAATCCAAATTAGAAGTGTGGATGATCCCACTAGGCGGCCTTTTGGGCCATTCAAAAATGAAAACCCTCACAAACATCTTACCAAGATTTAATGTACATTTATTCTTAACACGTGGAACATATAGTATAAAGATTTCATACTGAATAAATGATATTCATTAAGCCAAAAAAGGAAAAAAGGGAGGAATTTACATCAAGTTTTTTTTTTAGCTACATCGTCTGAAATACAAATATGCAGAATTCATCACTGAAAAATCTCAATTGTGTTTCTTCATCAGGAACTTCAACTGAACCTAGAACTTTTTCACACCTCGATTAGAAAGAAAAACAAAAAACAAAAAAACCCCAGGAAAAATAAAACTATAAGTTGATTGGCTGCTGAGACAGCAATGACTTTATACACAGAGACCTGTACAGCATCCTCCAGAGAGAGAAAGAGAGAGAGAAATAGAGAAAGAGAAAGAGAGAGAGAGAGAGAGATGTCTGGCAAGAGATTAAATAATTGGTGTCTCGCTTTTGCAGGTCATCAACTCGTTTAACTCGTCATACTATAAAGGGGTGCAGGGAGAAGGGGAACAAAACTGCAAGGAGTCTGAGGGCATGTGCAATGTACAACGTCATATATATATACACACGTGGCAGCCATGAGGCTGCAGCTAAAGGTTAAAACCAGTTCTAAGAGGTGATCTCAGGGTTATTCATACAATCAAGGAGGAAGAGAGAAAGAGGTCAGGGTGTTGTAGGTTCACACATGATACTTTGGGGGAAAAGCCTTTTTTTCTCCTCAACATTAACTAAAAACATTTTTAAAAACTACAGCTTGCTGCTGATCCAGCTTTTTTTCTTCTTCAATGTGAGACATTATTACAGTATGTTTACAGTTTAAGGTGTACAGTACATGAAGTTCTACACTCTACTGCACAGGCCTCCATTGGACAAGGTCTGTTAACAACTGGTAGCTTCTTGGTTCCTGCAAGATTGTGAATGTACAACGATAAACCACACAAGAGTTCAGCAGTCACTTTTTTTGTCCTTCAGAGTTTACCATTAAAAACAGTTATGAAAGTAGCGCCTGTTGATGCGGTAACAGGACAAAGTTGTTTTCCCCAAACTCACTGTAAACAACAGCAACTTTGGTTAAAATAAAAAAAGTCTTTTTTTTTAAATGTAGGCAGAACTTTGTCTCCTTGAACAGGGGTTTAGGACAGATCTGAAGGGCAGAGGTGAGGGAAGGGGGAATATCTTTTTCCCCAAGGTAGAAGCAGGACAGCGCAGGGCAGACAGTGGATTCTGAGGTGGTTTTGCATAAATAAAGGGCAACAATCAGTTTCTAAGTCCTCCACTCACACACACGCACACAGGGGGTATAGGCATCCCACGGCTGTCATGACTGGCCAATTAAAAACAGTACATCACAAATAACTTGTGAAACCAACGAGTTCATCAGAGGTGACACGGAGATGTCCAACAGCCGTGACTCATATAGCGTGAACTCAGAGTGGTTCTCGTCCACTTTGGCCAGGGCGAGCAGCGCTCGAGCTGCCCGACGCATCATGTCCACACTGGTCGGCTCAAAGGGAGGGTTCTGCATGTGCATCAAACTGGCTTGGCTCTGTTGAAACTGAGTGGCTGCCAGGCTGTCCTCCAAGAAGCCTAACAAGTTGCCAATGCTGCCCTTCTGCACAGCAATGGCTCTAGCTGCCAAGCTGTCGCCCTGCGCCAAGTTGGCCAGTAGTACCACAGCCATCTCCCGGCACACCGGGTTCTTTCGGTCACTAAGGAAACGCACCATGGTGCTGTAGAGTTTCTCCAAGCGACTGAAGGGTGGCGTTGCAAGGATCAAATCCACATTGTTATCCTGGATGCTGAGTTTACTGAGGGTTTCCAAAACCAGTCTTTGAGGGGAGAGGACAGCATTAGGCCCCAGGGTTGGAAAAGGATCTTGGGCTTCTGCTGAAGGACACACTGCCCAATGGAGGAGTCCATCTAGGATAGGCAAACAGATGCTCTCGGGGTATGGTGAAAGGTCCAGCTGGCCAGAGATGTTGGCCAATGTGACCAAAGTGTTTTCACGCAGCATCTCCAAGCAGTCCCACCACCACTCTACTTTGTTGCAGCTCACTCCTTGGTCCTGCTCCTCTTCTTTCTCATATGTCAGTGGTGCCTGTTTGCGTTCTGGATGCTTATGGTGCAGGAGAATCAGTTTCCCTAAGATCAGCAGCAGACCAGGGTGTTTAGACATCTCAAAGTCATTGCCTGGAACAAATGATAAACTCCTGATGATGTTAGACACACAGATGCAACGTTTAGACAACGAATCCTGCCAGTCTAGAAGCGTGCAGAGGGGCGTCTCGTCTTTACTGTGAGGTTCGTCCTCCAGGATTTGTATGTTTCTGTGGCTCTGAGCTGGACTAATGCCAAATGGGAATTTACCGCTTTCCTTTGCCACCTCCACATTTCTTACTCCCTCCTCCTCTGCCAATGAGCTGGGTCGTGCTGAAAGCATGTCGTCCATGGTAGCCGTTATCCTTTTCTCTGGAGGACTGTCAGATGGAGGGGGAACTCCCTCTCGGGTGACTGGGTTGCTCTCAGCTACAGAATGTTTTCGCAAAATAGAGTTGCAAGGAGCTCGCTTGTGAGTCAACGACAGCTCCATTTTGCTTTCAAAGTGGGTTTGAATGTGTTCAGTGGTGTCTCCCCCACCAATCCGCCAGTGCAGCAGCCCGCTCTCAAATTCCTGTACCCGGCCAAGTTTGTCAGAATAATCTACCACAAATGGGTCATTCTTCTGCACTATCTTGACTGGAAGCTTGTCAAATTTACTGACTAGCTTTTCCTCGTTGCTCTCAAGAGGCGCTGTGGCTTTATTTGCAAAGGCAGCCTCCTCCTCCCCTTCTTCTTCCTCCTCACAGTTAGGACTCTGTGGCTCCTCTTTATCCCCCTCTTCAGGAGGAGGACTCGAAGATTTGCTGACCCTCTCAGGATCCAATAGTGTTCTTTGCCCTGGATCTCCCACCTCATATTCCTTCAGGATTCCAAATATTTCTATCAGGCATCGTCGGAAATATTCCACTAGTAGCTCCAACAACCCCGGCAGCTGCAAGGGAACAGAACATGAAATAAGAAAGTGCAACATTTTCTTGCCCCTGAAGACAACTTTGGCCCAATTCAGACATAATGCCAAATCATAGTTCTCTCTCCCGTTTGCGTCAAAACCACATATTGTCATTACATCCAAACTGGAAAACTGCTTGAAAACCATGTTCAAACCTTTGTTTACAATTTTGGTTTGCACTTGCCCTAGAAACCAGGGTTTTACCATAGTTTGAATGACAAGTGCAAGCCATAGTTTGCCAGTTCAGACATGATGGAAAAATATGGCTTGCTGCAAACAAATAAGGGAGGGTAACAATCGCAGGACCCAATGGAAAAAGTAAGTGCACAAGTTCTAGGTTCATTCATGTAGCACCTAATCATAGTTTTATGTTACATCTGAGCCTAGTTGCAAACCTGTAAGTTGAAATGCATATGCTAAAATACAATAAAAACTTTCAATGTTAGTCTGTTGCACTAAAACCAGAGTGTCTTGAACAACCTTTAAAGAGTCAACAAATTTAATATAGCTTTTATGAATAAATGCCCTGTATATCAGGACCTCTGATAAAGTGGACTAAGGCTTTTGTGGACTAATGCCCCAAGTAAATTGTTTGGGTCTTTGTATTTATCAACTCGCAAATCCTAACCCTAGTAGGTCCTGGGCTGCGGTGTTGTTATTGTTATTGTTGTTTTGTCTTATCTACTCTTCACCATGTTTGTGAACCTCCCTGATTGTTTGTGAACCGCCCTGAGACCTCCGGGTATAGGGGGGTGTATAAATTGAAATAATAATAATAATAATAATAATAATAATAATAATAATAATAATAATGCCCAGCACTTAAAATTTCACTAATAAGAAAAAAATGTGTGCACTTACAGTTAACATTATGCACAGATACAGATACCAGTTAAGTAATGCAAATTTGTCTAGATTTACATACTTTATATAACTTTGTTACTTCTAGTCATACAGAGGGACAAGAAGCAAAGACAGGAAACCATATGGCCTGATTTCTGGAAGCCCTATCCACCCCCAAAGCCTAATATTTCAGCTGTAAGGACATTAAATGATTCTCAAGACGCTGAATTCCACACTATGCAGAATACACACAGCCCAAACTTTAGTCACATTTCTATGTTAATTTTTTGCTCATGTCTTTCAATTGCACTTTTAAATTTCAAAAGCCCTGTCTCCTGGAGGTGTCAACTCACCTGGCTAAGGTTGAAGGTCATTATGCTGTTGTCATCATACAGCAGAATGTTTATGGTATCCAAAGCCCACGTACTTTCAGCCAGTAACCCAGATTTCAGAGACATCATTACTCTCCAAGCTTCAGGTGTTCCTGCAACATAGAAATACATTTGAAGCAATTTGAACTCCCAGAATGAAATGAAACTAAACCTGTCCCTGAATCCTGCTTTCTACATTGTACAAGAATCAAAAGCAAGTCACCCAGCCAGGTGGACTGGACTTGAATTCTCAATCCATAAAAAATCACCCTTGCACAAATCTAAGAAAGCTCTTGCATGGCTCCCAATGATTTCCATTAGGTTTGCAAAATTCCCTGTGGATTGCATCCAGCACATGAAGGGATACTAGACATAACCACAGCAACCAAGACCATCTATTTCCAATCTAAGAGTCCTTTCCCTCATAATAATGTAGAACTGAGGAACTCCAGGCTTGACAACCCTCATTGGCCCGTCTCTGCCCATGACACACCCCTCATTGGCTCTGCTCTGTGTCCTCCTCTAGTGAACTTACCTGGTTGGAATGGGCCCTTGAATTGTAATAATACCTCTTGCTTGCCTGGATGGAGTGGTGTGTGTCCAACCCCCACCCCCCGGATGTGTGGTCCCTGGAAGATTGCCCACAAGTGACTGCAGCCCCTCAGGCTGAAAAAGGTTCCAAATTTCTGCATGATACACCAAAGGGTGTCTTGTGGTCTGGCACACACCACTCTCCCATCAACTCAATGGAATGAAAGCTCAATTACCAATATCTTTTGTGGTCAGACGTCGTCTTTGTTTCATCACAGGCTGTGTAGCTTCCACTGATCCAGGTGGGAATGTGATGTCCCGTCGTATCATAGGAGGTTGTACAGCTGCTGGTGTTATATGCGAGGCAGGGACAGGAGGCCCCGCCTTTTGCATCTTCATTCCTGAGTGCAGGAATGGAGATTTACTTGGAGAGGTGCGGTTTTCCACCGGTCTGGGAAGAGGTGCTGGACTAGATACCTGAGGAATGTGATTCTGCATGCTGGGTTGGGTCTGGTAGTTGGGCTGGGGCGGCCTTGTCATTGGAGGCACAGGGGCAGAGGGCCCATAAGGAGGCTGGCGGTTTCCATGAGAAGGCCACGGTCCTTCGTGATTAACCCTCTGATCCGGATGTAGCATTTCATCTGTTCGATTCACTCCATGATATGCAGGACCCTGGGGTGCAGAACCAGTACTCTGCCGGTTGGGATAGCTGTAGCTCATCTCGTTACGCCCTTGCCACATGGTGCCTTGCTGTGGGCCCTCTGGAGTGGACTGTATGGGCCCACCCATCATTTGAGGAGCAATATTCTGCTGTGTGCTAGAGCCTGGGGGAGCAGAGACCCTCTCTCTGACAAACTGGAATGGGAACTGGTTCTGTGGCCCAGCAGCAGGTCGGCGATCTGTGGCAGGGTATGTGTTCGGATACTGGTTATAGATTTCCTGCTGTGAAGAAGGCTGAGCAGTTTGCTGCTGGCTTGGTTGTTGGGTTTGTGCCGGAGGCAGCTGCTGTTGAGCCTGTCCCTGGCCTGTGCTGTACGGTACATTGTACAGTTCCCCTTCGTGTCGTTTGGCTGGGGGGCCATAGTTGCCATCCATCGGTCGCTTATAATTCTGGAAAGAAAACAAAAGCTGGCAATTCATAAGTGGCTCTCATTCTAAGAGATTATGGGCAGGAACCTACAGCATTCACAGAACAGCATGAAGTCATCAGTTTCCTCTCATCCTACTCAGAACTGTTCTCTGGTGTACCAGGGTTTGGTACTAGAAGCTTCAAACCTGATTATCTCCTTGTCCAAAACGAACAGCTGTACTCTGTTTACAGAATATGTTGTATATCTGGTTCAGGCTGGAAGAGGTTTTCAATAAAGTACATTGAAAGCTAACCTTATTTTGCCTACCTCTCTTGCTGTATACAGGGCTATATCAAGGCACTTTGGAGATGGCCATGGTTTCCCTTACATACTAGGCGGGGGAAACACAAACACTATCAAGTCTAAGACTGGGGACTGGATGCAATTTAACATGATGCTGGTTTTCATAAGCCTTGCTCACCAGGGCCCACTGTACTCGATAACATCAGTAACTGCAAATTTGGCTACAGCCACATGGCTCCAGACAGTAGAAATGATTTGTGGCAAGGGGTCTGTGGCAAGATAAGAGTGTGCAGAGTTATGCCAAAAATAAAAAGAGTAAAAGGTGCCCACTGCAAACAGCTGGTTAAGCTTCTATAACAGGGCTTTTATTATTAATATTTCAACCTTCAAGTATCCTGCTATGGTAACATTATTAAGGCAAAGCTATAAGAATATTCAAATCCTGGATTTTTTGGTTATAGACCACGCTTTACAACTGTAAACACCTTCTCATCCAAGTGAGACATAATTATATTCCAGCTTTGAATTCAAGTAAGAAGATAGGAGTCATATATACTGCCAAGACTGAAAGAGAACCCTGTACACAAAATTACGCTGTGATTATGTATATTAAGAAATACAGAAACTGAATTCTATACAAAAGGGAGATCTTTGAGGGGTGGACACCTATCCTAAATTTCCTGAACTACGATTTGATTTCGCTCAGCTACATTTTAAGATAATTTTTTACCTTACCACACCAAATTTTTTATTGATAAGAAATACATTGGAAAAGAAGAAACAAGTAGCAGTGCTTGATTTAACACAGAACACAACTACTTTATAATATGATCATAGGAAATCAAGAAAGCATAAAACAGCGCAGCTACATAAGAACATGATATAATTATAAACAAGCCTTTTACATATGTAGCTTAAGTATGTATACAAACTCAATGAGAAGTGTAAGCTTGCTTTTGCAGGATAATATCAGTTATATTATGTCTAATTTGAGAAAAAGAAACTTTCATCTCATCAATACAAAGAAGTGTTTCTCTTTTCCAGGCTTCTTCAACCTCGGCCCTCCAGATGTTTTTGGCCTACAACTCCCATGATCCCTAGCTAGCAGGACCAGTGATCAGGGATGGTGGGAATTGTAGTCCCAAAACATCTGGAGGGCCGAGGCTGAGGAAGCCTGCATCTTTTTGATCTTTCATATTTGTCAGAGCTGAAAATCTCTGTTCACAACAATATGTTGCAGAGCCAATAATCTTGAATAGAGGCATGGATACGGTTTCTGTTTGTAAACCCCCCCAATATTTTGATACAATACTACACTGAAATATTCAAATGTTTATTTTATTTTCCTTGAATCTTCCCGCCGCACATGCCACTCCTTTTGAGAACCACTGAACTAAGCCATTACTATCCTTCCCTTCTGTGGCTGCTCATAGGTCGCAACCACCACAATCTTTATCAGTTGAATTGCAAAACCTCAGGGAGCTCACCTGCTGTTGTGGCTGATATAGGGTGGTTTGTTGGCTAGGAAAGGGGCTGCTGGAGGATGTACCTTGAGTGGGAAATTGATTGCCATAGGAATCATGTCTGCAGAAAAGATGAAAGTATTAGTTTTCTTCCCAGATGCACAGAACACCATGGAATTCTATTGTGACTGTATTGCTGACACAACAGAGGCATACTGGAACCTACCGCTGCTGTGGCTGCTGAGGATATCGGCTTGGGGAGTACATCCCTGAATCAGGAGTGGAAGGCATGATGTTGGGCTGGGGTGTTCCGGTTCCTAAATTGGTTTCAGGTCCCATTCCAGCTTCAGTCCTGAAGGAAAGCACAGCACACCCTCACACTATAAGCAATTCTAGCCCTCATCTACAAAGAAATAATCTAACACGGGATGGGGAGCCTGTAGCCCTCCAGATGTTTTTGGACTCCAAACTCCCATTATCCCCAGTCAGCATGGCCAGGGATGGTGAGAGTTGTAGTCCAACATCTGGAGGGCTACTGTTTCCCCATACTTGACCTAACAGCACAATCACCACTGCAAATAAATATAATGCATGTTACAGAACCAGGGCTCTCTTTGCCTTCTGCAGTTCTGTACAATCTTGTACATTTTGTATAGAATTTTAAATTTCTCATTCCTTGTAGAATTTCTAGTCCTCATTGTCTGACAAGGTGGGGTGGTGCTCATGCAAGGCTCCATAGTTCAGGAAACAGAGTCCAGCCATCACCTCATCTGTCACATTTTCTAGTCCTGTTCCACTAACACCACAATCCTTCAAAGCCTGCCTTGCCCATATCCAGCCCTCCTGCCACTTACATACTCCTGAAAAAACATATTCACCTGTAAACCCAAACCTGAGACACATAAATTCTGTGAAAACTGATATTTCTGGGAGAAAAATGCTGTGTTCATTTAGCAAATATTTGCATAACTGTGATTTGCTTGGTATAGGAACATAGGGTCTGTATCTGTTTTCATTTTTGAGAACTGCCTTGTTCTAGGGGAAAGGTGGGATGGATGGATAAATCAATCAATCAATAATAGAATCAATGCATTGAGGGTGAATACTCACCTCACTCTCTCATAAGGGCTATAAGGATAATGCTGCCTCTGCCCCATGGCCATATTAGTCATCCCTGGACCTGTAGCACGATTATAAGGATCACCCATACCACTGTTGGGGCCCTGCCCTGAGGACATAAAGGGATCACTTCCTGAAAGTGGAGAAAGGAAACCATCAATCTTCAGCAGGAAGACATGAAGCTATATTGGACATAAATTAAAGCTATTTTGTTCCAAAGCCCCTTTCATGGGATTAGAGAGTTTAATGGCTCTGTGGTATAGTATGAAAGATAACATCACCTTTTCTCATACTGCCATATGGATCCTTTGTTTCATAGGACATGCGACCCATCATGTCAGAAGTATTCATGCTGGGCTGGTACCCTGGGTTTGGAGTCATGGAGTTCCTCTTCTGGAAAGTAGGGTCACTGCCATCGGGAAAGGTGTCCTGAAGGCCTACTGAGTTACTCCTGAGCCAACAAAAGGAGGAACTGTTTTAACATGGACGTCAATCAATGCAATCTATTAGAAAAGCCACGGCCAGGCACAGCAGCCTTTAGGCATTTGTCAGTAGTAGGAAGTTGACTGCGGAATACCTGATGCCTTGCAAGGGGGGCATTTGACTGTGTGGCGTAGATGCAGGAGTTGGGGGCTTCAAGTCTCCTCCTTCTGCCATGGAGCTACTGGTGGACTGAGGTGTCTGAGGGCCCTGCATGGAGCCTGAACCAGCTGCAAGTAGAGAAGAGAGGTATCAGCTCCATGGTAAATAGAAGCTATTAAGAAAAAACCTTGAAGGATTTTATAGCAATGCAAACTCTCAAAGGTAGTAATTCTTGAACAGGGAAGTGCGACTTCCTGAAATCCTAGGATATATTGGGAGTCAATGGTCATCATTTTTATAACAGAACTTGCTCTTTCCTACACACCATAATGCCTGTGACTATTAACCCAAATTTGCTAGGCTTAACTGAAAGGTGCTGTGAACTAGCCCACAAAATAGTCTCCTAGGAGAAACAATGTTCTGTACTGCATCTTTAGGCAGGGAGGCAATTCCGCATCAGTATGGTCCAGTTTTGCACATGACCAAGAAATGCATGTTGATGGCAGATTAAACACCCAACTCCTAGTTCAAGCGCCTAAAGTAAAAGGTTCTAAAAGCACAGCACAGGGCATCTCCATTGGAGCCTTCCCAGGAAGTCCAAGAAAAATTCTTCTATAGAAGGCTAAGGAAAAGGTATCAAGCAGCTACTCTGGACCGTTCGACACTGGAAACTGTCTGAAAATCCAGGTATACAATATCAAAAAGCCAGCTGTGCAGTTTATTGAGTTCTGCTGTTCCAGGCCAACCACAGCCTCTAATGGTGCCATCTCTCAGATTTATACACTCCTAGCAGCTAGCGAAAGCCAAACTCTTAATTAAGGTTTCCATTAGTTACCATTTTCGGCACTGATATCCCTTGCCTCAGCCTTGCAAGTTGATGAGTCATTTCAGCTATTCATTAAAATCCTCTAGAGGTCAGCTACAGGTCATGTTTGTTTACGCCCCACCTTCCTGGCACCCTCTCCCTCTGCTCCGCTGCTCCCTCCCAGTCTGGGGACATCTCCTGAGAAGGAAGGGCAGAGGCAAGCCCAGCAGGGAGCTTCATTCATAACCCCTCCCCTCACACCCTCTCCCCATTCATTAGCCTTTCAGCTCCATTCCGTTCCCCTGGGAATCCAACAAGCAAAGTCGCTGCTGCATTCTAATACACTGACATCAGCAGGAAGAGGTTTCGAGACATTCCCTGTGTCGCTGCCATTTGTTGTTCGTCCCCACCCCCTGCTGTCCCTCCCAACTCACAAATTTACAAACTGCTGGAGGGATGCCAATTCCATACACTGTGAATTCAAGCCTAACTGGCTGCACTTCCCAGGGCACATGTTGCCAGCCATTCATTCATAACCAGGAGCCAAAAAAAGCTGAAAGGGATTGGGGAAGGGAGGGGGAATCGTGGAGGGGAGAGAAAGAACAAGCTTATGCTGTAGCAGTCCAGGAGGCAGCATCTAACACACTACTTGTGCAGCACTGTAAGGAGGAGTTTAGCACCACAAATGCTTTAAGGAGAGTGGTAAAGCAAATCAGGACCTAGCACCACAAACCCACACACAATAAATAGGGGGGTTTTACTGGCTGGAGAACCCTGGCATCTTCCACAAGCGAGCTATTTGCTGTAACTGCAAGTTTACCCCTTCAGATATACCCCTAAGTGCACAGATCAGCCCCATACAACCACAGGAACATGGCTTTTTCCAGCCACAAGCATTAGCTTTTCAACAGAAGCCAACAGAAACCAAAGCAACACAGGACATTTAGTTAAAAGAGGCCTGCAGGTAAATCAGCCAAGAGCCAGTTTTTGGAGCTGTACACCTCTTAAAGGGGTAATAAGTTCTATGGTAGCATCTCACGGCAACTACAAGGAATACTGCGGCACTTTGGAGATTAACAGCATTATTGCAATGTAAATGTTCAATGGTTTCCTGTCCCACTACAGTTTTTGGTCAACACAGCAAAAATGAGCTGGTTTGTTATTCCCAATTAATGTACTTATGAGTTTTTAAATTCATATGCAGCCTCACCCTTCAAACAAACTTTCCTGGAGAGGCTTTACAATAAAAATGCAATAAGAAGCTGTATACAATAAATGCAGCAAATGAAACCTACAACCATTATTTTTGAGGTGGTGGGTTAGGGATGATGGGTTTTATCCAACTGAGTTCTAGAGCAGACCTATTGTAATTAATGGACCTTAGTTTGTAATGTGCATTAATTTCAATTGATCCACCCTGAACAGAACTAGGACTGGATATAACCCTATGAAACCGTAATGTTGACAGCCAAAATGACACCTGTATCCCTGATGCCTCCATCACATAATTTGCCACAGGGGCATCCCCTCATTCATGTGGTGTGGGATAGATAGCGTGTCTCTTGGATACTCCAAGCAACATGTCACCACACCTTCTCACAACAACAAAAATTACTGTCCAGGAGGTTCAGGTTCAAATGATGCTGTTGCTATGCATCCTCTCCACTACTTTTACTCAGAATAAGCAGCCACAGTATTTGAATATGAAAAGGATTCACACTGCAGAGAGCAGAAGACTGGAAGGATATCCATTTGCTCAAGAGAAGGGGAACAAAGCAGCAGGAAAACGGTAGGTACAGATCCTATGATGTCTATCTCAAATTCCCACCATGTCCTCTTCCAGCAATGGATTTCAGACTGGGTCACCAGCAGGGAGCAAGAGCACATCACTACTCTCAGTGATATTTTTACTGAATCCCAGCTAGTGCATTCAGCAACCGAACAGTATTGGACTGCTCAAATATACAGAATGATTCCAAATGAGGGACTATTGTTTCGTGGAATAGTACGTCTTCATTGTACAGCAGGGGGGTGAGGAACATGATCTGGTCAGAGTTCTGGATCCTGAGTTCTGCCACCTCTGGCTGCCCTACTCTGACAGGCATGCCATCACCATGATATTAGGTGATCCATTTTTCCTTTGCAAGGAGGCTTGGACTCAAGCTGCACAGCAAACGCAGATCCCAGTCAATCCAATTGGGGCTTGAAGTGAATGCCAACCAGCTGATTGTGACTTTAAGCCACACTTTTAGCAGGGACTGGCTCTGCTTGGGAACTCCCATGTCGAAACAATCCCAGCAGAGCTTGTATTTGGCATCCAATTTAAAATATGATGAATACAAGTCCCATTTGCCAAGGAACAAGAAGGAACTCATTCAAAGGCTCCTGGTTGTTCCTCTGTAGTATTTATCTACCTCACACATGACATATACGATGCCAGGTTTGGAGCGAGTGGATGTGGCTTGAGGGGAACAGTCTCACAGGTCAAATTAAGACTCTTGTAGGCACCAATTAGATTTGAGGACCAAAGGTCCCAGGATCAACCTGTGACATCTTTAGTCAAAGGGATCATGTAGCAGGTAATGGGAAAGTTCTCATCTGACATCCTGAAAAGCCACTGCCAGCCAGAGATGACAACACTGGATTTGATGGACAAATCACCTGATCTTATGTAACACAACTCCTAATACATTTTTGGTTGGCCGCTGGATGTCATTCCTATTTGATACGTCAGCCCCCAAAACCTCTGACGTGTCAACTGTTCTCCATCATGCTGCTGTGAAGGAACTTACTTCAGAATGTAGCTACAGGCATACAGTGCTGCCTTGTCACAATTCTTTAATATGCCCCCCCAATCGATTTCCACAACCATGATAGTAACACAGTGGCCGTGCTTGCAAGTCATGTTAAACCATGGTTTACTGAGCAGTAAGGAGCCACTGTAAGCCTTGGGCTCACATTCCCACCTTCTCCCCCCACATATGGCCAGGAGTATAATAGATTATCAAAGTTCTGAGAAATTTTCACGAAACAAGGATTGGTCAGCATAAGTAAAAAATAAAAGCAAAAGAACTTCAATCACAGCAGTGTTTACCTTAAGAAAAAGCAGTGCTTACCTTCACAGTGAAGGGGTGGGGGAGAAAGAAAAACATTTTTTTTACAGTGCCCAATTTGTAGTGGATATTAGTCTTTTTTTAAAAAAATTCAAGTATATGGATTAGAGCTCTTCAAACATTAAGACAGCTAGTATGTTGAAGAACATTAATACAGCAGAAGCAGTGTATTTAAGCCAACTGTTAGTCTTGGTTCCATTTTTCTCGCACGAGTCCTACCCTTCACTGCAACAATCCCAGGCTGCTAGAAAAGTCACAGCTATGTGGTTTGCAGAGATACAATGAGTACCACAGGACTACTAACAGAAAAAAGACATTTAGCACACATCATATTTGGCCCATTCAGTTGAGCAGCATGTTGTGATTCTACAGGCAGCTGTGTAAGGACACAACATTATATGTAAGAAGTGAATGATATGTTGAAACCAGGTCTTCTCAAGTTCTAGATCAGATACCAAAATTTTTGATCCAAACCATGAACCCATGAGAAATCTGCAACGTATCAGCACTAAATCTATCATTCCAGCCTTATAAAGCATACTTTTGGGTTCTAAAAAACAAGGTGTCAAATTTGAGATATACAGCAAGACGTTTTCAAGTCCTAAGCGAACAACAGAAAGAAAAGTCAACTGTTTCTACATCAGTGTATAATCCCAACATGCCATCCTTTATCTGAAAGAGCTACCCTGCCTGGAGCAGGCAAAAGCCACCTCCAGTTCTCAATGAGGCTCTAACACCTTTACAAATGCAGAAAGGCTTCCTAGATAAATCACATTTGTAAATATGCCTTATAAAAATATATAACTGCCACAGTTCCACATTCTGGTAGAATAAGGACCCTGTTGAGCAACTGTGATATATCCATACAGGGTGTGGCCTACTAGACCCTGATCTAGACATTGCAAGACAGGATGAATTCAACACTTCAGAAGTCAAAGTTGACTCACCTGGAGATGGAGGCTGTATTTTGGGTTGTGACTTCTTTGAATCAGTTGCAAAGATGTCTGGGGGAGGATCTTCTCCTCGCTCAATCTTACACTCAAAGGCATAGAGACACTGGATGTACTGCTTCTTCAGAGAGCTAGCTGCACTGCTGGAGGTACCCACATTCAAATTGGTTGCTAACTCACGCCATTTCTTGTTTTTGTTAACCTGCACAAAGCCAGAAGAGCCAACTTTTAAATCCAAGTCACATCTCCTTTCTAAAGCATGCCACAGGCAAAGTGATACCCTTCTCAAGCAGTGTTTAGGAAAGTAAGGAAACTCAAATACAAATCACCAGTTTCCTTTCTCATAACAAAGGATTTATAAAAAAGCAATAAGCAATTTATTGTCCATCTTAGGGGGGGGGGGAATATAAAAACACAAGTTCAAGAGGGGAGGGAGCACTAACAGTAGTATTACTAACCCAAACTGATGTAGTAATGTGAATAAAAAAACTGAATCAACCTATCAAGAATTCTGCTTATCAGGGCAGGGAATTTATGAATTAGATGTGGCCTTGTGCATCCATCCAGGGTTAATAAGATACATAAACGTGTGTTGTGTGTAAGACGGACCTGAGAAAGGGAATCTTAACAGATACAAGCTTAAGTTAACTCACTTGAGTCAGCCCTCCAATCTCCTTCACAGAGACATAGAGCCGATACAGGTCTAGGGGTTTCCGGCCCACAGCTGGAAGATTGGTCATGCCCATTGCTTTCTCTTCAGTGAAAGCCAAATAGCGATCTACCCACATCTTTCTTTCTGGCTCACCACCCAGCTCATATAGTTTAGTAATCTTTTCATTTGTAGTAGTAGAGGAGCTGGATTTCTAGAGAAAAAAGAGAGAGGAAGAAGCACATTAATTTAAAAGCAATCTGAGAAAAGGTAGGTTTTCGGATATCACCACATAATGCAGGGAGAAAAGCAATGACACCATTCTGATGTAGGCGCACCCACCCTACTTCAGTCTAAGTACATTGTGGAAATCTAGGTTAACATCAGTTGTACAATAATTACAAATTGGTCCTTTACTGCAAAGATGACACTGACACTGCAGTTTAGTAACATCCAGGTTTCATTACTGCAGTGCATTATATGTACAGCTGTCTCTCTGAAAACTTCACAACTATTTCAGAATATGATAGCCAGGTCATTAACTAGTCATGAATCTAGCCAGTATGGTGTAGTGGTTAAGAGTGGTAGTCTTGTAATCTGGTGAACCTGGTTCGCATCACCGCTCCTCCACATGTAGTTCCTGGGCTAGTCACACTTCTCTGAAGTCTCTCAGCCTCACTCACCTCACAGAGTGTTTGTTGTGGGGGAGGAGGGGAAAGGAGATATTGTTAGCTGTTTTGAGACTCCTTAGGGTAGTGATAAAGCGGGATATCAATTCCAAACTCTTCTTCTTTTATCTTTTGGAATCAACACATTACATCCATATTCAAATACCTTTGTGGTCTTCAAGTTTGTTTCTGGGTACAATTCAAAGGGCTGGTCTTAATTTATAAAGCCCTACATCATCTGGCACCATGGTACCCTAAGGGCTGCCTGCTCTTATATGAACCTGCTCAGCAGCTGAGCCATCAACAAGCTTTCTTGGATGTACTTATCTCCAGAGGTTATGCAGGTTGCTACTAGACAGTGGACCATGCCCAAATGATGCAACTCCACCTGATGAATATATGTCTAGCCTCTTTTTAAATCTTTTAGACTTGAAATGAATTCTGTCCTCATCCATGCATTTGTTGATTAATTACTCTGAATTCATATTAATTAGCTTTCTGTTTCCATTATTGTTGTTTTATTGTAGTCTCATTGTTTAATTTGAATTAATCTCGATTTTCTGCTTTATTTGATGGCTACTAAAAGTGCCTTGAATTTTCTTTTTATAATGCTAGTTATTGATGTGCTGATACTGTATTTGCTGCTCTGTTTACCAATACAGGATTTTGGTTAATTTGTTCGTTTGGTTATTTTTGTCAGCCACTTTGCATGGGGAGGGGGCAGGTTGCAGAAAGGCAGTACAGGAAAAATTAAATAAATAAAATTGCATGTATGCTAAATACAAACTAAAACACTGTAAAAACAAGTCTTAGAAACAAATGTAAAAAAAGTGTTAACCCTAGAAACTATGTTCAAGCAGTACAACTTATGAAATAAAGCTGATTACAGAAGTATGGTGCATCTAAAGATGGCTGAGATCCTATGAAAGTTTAATTTCAGTACAAATGTGCCAGAAAAATGAAGTATAATCATCTAGATTCAAGTCTTGCTGGTTACAGTGATTATGCAACAAGTGAATAGCCAATAAAATAAAAAGCCAATATAATGGGCTCCAGCAGAAGTTCAGACATTATCTTTATGGGTGTTGAAAGAGAAATATAATATTTACAAACAAAACGTCACAGGAGTTTTGGGAAAGCTGCAGCCTCATTGAATCCTTACAGAGAAGAAGCCTGGACTCACCAGTGAATTTCCTTTCATAAACCACAGAAATGGGTATGCCAAATAGTAAAACTTTCTCAGAATTGTAAGGCATGGCCCTATTTAAATTGTCCCTCACGCAGCTCCCAGAAGAATCAAGATGCTATGAAGAGCACTCTTCAGTAAACACATATTGTATGTTTCTGAAATGCAGGCTGCTGAATTGTAAGTTCACATACAAGAAGGAGAAGGGCCAGCATCTATGAACTGGTGCAGACAAACACATTCACTGGTATGTCCAACTTCTCTCACAAACATCAGATCTTCTGGCAGTAAAGGAACTAGTTAACATTTCTGGTCTCTCACTGCAAAAAGGCTTGGTAATGAAGAACACCAACCTGGTGTTAAAAGACCAGTCAAAGCAAGTTCAGTAACACTGTGTGAGAATCCCAAAATATTCTGTCTTTGAGCAAAGAAGCAATAATGGAAACAAGTCAATGAAGAGAAACTAGCAACACAACCATTCAGTAAAGAGACAACCAAGGAACTAAGAGATCTGTAGTAAAAGCAGGAGGTTATAAAGATGGTAGAACTTCATTAAAAAGCATGAAATATGGATGTAGGTCAGCCCAGTATTATCTGAATATAGTTGTACACAGGCCAGAAGGAAAACCTCTTGACAATGACAAACTGGCCTGGGGAAGAAGTAAGGATTTAGACAGAAAGAGAAGCTCCACTGTTGCTAAGAGTCTGTAAGAGATGTAGGAAACATCAGGGGTGAAAAACGGAACACCCACATCCAGATGTCTCCTAATTCTGTTAGCCAACTTCTCTTTGGAGGAGCAAACTACATGCACTATGTCACAGCAATAGTGTGAGACACAGTGCTTGCACAGCTTTGAGTTTTAAAATAGAAAGAAGGGGGTGTTAATATAACTTTCAAGCAACTGATCAATGATAGTATGCAGATTTTTCCAAGTCTGGAAGCACATGACCTGTTGCCATATACTTTGAGATGTAAGGATGAATACCTCTTTGCACTCCCACCATGTATCAGGCTAGTGGCCACCATCCAAGCAGCTGTTTTGCTGGTGGCCCCCAAGCTCTGGAATCTGTTACCAATGAACTGTTAAAATATCTCTCTTCAGGCAAGCCTTTTATTATTAAGATGTTTCTTTAATACTAGCTGTCCATTTTTTAATCTGTCACTGTTACAACACTGTATTGTTATTACTGTCATTTTATTTTTCTGGAAGGGTAACCTGCTTTCACAACTATTGTTGAAAATGAATATACAAGTCAGATAATCATAGAATCATAGAGTTGGAAGAGACCACAAGGGCCATCGAGTCCAACCCCCTGCCAAGCAGGAAACACCATCAGAGCACTCCTGACATATGGTTGTCAAGCCTCTGCTTAAAGACCTCCAAAGAAGGAGACTCCACCACACTCCTTGGCAGCAAATTCCACTGTCAAACAGCTCTTACTGTCAGGAAGTTCTTCCTAATGTTTAGGTGGAATCTTCTTTCTTGTAGTTTGGAACCATTGCTCCGTGTCCGCTTCTCTGGAGCAGCAGAAAACAACCTTTCTCCCTCCTCTATGTGACATCCTTTTATATATTTGAACATGGCTATCATATCACCCCTTAACCTCCTCTTCTCCAGGCTAAACATGCCCAGCTCCCTTAGCCATTCCTCATAAGGCATCGTTTCCAGGCCTTTGACTATTTTGGTTCCAGTTTGTCAGTGTCCTTCTTGAACTGTGGTGCCCAGAACTGGACACAGTACTCCAGGTGAGGTCTGACCAGAGCAGAATACAGTGGCACTATTACTTCCCTTGATCTAGATGCTATACTCCTATTGATGCAGCCCAGAATTGCATTGGCTTTTTTAGCTGCTGCGTCACACTGTTGGCTCATGTCAAGTTTGTGGTCAACCAAGACTCCTAGATCCTTTTCACATGTACTGCTCTCAAGCCAGGTGTCACCCATCTTGTATTTGTGCCTCTCATTTTTTTTGCCCAAGTGCAATACTTTACATTTCTCCCTGTTAAAATTCATCTTGTTTGTTTTGGCCCAGTTCTCTAATCTGTCAAGGTCGTTTTGAAGTGTGATCCTTTCCTCTGGGGTGTTAGCCACCCCTCCCAGTTTGGTGTCATCTGCAAATTTGACTAGGATGCCCTTGAGTCCATCATCCAAGTCGTTGATAAAGATGTTGAATAAGACCGAGCCCAAGACAGAACCCTGTGGCACCCCACTAGTCACTCTTCTCCAGGATGAAGAGGAACCATTGATGAGCACCCTTTGGGTTCGGTCAGCCAGCCAGTTACAAATCCACTGAGTGGTAGCATAGTCAAGACCGCATTTTACCAGCTTCCTTAGAAGAATATCATGGGGCACCTTGTCAAATGCCTTGCTGAAATCAAGGTAGGCTACATCCACTGCGTTCCCTTCATCTACCAGGCTTGTAATTCTGTCAAAAAACGAGATCAGGTTTGTCTGACATGACTTATTTTTCAGAAATCCATGCTGACTATTGGTGATCACAGCATTCCTTTCTAGGTGCTCACAGACTGTTTGCTTAATGATCTGCTCCAGAATCTTCCCTGGTATTGATGTCAGACTGACTGGGCGGTAACTATTTGGGTCCTCTCTTTTCCCCTTTTTGAAAATAGGGACAACATTTGCCCTCCTCCAGTCTGCCGGGACTTCGCCTGTTCTCCAGGAATTCTCAAAGATGACTGCCAGTGGTTCTGAGATAAATAGTCGCAAGTCTTGGATCAGCATTAGTTAAAGTGAAAGGCATTTCACCAAACAAAGGCAATGAAAGAAGACTTTAGGACAAACTAAAGTTAGACAACTAGTGGTCAAAGTTGCTTCCTTTGTCAGGGTCAGAATCCTCAAGATAACTTTGCTGTCTATGCAAGTTCCCAGCCAAAGAAGTTGGTAATCAGTTTTGATAATGTTCCTTTGGGGCTCCTAAGATGTATCAAGTCGAACCCATATGGCATTCTAGCCACTACCTAGACCAGGGGTCTGCAACCTTTAAGACAAAAAGAGCCACTTGGACCCGTTTCCGAAGGAAAAAAAAACTGGGAGCCGCAAAACTCGTCATTATAAAAATAACTTTTTTGTCACCTTTTTTATTATTTCTTTGTTTGACCCCTCAGAATTACTCCTCCTCATAGAAATAAACGCTAAATTAACAAGTTACCTTTTTGTGTGTGTGTGTGTATGTGTTCTTCACTCCCCTTCAAAACAGTGTCCAGCGTACATGCCCCTTACAATGTAGCGGGCGGGTTGGCGGGAAGGTGACGTTGGGACAGTGCGTGACTAACGCACGCACCGCCCCATGCGATGTCACAGTCAGTACAGCGCCCGCCACAGTGGGGAGTGTCGGGGCGCACAATGCGCCTCCTCCCCTCGCTAGTATCCACCCCAGAGCCGCGGCAAAGGTGTAAAAGAGCCACATGCGGCTCCGGAGCCACGGGTTGCAGACCCCTGACCTAGACAGATTGTTCTTCTCTTACTTTTCTCCCACTGCAGGAAGATTGTACTGCAGAAGAAAAGGCAACAGCTGCCCCAGGAAAAACAGGGAATTATTTCATTTAAGAGACAGGGAAGGTTCATTTGATCCAACATATGAGAGGATCACTCTCCCCAGTGAATTTTAGACTAGTTGAACAAACATTAGGGGGGGGGAGTTTAATGGGACTAGGTAATGGTCCAATTGTCTGAGCATTAAGAAAATGTAAGAAAAATTTCTTTGTGAAATGTACACTGAATTTTTGCATTAGTCCCTTTCCTTATGGCTCCAACCTCAAACACTTGGAACTGCAGTCTTTAAAGCAGAAAGCTGTGGGAGGTACCAGGTAATCAAAGTCTAAGAGCAGTTTGAGTTTAAAGGAACCAGGCTTATTTGCCACAGAGTTGAAAACAGACCCTATCTAGCTTAGTAAAGATCAATGAAGCTAACTTGCTTAGCTATGTCAGTATTTTGCTACGAGGAAGTCTGAAGGGTACAAGGAAGACTCTCTGAAGCACTAACTATGAGGCTCCTTGTTTAGTACTACAACAGCACTACTGTAGTTAGATCTGGACTGAGAAAAAGAACAAAGCTTTATTAAACTGCTCTACTATTCCTTTACTATTCCTCTACTTTGTTGCAATTAAAAATAACAAAGGTATGGGGAGAATCCTGCAAGGCTTTTTGGCACCAGGATGACAACCTCCTGGCCACTGCCCTATTTGATACAATTGACAAATTGAGTTAGGATCCCATATAAAGAGTTGTTAACCTTACAAGTAGGTTGCTACTGTAGAACATTGAAGAAGCTAATTCTCTAAGAACCAAATGTCTGGCAGAAGAAAAATATAAAATCACTGCATTTCCCTTATCATTAAAATTAACATTTGAGGGTTATAATAATCCTTGAGGGAAATATATCTCTATTCCAGATTGGTGAAAGTTGAGGCGCCAATGTAACATGTAATATGAATGAGACATTCTGCATAGAATTGTCCAAGGCCACATCTACTTGGGCTGGCGCAGATGTAAAATCAGAATATGAGCAGGCCACAGATACGATGTGCTTCCTACCCCTTATCTACTCTGGAGCCAACTCTCTCTTTCTTCCTTAACCACAGTTAAAGTGTTTTGGTGACACAAACAGTAACTACAGTTTCCACTTAATAAGGATTTCAAACCCTGTTTGCAATAGCTCTTTTTGAATCCCACCCTCTATGATACATCATCAGAAGAAGAACTATACACTAATTCAGGTTGGCACTGAGGGACATATTGGAAATTTTGCCATTTTTTAAAAACAAAAACAAATAAAAGTTATAAATCAGGTCCTAAAGACACAGAAGATGCATGAAGCTCTGGGGTCCGAGCATCCACAAATACTTTTTTAAAAAATTCTCGCACAGCATCTTGTCATTTAGATCTAATCAAATATAATTGCTTCTGATATTATAATAAACACTGCTACAAAGCTCTCATGGGGGAAGACTGTTGACTCCCATAACTAGAAATACATTTCTGTGCATCTTTGAAAGCTGATCCCACATAACCTGGCATGTGGTTGGCCATTCTACACACTAGAAATATAGACTAAATGCGTAAGATACTCTACTCTTAATTCCACAGAGAATGTCCAATAACGCAACAGAATGCAAGCAAAGGATAGAATAAAGTGCTTTGGAGTGAAAAGCTTTGTATAGCTGGAGAGCTCTTCATGCCTTAGGGCCATGATTTATTGGAGGTAAACCCCAGGCAAGAGGTACAATACACATTACTTTAAAAAGGAGAATATTACGCAGGCATAGTCTAAGTGTGTTCCAGGCACAATCCAACAAGCTTCAAAGAACCCCATAAATGCTTACGTGTTCTCTGAATTTGCACAAACAAGTGCCTCATTTGGCAATCATATGAAGTTGGTAGTGCAGCTCTCTACAAGGAAATGATGTTGTTCAGCAACAATATGGGTGGTAAAACAAGAAAAGCCTCATACTTTCAACATAACCAAATCACATAAGATAGAGTCAAATGCACACTAATAAAATCCAGGATCACATTTCTTTAAAAACCAGTGCTGACAAACTACCTCCCAATATCTGCAGCAGCTACAGAAAACTTTTTTTTTACCTTCGACTTGGATTCAGTTTTGGGGGTTCCATCTGCCTTATTGTTCATTTTGGGAGCTGGTGTTAATTTAACATCCCCGAGTCCCATCATCTCAGGACTTGCAGCCATCCCTAGAGAGTCAAACACCAACATGAAAATGTTTTTCAGCTTGCCACTCAAAAACACAAAGAACTTGGGCAGAACGACTGGGTACAGCATCTTACCTGCAGAATTGTTGGCCATATTCCCACCCATTGGATATGGTGGGCCCTGGGGATTGAGCATGCCAGCCATGCTATTTATTCCTTGGCCATAGGGAGGCCCAGTTCCCATCATGCCTCCTTGGTTAATATGGGGATAACCAGATGGCCTAAAAACAACACAACTATATTAGAAATAGTCAACTGTGTACATTACCAACGAGCACTTGGCTAATAATGTGATTTTTCTTGATTAAACTCCCTACACAAACAGGTAGACTAAAGAGATCTTTCTCCATAGTGGGCATTCCTTAGTGTATCTCTGACTTGCTGTGTGGGTGAAAAAGTGAGACTCAGATCTGGGCTACTGAGGCAAGTTCAGCTCTTCTAAGGTTTTGAGTCCTTTTAGCATCAAGATACAGGTGGCAACCATTTTGTGCGGGGGTTCCATTCCTGGCCCCCATGTGCATCGGTGGAATGCATTAAAGTGCACCCCACCCCATTCCATCCTCATTTTGCCTTCTTCCAGGTTGAAAAGGACCCACCCATTGGCGACCACTTGTCAACTGGACACGCCTAAAATTGGCACAGCCCTCTTCTCCAAGCTTCTCAATACTGTGTATATTGCTCACTGAGTATACATGCTCCAGATGCAACTGAAGCAGAGGCCTTCCCAATACATGAGGAAAGAAACCCACCCCACTTATTTTATTGTCTCTTCCAGGTAACGTTGGACAGCAGAAAAATGAATTCCATTATAATCCAACAGAAGACACTACCCACCCCATCTGCCTTCCCTAACCCCCACTGGTTGTCAGTTTGTTTCCAGACCCAAATTAAGGTCTGATATTAGTACCAGATTGGCCCGAATATAAGCCACACTCCCCCCCCCCCCAAATTCTGACCGTGAAAAGTTGAAGTGTGGCTTATATTCGCAACCTTACAAAAATGATCCAGTGTGCAGCTAGAAGCACAGCAATGTGGTGCCCACTCCGCACATAGTCTCAAGGCTAGGAAGGGAGAGAGCAGGGAAGGGAAGGGGAAAGGCCGCTGGCAACGCAGCGTGCCTCCCCCACCCCCGCCCAGAATGCAGCCAGGAGCGCGAGGCAAACAGCGCCAGGAGCATGGCAAAGCAGTGCCCGCCCCACGAATAGTCCCCCGTCCTCTCCCCCAAGGCCGGGAAGGGAGAAAGCAAGGAAGGAAGTGGCTTTAGGAGAGTATTGTCTCTCCCCCCCGACTTGAATACGGTATTTAACCATGACTTAGGCCCCAAATGTGTCCTTCCCACAACCCCTCTCTGGTGTTAAGATCAGCAGGGGGCGGGGGCGCCTTGGTAGTTCTGTGCCCTCAGAAGCCTAGAGGATGGTATCCCGTGAGAGAGGCTCATCTGTGGCAGCCCCTAAATTGTGGAATTTCCTCCCCACAAAGATGTGTCTGGCATCTTTATTATGCAGTTTCTGCTGTAAGATGAAGATATACCTCTTTACTCTGGCCTGCGACACTTGATATTATATATACAAATACAGATGTTTAGTTCCACCCTATTCTTTTGGAGTGTTTTGGTAATAATTCAGTGCCAGTATCTGAGACTGCCTTTGCCTTTTCTGTATTGCAAATAGGGTGACTAACAGTATTTTACTCTGGATTTAGGGAAGTCTATTATGACTTATTTAAAGAGGTATTGTTTTAAAGAGCTGAAATTCTAGGAAATTCTGTTACAGAGGTAAGGGGTCCCCCATGGCTTACCTATTCTGGATTGAGTTGACAGCAGCAGCATGCATAGCAGCAGCAGCAGCAGCAGCTTCTTGTGCTTTCCTGCCACCTGGTGGAGGACACATCCCAGTCCCTACTTGGGGAGGCATGTTTGCCATGTTGGGTCCATAGGGCCTATTCCCCATGGCAGCATGGCTCAATCCTCTCCCTGGAGGAAGCCCAGGATAGGGTGGTACACCAGTTTGACCATGAATCTGACTCCCTGCTCCCATTGGGTTCATGGTTCCTCCCATTCCTGGACTTGGGTAATTTGCATTGGGCATAGCATTGTAGTTTGGCTGCCTGGGATATCCACCTACAGAGAAAAGGGGAGCATGATCAGTAAGACTAAAGAATATCCTGGCAATTCTTGCATTTGCATCTTGAGCCTGCATATTACAAGGGAAGATAAAAGACGGGAGAATGTTGGCTTCACAAAATAGTGTCCTAATGTTAATCTATTCCACATCAGTTCTTTCTTTCTTTCTTTCTTTCTTTCTTTCTTTCTTTCTTTCTTTCTTTCTTTCTTTCTTTCTTTCTTTCTTTCTTTCTTTCTTTCTTTCTTTCTCTTTCTTTCTTTCTTTCTTTCTTTCTTTCTCTCTCTCTCTCTCTCTCTCTCTCTCTTTCTCACACACACACACACACACACACACCACAGCCACATTGCAATATCAACCACAAAGCAGTACCCACATTATGTGGAATCTTTCCATGGATCATCCCACCAGAGATCTCATAACTAAGTTAATCAGCTAATCATTGTCAAAGGCTGGACTAATCAATAATGATCCAAATATTAAAATGACTAGCTAGGTTACCAAAACTAACTGTATTGGCCAAGTAAAGTATGGGGCACTGATGAAAAAATTAAGGGCTATGAAGTGGAGACAAAGTCACACTTAACCCCCCCCCCCCATTTCCCAAAATTTCTAAATGAATACTGTAGCACACATTTTTAAAATCTTCTGTTAAGTGTTTTCTGTTGATACTTAGTTTATGCCTAGGCACTCCCAAGTTCAGATTCAGCAATAGTGGCATAACACACACACCCTTTACTTTAATCCAATAAACAACATCCATGAGAAAAACTGTAAGCACAAACTTTGTAGGTCAAGAGACAAGACTGCTCAAGCTTTCTACCCATGCATCTCATTGTCTTAAGCAGGTGTTCTTTATCCAACCACAGAAACAACACATGCTCACTGTTCCTGCATTTTATTTGAAACACAAGTGTAATACTCTCACCTTGAGGCCCATATTGACCCCCCTGAGGTCCATAACTGCCCATGGAATTTTGTTGGTAAGGTCCCATCCCAGCATGCATCTGTCCTCCAGAAGACTGACGTGGAGATAAGGCTGACCCAGGCTGAGGGGAATTATACTGGGGCATCTGTGGAGTCCTCTGTATGTAACCTAATTAATAATGATTTCAAGGGATATTGTTATAAAAGCAGCATATGCAGTTCGAAACACATTTTTAAAAATAATTAGTTCTGGAAATCCTAAATTCTTCATAAATGACACGCCTGGTAAGGTTTTCACATTAATAGCTTAAAAACTTCAATGACAAATTCTCACATGGTAATTCCCTAGTCTTATGATAACTGTGGCACAGCACACTCTTATTTTGTAGCTGTCACTTTGAGGAGTTATTTATGATGACTGCTAAGTTATCTGAACCCACTGAGAATAGTGAGAATGGGGTGGCAAAAATAAAAGAAACATGGTACCCTATTTCAATGAATAAACAGAACAAGCAACAGCCAGCTGTACCAGATGCTAATGACAAATTTGCATTGTTCCCACTGATCGCTATAGTTAAGAGGTTACATTTGAGTTTACTATTGGGCACCTTTGCACCTATTTTGGACTCCCAACTCCCATCAACCCCAGACTGTATGACCAATGATTATGATGATGGGAGTTTGGAAATCGCCAACATCTGGAAGCCATCAGGTTGTGAAAGGCTGTTGTAAGCAATAACCTGAGGTGGAATGGCAAAAGGAAAACAAGTATGGGTGTGTGGGTGTGTCTGTATCTAGCATAATTTGGAGAATGGTGCAAACTGCACCATGGCAAAACTAAGTTTGTCACAAAAGCATTGTGTATGTTTCTAGTTCACATTCCACATTAAGGACTGTCCCAATTCCCTACTCTAATTCGTAAATCACCAGTTACACCTTTCATGGAAGATTATCATGTAAAAGCTAGGCATGTGCATCAGGACTGATCCGTGAACCACTGAGATGTTTGCTATATACAAGAAGCCAGGCAAAACAGCGCAACTGTCATTGCACACATGCACACACCTCTATCGGGAGTTATGGTTGACTGATTCATGGAGGGATGCAAGATGCTGTCTGATTGGCCACTAGGCGGTCGAGGTGGCATCTGGTTACCTGCACAACAAAGAAAAATTTGATGGTGAAGAACCGCATTTCACCCCACTCCCCACTAAAGCAGCTCAAAAAAGACAAACCTGAAAGTGGTACAAAAAGTGGCAGGGCCAGAGGGGAAAGTAGGTGGAGCTACAGATGTGGCTCTTACCTCTGTAGAGTTACCCCCAAAGTACAGATTTCTATACCCACCACATACTTCATCTAGCTAAGCAAGCAGTAATATCATAGGTGAAGAACTCATTTCAGCCAGGCAAAAGCATTCAAGGAAGTCCCAAAGAAGGCCCAGTGGAGAATGTGGCCTCGGGAGAGTCCCATGTACCAGACAGAGGCTCCTAGAGGCTTGCATTCAGCCAGGCCTGAGGTTCCCCACCCCACTTATAAAGAAAGAGATTTCTGGCTCATAGCTTGCTTTATCCCTTAAAGATGAAAGCATGTAATAAAATGTATTTTATTTATACATAAAAATTTTTTATTCTCATTCAGATAATGAAGTAGACCAAAGTCACCCTGGACATGGGTTCTGAACTCATGTCTCTACCCCATATTTATTTGTAATGTCTTGCTAATATTGATATTCTACCTTTCCTCTACATTGTTCTATATCACCACCACCCTGACTTCCATTCTTCCTCACAATAACCCTGTGAGGTAGGTTAGGCTGCAAAATAATGAGATCACAGACCCAAGGTCACCCAGTGGACTACATAGCTGAATATGGATTTGAACCTGGGGTTCCTCGCTCCCAGTCAGACACTCTAACCACCTTCCTAAAATAAGCAGTTTGTTAAAACTAAGAAGGTTGTGCCTGTAAAAAAGAAAGTTTTACCTGGTACTGCAGCAGGAGACAGTGGGCCAGAGCGTGACTGAGCAACACTAGCAGGAGATCCAACTGGTGAAGGGGAAGGTCCTCTGATGCCTGGCAAGTGAGGAGAGGTATGCGGAGAGAAAGGAGACTGAGCAGGGTTACTCTGCTCTCCTTGACTGCTAGAAATCCCTGATGTGCTTACGCCAGGACTCAGTGCTCCTTCTGTACCCATGGGCAGATCGTCTATTGAACCAGAGAGATCCTATAGAGACACACAAAGGAAAGCATGTCACAAGTAGAAGAGAGAGAATGCTACTATACATATATCTACTACAGAATTTATGGGATTTTTCCTTTAGACGAAGACCTAGGTTGCTATCAATAAGGAAGGCTGCAACATAGTTCCGGGTAGAAATAAATCCTTTAGATGAGCAATTCCTACAGTTGCAACAGTGACTTATGTGCTACCAAATGGAACTGGAAATTGTCTGACTGTAACCAGGAGTGATGTAATTTTGAAAATCTTGGACTACCCTCAAAGGGTGCAAGAGGAGATGTTACAGTCCATCATGCCCAACATCTCAATGAAACAAATCTAGTGGCATCCTAAAAATAAAGGCAGTATTTCCTGATTCCCAGTTTTGACTAACCTTTTGTCAATCTAGTGTTCTCCAGATTTTTTGGACTACAACTCCCAACAGCCCCAGCAAGCACAGATGCAGTCCAAGACATCTGGAGTTGTAGTAAAAAAAATACCCTAAGTCCAAAAGATCTAGAGGCCACCAACTTGATACTGAAAGATCTCATCTTTCATAAATCTGTCAACTTACAGCCATTATACTGCTTTTTACAGCATTACTTACCAACAAGTATGTCTTATGAGCAATAGTACATCCTGTTAAATGTTCAATTTTTACAACTTATTTCTATCAAATCTTCCAACTGAAGCCCCCTTGATTCTTGTCATAAGTTCCCTACTTGTACTTTGCTTCATCATACCATACTATGTGCAAGGTAATGATAATGTCTCCAGTCTCTTCATCCTGCACAAATGATTCTATAAAGCAAGGCATGCCAATTCAGTTTTGTTTTCAGTTCTATATGAATGTCTCTGCTGTGATGGGTTGACCAGAATGACACAAAACATTTGCGTGATCCACTGGTAGACAGAACCATCTTATTTTCATTATATTATCTTGCTTCTCAGGATTCGTGCATTTTGGCAGCAAGGACTTCATGATGCACTTGAACCACCCATTTTTAATCAATGCACCACAATGAGAATACATAAGCAGGAGAGGGAATGATATGTCTGGCTGCCTTGTTGAAGCACTCTGGCTGAAGGAAAGAGTTATACAGAGCTTTTATTCATTATTTGTTAAAAAGAGCCAACTGAACTCATTATGTGAGAAATGGAGCTTAAGTTTGTAGACAACCTATGGAGCTTGTGTGCTATGGGTAGACATGAAGTGCAGAGTACCCTCCTGATAACGGCTACCCCAAGGTAATGCTTTGTTTCTTGAGAAAGCTGAAGGACTAGTACAGAGAGCAGGAGGTGGGAGCAGGGCTTAGAAGGAAAAGGAGAACTAGGCTGTCCAAGTGTCCATGCTGAACTCTCAGAAGACATTTAAGCAGCCTAACTGATGGCTTCTTGCCTATCTCTACTACAGAAACACACACTCTGAAAGTATGAAAGAAAGCAATTCAGTGCTGTCCAATTCCAAAACACACAAGCAGCTTCCATCACAAATTACACAGAGTAAAATAATACTGAATTAGCTAACAAAATCCTATGCAATCTCCAGTATCTACACTTCAGATCTTTGCAAATACAGTACAATAAGGCTCTGACTATTAGTTAAAAGGAGGAGAAATGAGTGGTGGCCCTACAAGATACCTAAATTTCACTTAATTGGGGGTCATGCTTGAAGACTGACTGATCAAACAACTAATGAGTCTAGCAGGCATGTGATGGGAGAAGTGCATAAGAACGAAGCAATACACTGCTCTTCATTGCAATCCATTAAGACAGTTTGGGTGCCACAACAGACTATTTGTTACATCCATTTGCGTGCAGATCACTTCCTGCAAGACTATGAATGTTATGTTTCTCCAAGGAAAGTACTTGTAATGAAAGATGGGATTGTTCATAAAATTCCTATAAACAGACCTTTTATGAGATCCTATGATCTCTCTACTGATGAGCACATGTATGATGGAAAACAATGCTCTCAGTCTAAACTGAGAAAGCTAAACTTGAAAGCAATATTCAGTCTAGCTTTAGACTCTTAAATGCTCAACAACATTGGTCTGAAATTATTAAACTGAAGTCAATTTTATAGTATTTCTTAATGGTAAAGGCCTTGTGGCAATTTCATAGTTCACAAGGAATTCTACAGTATTTCTTTTGGCCTGATAATTAAACAGTTAGTCGTTATTCCAATCCAAAGCCCCTGTGGTTGTGCTCCATTTAAAAAGGGCATCAAGGTCTGTCTGAACTGGTCATGAACTGGTGATCTGATTCCAGGACAGAATTCAGTCTTGCGTCACCACCCAGCTTTGGCTAAAGAAGAGGATAGCAGGGAGACAAACAATAATGATAAAAGAACTCCATCGCACTGCAAACTGTGGTAGAGTCAGAGTAAAACCACACAGCTCAGTGCATCTTTCATATGAAAGGCCCACTGAGCTGAATGGGATACGTGAGATCTCAAGTATCACCTAGCTGAATCTGACTGTATCTGCCTTCTCCAACCTGGTGCTTTTCTTATGTTTTGCACTACAACTCTATAACCAGTCACAGTCAAGAAGGCCAATGGTCAGGGATAACGGAAGTTATAGTCCAGCTACAGTCTTCTTTCCAGCTCTGGGTGGTTTGTCAGCTACAGCCCCTTTTGGACAGACTGACTTTGGACACTCTACACTGGGCTGCCCTTGAATATAACTTCTTCATCCCTGTTCTAAAACAGTGCCATTGGTCACCAGTTCATTTCTGTGCCCAATTCAATGTGCTCATGCTAATGTGCAAGGCCTTAAACAACCTAGACCCCAAATATGTGTAAGACTGCCTCCTTCCCTACAGATCTTATCAGGTCAGGAGAGTGGGCTCTGGGATCTTCTGGATTAGGACAGATAATAAATTTGATTATGATGATGATAACAATCATCATTTCACTCTCACACACGTTTGCAGGAATTGTTAAACAACTGTGCCACAAAACCAAGGCAGAGTTTCATACACAAACTTAACAGAATCAAACACATTAGCTATAAACTCAGAATATACACTTTTGACCTAGGAAGAATAAACAGAAACTCACCAATACAATTTAAAATCTTTGAGTAAGATTTTAACACACACACTGTATGTTACTTTAAACTCCACTTGCAACATTTAATACTGATTTATTTTTTGAAGGGGGTTCTACTCATTAACACGCTCATATAGTGATGACCACAAAGGCCTAACTGTGTATGAAAGACCTGTGTGGAAAAATTGATTAATGGTTTTTTATTTTACACACTTACAAGACCATAGAAGTTATTAAATAGTTACTAGTAGATATCTGGAGACATGAAATTTACGTCTGCCTGAAATTTTACTTTTGGGGGTTATGGGGAGATTTTTAAAAATAAAAATTCAGCTCATTCAAGTAGGGAAATTGTTTTACTGGATCATTTTGAGCAGTGTTCGAAATTAGCCAGGAACGTTTTATGACTGACATGGATCCAACTGTGACCACCATGTGGAGATCTCAGGATGCCACGTTAGTGACTGGGGAAAGGAAAATGTCACTTAGAGAAGGATTTGAAATATTTTCCTTGAAGCTTGAATTTATTTTGTTCTGGAAGGTTTTAGTTGATGTTTTAATGTGTTGTAAATTGCTTTGATATTTGTTCTGCAAAATATAAAGCAGTATAGAAATGATGATGCTGATGATGATTTCAATTGCAAAACACACAAACAAAAAAGCCCCCGGCGCCTAGATATTCCATTGTGGCGACTGTAACCTAGATTTAAGGTGCCATTTGGAGATTAGTTTATACAGTATATCAAAGCTTCTAACACTGATTTTGGGATATGACACAGTACAGCTTTCCCAAATGTTGCTGGACACCCATCACTCCCAGTCAACATGGCAAACAGTAAGTAATGATGATGACCGTAGTCCACAACATCTGGAGGGCCCCATACTGCTATATAGTGAAAAATATCCCAAAGCCTAAGCTATGTGATTCTTAGGGCCAAGTGCTCAAGGGCTGCCTCAGTCATGCTATGGTAAACTGTATTGCACAGATCAGAATATACAGAGTGAGTCTTTTAAAAGAGGCCCTGTGGAACATGTGTACTCTGTATCCGCAGGGCCTCTTTTGAAAGACTCACCCTGTATAAGCAGTAATAATCCCTTCCAACCTTTTAAGATCTATGGATGGCTCTTTTTTTGGTATTTGGTTACATCTGGAGTTGACATTCTGATTCCCAGAAATATTTTGAGATGCACTAGATAAAAAGTATAGCAAGTTCTGATACAATAAAATATTTGTTCTGGAACATTTAAGAAGAGGCCCTCCTCTCCCCACAAAACATCTGAAATATGATCTTCAAGGGAGATTTGCAAAGCTTCCTTCTCCTCAACCACCAATTCCTGGTCTGACAAGAACAATAAAAAGACAGGGGTGACAATACCAGGAAATCCCATTTGGATTGCATTCATTTAAGAAAGGTCTGAATAGCAAAACAGAAAGGGAGCCAAGGACATTTTCATTCATCTTAAACAGAAAGCCTATTCACATATTGCCCTGCACTTCCAAACACATGAGTGATGAACTACATGTATACATCAGCACCTTAACATTCAGGTTGACTGAGACAATTTAAGGGAAACCATTCTGTTTTATAGGAAGGGACTTCTCTGGTGGAGTTACAGCCATAAGCTCAAACCATGTGAGCATCACTTCACACAAGCAGTTATCTGGGTAGATGTGGTGATCATGCCACATGGGTAACATGTGAAATCAGCCCTAAGGGAAATTAATCTATGGACAAAGATGAACTTTCATTGACACTTGGCATCACCAATGCCTCCTCCAGCCGGGCTTTCTATTGAAATCTTGGGAGAGCAGTGATGTTACAAACTATGGAAATAAGAATATATACAAATGTTGCTTCCTAAGGTTTTTCTTTTAAAATTGCGGGGAATGAACATCGTTTGTGTATGTGTCTGCTGATTAAATAGTTTCCATTTTATGAAGTTTGTGGTCACTTTTAGATTATTAACATCTAGAATGACTTTTCAGTTGGGGCCACAAGAGTGTCATAAAAACTTATGGAACCTGTAAATAATAATTGCCATAAGAGAAAGGAAAGGGAAAGGGAAAGGGAAAGGGAAGGAGGGGAGGGGAGGGACAATGTATTGCAGGTCATCAGAAGTAGTAAAAGATTTAAATTCAATTTCAGTGGTACCTCAGGTTAAGTACTTAATTCATTCCAGAGGTCTGTACTTAACCTGAAACTGTTCTTAACCTGAAGCACCACTTTAGCTAATGGGGCCTCCTGCTGCTGCCGCGCTGCCGGAGCACGATTTCTGTTCTCATCCTGAAGCAAAGTTCTTAACCCGAGGTAATATTTCTGGGTTAGCAGAGTCTGAAGCGTATGTAACCCGAGGTACGACTGTATATGTTTCCAGGGAAGTAAACCGGTGGAGCAGTTTAAAGGTCTTTTTACAGAGCAACTCTGAACAATACTAAACAAAGCACTCTTCCCTCCTTTTCTCAATACAGCCAATAAAGCAAGGGAAAACAGGAGGTGCAAATCAACAGCAGTAACTCTGCCAGCATGAAGGAAATGTCTTGGTCTGGAGAATTTCCTCACGTGTTTCCAATGTGTTTTTTATGCATTTTATTGCTCATCTGCCATGCAGATCAAAAATGTTGGAGGGATTCCAAGTATTTCACACAGAATCTCACACTCCAGGCTGGCTGCAACCCCAAAGCCTCTGTTTCTTCACTTGAAATACTGCCCAGTGTTATTTTGGGATGTGACCTGATAGCGGAAGCCCACAGGGACTCTGAAACTATAACTGTTCCAGCTGCGATTGGTTGCCCAATTCAACCTTATGCCAGCAGGAGTTTGTTCGTGCTGCTGGTGAATAGGGAATCAGCCGCTAACACCACCTTTTCATACCAAAACAAAACTATGGCTGAAATCAAACAGCCCTCAAAAGGGAGGGGTAAGTAAGGCTGCCTCAAAGATGAAAATGGAATTCCCAGTACAGCCAAACATAAAAGAGCTAGATAGTTTTGACTCAGAATACACCTGCAGTTCTTATTATTCTGAATTAAAAGGTGTCAGATTTTGTTAAGAATATTAGACTAATAATATTCTTAGTATCTGGGCTGATTTTTGGCCCCAAGCTGCTTTAACAGTAGAGTTACTACTCTAACAGCACATATTCCAGTACTATTTTCCCATCTCTGGGCATTACAAAAAGAGTCTCAAGGTTCCCAGCACTCTCAAAAAGGGATGAATGTGTGCATGCTGTGCCACAACTAATAGGGTCCATTCCAACAGTATCAAATTCCAGTTTAAAATGTTAAATACAAAATACTGGGAAATATGTTCATTTTCCCAACTTCTTTATTTTGCACAAACAACATATTTGTTGATTGCTATTTGGGAGTGAGCATCTAAATATGCCTGCTTGTAGCTGCAACCTACTAGCATCTCAGGTCTGTAGACATTGCCTATGGGAGAGAGTGGGGTTCAATTTAACTTTACAAATACAACAGGATTCCAAAGAGTAATAAGGTTGTACAGATTTTGGGTTTAATGACCACAAAACATTTCATCCTTGTAAGAATGGATTAGTGCTCACAGTTCCTCTTATTATGGCATAGATGTCACTGTACCTTTAACTGCATGCTCCAAAAAGTCTTTCTTATGAGGTTTTGCAACATGGTGGTAAAGCCTTTGGTAATGACTGGCTAACTTGCTCTATTGTCACACAGGTGGAAAAGGGACAAGGGTCTCCATCTACCATTGGCTAAGCTACTGATAATTATAAAAGAGGAACACAAAGACTTTCACAAAAGGAGGGGGGGACATCACAGGCCTAGGAATATAGGAGAAAGGAGCCTGAAATGAAGGTTTGGATTTGGAAGAGGGAAAGAGAAGGCTGAAGAAATCTGGTAGAAAGAAAACTGAGGTAAAGTTATATAATGGAACCACCGAACAGGGCCTACAAAGTATTTACATGTTAGAAAAAAATTAGCTACAAGTGTTCCCAAACGGTATAGGATGGTATAGAATAGGTGCTCAGTGGTGCAGAATTAATGACATACGACCCTGACATTTACACCTATTCAAAACTGTTCCCTCACCTTTTAAGTTATATGGTTCATGCAAGGCAGGTGTTTTTAAGCAGGTTTCTACATTTTCCATCTCCACAGCAAGCTAGCCATCACTCTTTGGAGAGCACAATGAGTGATGCATGATGAGATTTCCTCCAAACCTTGATGCTGCGAAGGTGGACTGAGATCACCCAGGAAGTTGTGCGGTGATTTCCCCTCAGATCCAAACACAGGAGGACAGGCTGGGCGTTGGTTGGCAACTGTGTCAAATACCTTGGGCACACAGAGCGAAAATGGCAAGCATATCTCTCTCATTCCTACTCTGAAGCATAAGAGAAGTGGCAGGGAGCCTCCTTGGCTGCTGTTTGGCAAAGGCACTCTGAAATTGTTCACTGAACAGCAGATAAGACTGCACACTCCCTGGCTCTTTCCTGAAGGAAAGGGTAGTGGGAGGGTTCTCTTGACAGCTGCTTGGAAGTGAATGGAGCACCACTGCCAAGCATTAGCCAAGCTGGCAGGAAAGGGGGAGGGTGATCCCAATTTCTGGCTTGACTACCAAGGCCAGCCATAACATGCACACCTCTGACTGTATGAAAATGTTTGGAAATGTTTTGTATCAAAACTTGGTTGCACACTTTCTCTAATGATTCTAGCTCTATTGCATAAGCATAAACTTGCTATGAAGATGATCATGGGTGACTAACATATACTGTAGTGTCCTCCATACATTGCTGAACTATAATAACTCCAACCAGCTCTACTGGTTAGGAATGATGGGTACTGTAGCTCTAAAACATACTGAAGTCGCAACACTGGCTATCCCTAGAGTAGATCAAGTCAACTTTTCTCATCTACAAGAGGCTATCATACAGAAAAGCACTCCTATTCACAGCAACCAGAGGCTCATCCACTGTTTTCAAATTTTATGTGTTCTTCTAGAGTGCAGGTGTACAAGCATGAGAGGGCCACTCAGATAGTTACCTTGTAAAACACTCTTCAAGTGGGGTTCAGATCAGAAATGTTATGGTTTAAAAATAAGAATCAGCATTTCTATTTGCAAATTAACTGCTGGGGAACTTATTTTTTTATTTTAGGTAGTGGTGGAACTTGGTACAACCTAAAACATTAATACGTATTACAAATGAAATGATGCTGACTGATATGGGGATGCTTTTTTGCATATTAGATCGAAGGAGGAAATCCAAGATGTATTTTCAAACTGAAATTAATAAAAATAATAGCAAGTTTAAAAGCTAAACACTTTCCATAGCTTTAATAAAAAAGGCAAAACTTTACACCTAGGAGTGGCGTTTGAAAATGAGTACTAGCAATGGTGCCCACCAGCAATTGATTGAACAATCTGTATTATGGTTTTGGCCGATTTCTAACTTCATTTGAAAGAGCTAGTGTTCATAATTATAAAGATACCTGCAATAGCAGAAACAGATGAGAAATGAGGCAGAACACAAAAATATAAACATATCCAAAGTTATTTTAAGTCATGATTTTCAAGCTCATGCAGGAAAATTATTCTCTAGTTTCAAATGAATAATTTCCAAATTAGGATAAACCTATACTGAGAAGTTTAGTCTTGTATCCACCAAATTTGCTCATAGCAAGAATGATCAAACACAAGTAAAAACTGAGACAGCTTGGATTGATTACTTGTACAAGTGGTACCTCGGTTTACGAACTTAATCCATTCTGGAAGTCCATTTTTAAACTGAAACTGTTCTTAAACTGAGGCGCACTTTCCCTAATGAGGCCTCCCGCCGCTAGTGCCCTTCCACTGTTCGAATTCCGTTCTTAGACGGAGGTAAAGTTCGCAAACTAGGACACTACTTCCGGTTTTGCGGAGTTCGTAAACCGAATTATTCAGAAACAGGACTGTTATTAAACGAAAGTACCACTGTATTGCAAATGATGTGTGTGTGTGTGTGTGTGTGCGTGCGTGCGCGCGCGCGTGCGCCAATTCTCCTTGATCTCAGTGGCTTTTGATACCATCAACCATCTGGATCAGATCTGTGGACTGGGAGTTGGGGGCATCGTGTTCCTCTCCTATCTGCAAGACCATTTCCATAAAAGAGCATGCGGTGACTCATGCCTAACACTTTGGTAACTGAATTGTGAGGTCCCATAGGGTTCTAATCCACCCCCAATAGATATAAGAAGCCTATGGGGATGGTCATCTGGGGATCTGGTGCTTGGTGTCATCAATACGTGGATGATACCTAGGCTCTGCTTTTTTATTCTATCTGAACCAGATGAAGTTGTATCAGTGCTGAACTGTTTCCTAGATACAATGATGGGCTGGAGGGTTAATAAACTGAAGCTGATTCCTGACAAAATGGAGGTGCTCTTGCTAGGTCTTCCCTATATACAAGAACTGGGTGTATGGCCTATTTTCAACAGAGATGGAACCAGCACCGACACTTGAGACACAAACTATGGTTAGTGTGCCAGCTGTGGTCATTCGTGGATCAGGATAACTTTGCCACAAGTCCCTGTAGCCTCATGTTTGGATGTCTGCAACACTGTCCCTGAATGAAGTCTGGAGATCACAGCTAGTGCAGAAATGCTGCTGCCTGATGGGTGCTTCTGCATGCACTAGTTACCTGTATACTACCAGATCAAATTCAATATTTTAATGTCAGTATTTAAAGACCTGGCCTTATCCCACACCATCAGTCTCCGACCTTGGGGTCGATTGTGGCAGGGGGCTGTATTTTGCTCCAACAGTGGTCTTGGTCCACTATACAGTAATGTGCTAAGAGAGCTTGCTGGAGTGGCCATTGCTTAAAAGCATATCATGATGGTATATTTGACGAAAGGCAGTTACAAATAGGAGAAAGGCTTGGGTAAAACAAATATTCATGAAAGCAATATACAAAATTATGTAGCTTCAAATTACTGTTTGTCTTGTACTATTTGTTTTCTTCTATAGTCAGCAATCTATCTACTTTAATCTATACCTGGTGGCCCCAACATTACGCATCCTTTAAAAAAGAACAAGGGTTATCAGGGAGGTCCCTTTTTGTTGTTGGGGTGTTCTATGCTTCTTGGAGGATGTTACTTGATTTTTTGTCTGTGTTCTATTTGTTTTGTGGTATGTATAGGAGCTTTGGCTGTTTTGGGATTGAGCATCCTCAGTCTTCCTTCTTTGTGTTGGGTATTTTGTGCTGCCCTCAATAATTTCTTAGATTTTCAACTGAGTTTGGGGACCCCTGTACATCATACAACTCCCATTTGCAAAGGCAATTACATCTTTTTCATCTCTTCACAAAAGCTTTTCATATTTTGTACACCAACACTTGTGAGTGTGTAGACACGTATATACAAACTATATCACATGTGCAATTTCCCAATGTATTCCAATAAGAGTTAAGCCACAAACCGTGTGCAAGCAAGTTTGAAGTTGGTGACATTTTTGAGCTCCTCCTTAAAATATATACAGTTTCCTTTGGAAGTTTAAAAAAAGGATCCTTAGGTTCTGAATGCAAAGTAATAATGCACTGAGAACTCCTTGCCCATTGTGGCAGCATCTCTATCTACTTTATATATGGATTAAATTGCCTGCCTGCCTTCTTTCCTTCCTTCATTCTTTTAAAAAAGGACACAAATGATAAGGGGCATTTGAATTCAGTTTTTCTTCTTTGATAGAGGGAACTTCATTTCTCCTCCCAATAGGAGTTTACTGCTGCTGTACAGCAGTATATATGATTCAGGATGGAAACCAGAACACAGACTGTTTTTAGGCTGAAAAATGAAGCAAAATCTCCTTCTACTCAGGGTTTAAGACAAAACTGTTAAGAGCTGCTTGCTGCATCTGCAGTGCAGGGAAGAAGGGCTTGAAAAGGAGGCTCTGTGGAGGAGGAGTCTGGTGTGTATATGTGTGTGTGTGTCGAGAAATTTCACTCCAATTACAAAAATTAACCCATCTAAGCAAGTTATTGGGGGGGGGGGAGAGAAAGAACAGGCTCTTCAGCTGTTTTGGTGAAACTAGGGACAGAAAAGGGAAGGGAGAAGAGCTGCTGGTTTTACCACACTCCTTCAACTGAAGACCTTGAAAAAGAAAGAGGGGGGAGAGGGAGAGACAGCACTGCTACTGCAGCAGCCATTGATTTTTCAGAGGTCGATACTCCACTCCCACAGATCTGCTCAGTAGGCGCGTTAATCACATCCACTGCTTCTGCTCAACACCATTCCACCTCTCCTCTCCCTTTCCTCCCTCCCCAGTTCTTTTTTAAAAAAAGAAATACCTATTAAAATATATCCTCAAAGCACCAGCAGTAAGTAGAGGCTGATCAGTCTCATGTCCTTTCCCTTCCTTTTTAAAGGGGAACACTAAGCTTGTGGTTGAAGGCTCAAAGTAAAGAGGAAAAAAGCACCATGATTCATGCACTCAACAAGATGTCGCTGGAGGAAAAACCCACCATGCAGGAGAGCCAGTATTATTCTCCTCCTCCTCCTTCTCCTGGGGGAATGCTGGATATGGATCTCTTCCTCAAGCAGCCACCCCCCAAAAGCTTGTTTCTGCTTACCCCTTCAAGGAGCCCTGCATTTAAAAAAGCTGCTTGCAAAATACTGGGCAAGGCAACAAGCAGCAGTGTTGGAAATTCTCAGCTTCCTGGCTCTGTTTTGCCAGGGCTGGTTAAGAATGTGGGGCTGGCACCAGCACCAACTAAGCTGGTTTCTTGTGACATTCTAAGAAAGCCTGCCAAGAGTGACCCTGGTTTTCCCCAACTAAAAGTCACTGTTTGCTACCTCCTGTGGTGGCAACTGCTCTTCCTTTCAAAAGGTTGGATCTATTGCAACTCACCACAAAGGAAGTAGAGGGTAGCTCAGTCTGGACAGGCTGCTTGAACTACTGTTGTCTGACAAAAAGCCTTATGGCACCCTGAAGACTAATGTGGTAAAAGCTTTCATGGATTACATACAGTCCACTACATCAGATGCACAAAATGTTGGCAAGTTTACATGTGGGGGGATGTTAGCACAATTAAGTCAAAAGGAAATTAAATGGACTGTTGAAAATTGTGTTAATGCTTAAAACTAAAAATAATGACCATTCATAAACCGGTGTTGATAATACAAAAAGCTTCACATTGATATTTGTGGAATAAAAACCCACTATCTGGATTTGAGGTCACAGGCAACAGAACTGAACTTCTTGATTATCCCACTTTTGGCTGGAAGATGACTAGGGATCCAGTTGCTTGCTATTTCCTTCAGGCCTACAGCAACCTCACTATCCCTAATCCATGCACAACTTCTGGGATCAGTCATAATAGCCAGCAGAGAAGGGATTTCTTTTGCGAGGTGATGGAGCAGGGGGGAAGAGAGCAACCATGCTCATACTCACAGCAGTATGCATGTCAGGGTCTCACTCACTTCACAGACAGACTTTACCAGTGTTCCCTAACCTGGTGCCCTCCAGGTGTCCCATGGTCAGGGATGCCAGCCTGCCAAATGGGCAGTGATGATGGGAGATGCAGTCCAAAACATTTAAAGGGGAAAAGCATTGGTCTTGGATAAGGCACCTCTCAAACTGAAAGCCATATCCTACCATTCAGCGTAGTTTAAATTGCAGAAAAAACCCAATGTCATTTTAGTATAGGAACCACAAAACAAACCTCCTTTCTCAAGAGAATTTAGGAGGACAGAGGAGCCCAGACTATCCACAGACCAATGACATGGAGGACAACAATGAAGCTCCAACACAAAGGTGAAAAACCATTTTCAGCCTAATGCTATGGAAGCCTCAGAATCCCAAGCCTCAGAAAAATTCCCACCAAACTCTTCTTAATGCAGTTTATAGCATACTTTATTGGTGGCCAGTTATGAGCCCGTCAAGGTGCTCACATGCTTAAAGGCCTAAATGACCCCAAGTACCTGAAAGACTGCCTCCTCCCTAAGTTGTAAAACTCCCTCTCCACAGAGGTGGGTCTGGCCTTTATAAAAGGAGTTTCGGGCAAATGCTGGACAGCCCTCTTTACTTTGGTTTTTTATACTTGAGGGGTATCTTTTTAGGACCCACTTGATTGCCTGCTGGTTCAAACTGTTAATAATATTGTGCTTTAATGTTGTAACCTTACGAGTGAACAACACATTAATAAGAGTAAGGATAAATCAAATATACTGTGAATAAATGTTGGAGAAGAGATGGGAAATGAAGTCCTTCCCAGTTCTGTGCTACTGTGACCCATCTTTGTAGCCTTTACTGAGCGTTGTCAGGGGAAAAGCAAAGGGTTGGATTAAATATTGCCAGTCGTACTACAAAGCATGATTTGAGACTTTAACTCCCACCTTCCCTCATCATGGACACTGACACTGGCTGGAGCAAATAAGAATATTGGTGCAAAACATCTGTATGGCACCAGGTTGTGGACAGCTGCTGTAAAGTCATGATATTGCTGCATGACAATTGATGCTTGAGTGTGCTGGAGTTAGTGAAGCACTCCAGGAATGTGACATGACTGAGTTCTTTACCTTGTCAGGGTATGGATTTCAGAGGTGTGAGAAAATCCACACAGGTAGAAGATTCATCAACGTAGTCTGCTTTAGAGATTTAACTTTGGATTCCACAACGCTCAGCAAAGTTAACTAATTCTGTAGGCTCTCCTAATATGACCCTGTTGGTGCAAACCTTCAGTTGCACTTGATACCACTGATAATCAATTTCTTCTGGGTGAGGCCAGAACTCTAGGGCAGGAATAGGGTGCCTGTGGCCCTCCATGTGTTGTTGGACTACAACTCCCATTATTCCAATTGCCAATGCTAGCTGGGGCTAATGCGAGTTGAGGTACAAACAACATATGGAGGACTACAGGATCTTCAGGTCTACTATAATAATTGAGGACACTGTTCTTTTGTGGTTGCACTTCTCTCTCAGGGAATGGCACTGAGAAACCAGTGCTCTATCACATGAAATTTATCCTATGGTGTATAACACTGTTCCATTCTGTCCCCAATGTTTTAACATCATATATGCAAAGCCACTTTGGAAGATTAACTGTTGTTTTGGAGTAAAGTCACAGTATTCTGATGACACATAATACTACTTTTTATTTATGGAAAGATTTAGGTGAGCAAGTGCCTGGGCACCATTACAAGTTAGAAGGGGGCTAACAAACATACTGAAGGACAAACTGATGATGGTTACCCAAGAAGGAGAGTTTCAAGATATTGCCTGTTGCTAACTGGGTAACAGTCCCTTTGAGATCATACACCTTCCTGCTTCATTGGTCAAATTCACAGCACCCACTGCCAAACTCACTGAAACCTCTTCTCTTTGATCAGGATCTAGTTTTCACTGGCATACAGTCCAATTAAGTTTTCGCATGAGGTTTTTTTGGGGGAGTGGGGGTTAGGGGTAGAATTTGTTCCACTTGCATAATGGCTTTGTTGCATACAACCCTGTGTTTGCAATACAGCGACAGTCTATGCTGGGCAGTGCTTGGAAATGGTTTGGAAACTTCATCTGGGACTGACCATATGACTTCTGATGCAGCATAGCAGCACTGCTTGCCTATTAATTTGGGGCTCTGTTCAAGATGATGACCCTAACCTTTAAAGCCTTTAATGGCTTTGGTCCTAATTACCTTAATGAGGAAATAAGACAAAGGAGAAAACCCACTCCAAGGTCAGCCACCAGGGGCTTCTTTCATATGCAAACAGACTTTTTAGAAGTGGTGGAACTTGTGGTTCTAGTTCAAAAAAACAAAAAACAAGACAGATCCTGAAAGTCTGAAGTCTAAACCACCCTGTTCTTCAAACTGTTTTTCATATGCAACCAACTGGTCTCCTCTTTGTGTAGTTTCCGCTGTCAGGTAAGCTTCTCCTTTTGCCAAAGGTATTTGTTGAAGTTCAGAATTTGCTGATCTTTTGTTAAACACTGCTGTTTACCATTTTTCTGGATGGTTTTTTGGGGGGGGAGGGAGGGGGGAGGTTTTAATTACTAAAGTAAAGGATCCCTGGACAGTTAATTCCAGCCAAAGGCGACTATAGGGTTGCGGCACTCATCTCGCTTTCAGGCCGAGGGAGCCGGTGTTTGTCCGTAGACAGGTTTCCAGGTCATGTGGCCAGCATGACTAAACTGCTTCTGGCGCAACGGAACACTGTGACAGAAACCAGAGCGCATGGAAACACCGTTTACCTTCCTGCCACAGCAGTACCTATTTATCTACTTGCACTGGCGTGCTTTTGAACTGCTAGGTTGACAGGAGCTGGGACAGAGCAACGGGAGCTCACCCCGTCGCAGGGATTCGAAACGCCGACCTTCCGATCAGCAAGCCCAAGAGGCTCAGTGGTTTAGACCACAGTGCCACCCGTGTCCTAGAAAACAACAGAACTTTATAAATACAGAACTTACCTAGAAAACAACAGAACTTTATAAATGCAAGTTATAATTACGGGAACAGCTGGTGTTGCACTTATTTTAAATACAACATCCCTTATTTGATTTTTACTATATATAAAACAACTTTTATTTTAAATGTAGAGACTTGTGAAAATAAGGAGGGGGGAAATTAGATTCAGAGGAAGTGCTCCCTCTCACAGTTCAAGACTGCAATATCTCATATAAACCAACCCAAACCCTGCAATCATTGTCTCAGGTCCTTGTGTGCCTCCTCTGAGGGTGGCAACACAAGAAAGGCCCTTTTCTGCAATGGCTCCCCATTTGTGGACTCGCCAGTCGCTTTCATTATATATCTTTAGGTGCCAGGCAAAAACATTTCTCTTCAACCTGGCATCCAGCTGATTAACATTCTATTGCTTTTAAAATGTTTGCTAAATGTGGGTTATTGGTTTGTTTTTGTGGTGTGTGTGGATATATAGTTTTTGTGTTGGGGTTGTTGTTTTTTTGTATTTTGTATTTTTCAGGTGTGAACCGCCCTGTGCTCTTGGATGAAGGGTGGTATACAAATTTAATAAATAATAATAATGGCTTAAATGATTGGGTGTTAGTTGTGGTTGGTAAAGACTTGTATATGCTCTCCTAAGGAAAATTACTCATCCATCACCCACCCTACAAATCTTCACAATATAGCAATATGAAACTACCAGCTGGCAGTGTGGCCCATATTTGAAGTTCAGGAGAGGTTTGGGAGCAATCATTCCACCCTCCCCACACCTCAACATTTTTCTGTAAGAGTATGAGTCTCCACCCTCTCCCTTCCCCATTTGTGGCTGCACATGTATACCTGCTTAACAGTTTTGTTAATACAGGGAGTGTTCTTTATGGTGGCTGAACTACTGTGTACTAATGTTCTTTCCCTCTATACTATCCCATCTGAAAATATGCAAACCCTTCTACTGACTAGCCCTTATTATCATAGGAGTGAATTGAATGCATATAAGAAGTGAATTGTATGCATATACGGTGGTACCTCGGGTTAAGTACTTAATTTGTTCCAGAGGTCCGTTCTTAATCTGAAACTGTTCTTAACCTGAAGCACCACTTTAGCTAATGGGGCCTCCTGCTGCTGCCACACTGCCGGAGCACGATTTCTGTTCTCATCCTGAAGCAACGTTATTAACCTGAGGTACTATTTCTGGGTTAGCGGAGTCTGTAACCTGAAGCGTATGTAACCTGAAGCATATGTAACCCAAGGTACCACTGTACCATAAACTGTAATTTTATTTCAAAACAACCATCAAGAAAACTGAGTAAGGCCGTTTACTTGAAGGTAAGGGGCCAACAGACCTGAATCAAGCACATTGGTAATGAATACAGCTCCTGCTGGAGTACAAGGTTGGACAGCATCATATCATCAACAATAATGAACCAACATGCCCCACAACCATACAAATCCTGTTTGGATACAAGCCCAGAGGTGGCCCTGGATGTTGTCAATGCAATTACACAGGGTGCTCTCTCAAGTGAACCCATGGTACAGCCAAACATTCCAGGAATTAAGTAGCGGTAGTTGCTGAACAATCAGTGTTTCAAATCAGGTGGGATAAATATTATAGGTCTAAGCAAAATTACAGTGCTTAGGTATTTAGAGGACAAAGTGTGAAGTCATGTGGGTGGGCTCAGTGAATTATCCTGGTCAAAAACAGAATTGTGTTTCTTGAGACAAATAGATCTTAGTTCTGGTAGGCAGTTAACAGTTTCTAGGTCGTGAACTGTGTTTTTGGTGGGTGATATGGTGGTCATGCAATAGAAGATCGCTGATTCAGTTTAAGTGCAGGGTTTGCTTAATTCAGATAAAACCCAGCTATTTTTTAATGAGAGCTTACGTCTGAGGTTTATTAAATATAACTCCAAATTAGAGATGACTTTAAAACAATGTAATTCTTGTCCATACTATATTTTACACATCACTCTTCCTCTCACCTTCACTGTTTTTGGTTTCTCTCTCTCTCTACATAGTTAAAATACATTGATTTAGTTTATTCATTTGAAGCAATTGCAATTGCAATTGCAATTGTGGTTCTTCCAATTCAGTGGTTATACAAGATTAAGAAACCGCCACTCTTGGGAATCCAAGATCAGAACTGGGTATCCTCTAGCAATTTTCTGATTAAAAACCAGCCTGTCCTGCTGACAGAAGCTAGGCTCAAAGCAGAACAAGAAAGAAATGGCAGCACTGTTTAAAGCGCACGCGCCTGTTGTCTAAATCTGCTCCTTTCCAAGTCGCAGCTGGCTTCATATTTCAGTTAATTTTCTAACCGAAATTGTTCCTTAAAAAACAAAAAGCTTCCATCAGGGGAATCTGTAACGTATACAGGCAGGAAGCCGTGCTGAGCCACCAATGACTAGAATAGAAACAGGAAACGGGCCCTGGATCGAGCATAGAGCGATCTGCTGCAAACACAGCCTCCTGCACGAAGCACAGGGACAGCAAACTGCATCAGTGGCTCAGAGCAACATGATTTATAAGGCAGGCGCTGATTGGCTGCCTCTTCGAAGAGAATCAAGCACACAGCATTCCGTGCTGCACGGCCATGACTGACACAGCAGTGGGGGGTGGGGAATTTCCTTGCCAGCACCAGGTTAGACTGGCTTAGTTCAGAGGTGGGAGCGCCACATGGACAAATAGCAGATCAGTTCCAAGAAGCGAGTCATACTTATGTCACTGGAATGACACAAAAAATTCCCAGCAAGAGACTTGGTAATGGTGTTAGAACTCATTGTTCGAATGTTTATAAAAGGCTCAAAGGGCTTGGGCTCTTTGAGTGGGGGGAAGATGTGGGTAATCACGTGCAGAGTTTGTTTTGCTATTAGTCTTTCCATGCAAATGAGCAGAGTCATTTAACAGCCAGGCTTTATAGGAACCTTTCTGCCAGAACAAATTTGGGAGGCACTGATCCTTCAAATGCCATATGGATCTCTGGCACTGTTGTACTCTGGGACCATTTACAGCAATGCCTAGACAAGTTATAATTAGCAAGCAAATATTATTTTCCCATGAATTTACAAATTGCTGGGCCCAGTTCCACACCACAAAAAGAGGGGAAGGAGTCACAAACGCCAAGACCAAGGGAACAAATTTCAGGCTGAAACTTCAAAACAGGTGATAGCATCTAGCTCAGCAAAATTTAAGCAAGTGCAGCCCCCCAAATCATCATCTTGCCCCACCACTACATGAAACCTGGTCAGTAGAGCCCATTTTATGGGCTACAACTGTAGTGAAAGGAATGCTTGCTCTTTTTGCTTTACTTTCAGCTTCTGAGGATCGTTATACATTTGGGTCAAGTGGGGTGGGGGTAGAGAGAAGCTGGCAGAACCACAAATGAAGAAATGTCTTCTGCACATCAGATAATCTGAGCAATCGATGCAATTCATAGCTCAATAACACACAAATACAGATGTATTCAACCACAACCTAATATATTAGTACTCGTTACACTCAGCAGAATGCCTGGGTATCAACATACCTACATAAACACAACTTATGCTAATGCCTCTGTGTTGTAGAATTGGCTGTCCCTCTTAGGAGCACTGGGTCTGAAGTAGTATGGGACCCATAAATTTTATTCAATAAATCTTCACACATAAAATACAATTTGTTTGTTACAGAACCATTAGTGTCAGTGCTTCTGTAGTAATTCTCTTCTATATAACAATAAGTTGTAATTGGTACTGTTGGCATTATGCTTGGTACCCAAAGGCCAATGGATAGATTTCTAATCTCTGGACTTGAATTTGAGGCACATAAATTCCTGATTATTATGCACTAGAATAACTGGTGATAAAAAATTGGAGCTATTTACGACTAGAAGTGGAGATGTACTTTCAGAAGTAGGTTTATGTCCATGATAATGTTCAAGGTATGGCAACTGTAGATTATGGTGCTAGATGAAGAACAAACTTCTTGTTACATTCTCTTTTTTAAAAAGTTCAAGTATTGAGTCCTTTCAGCAAAGACCAGATGGGAAATGCTTGAGCAATGCTCGGTGAAATCTCAGAAGCTAAGAGGATGGGTGAAATGGTTTGTCAGCTTCCAGGAAGAAGCTGTCTTGACTTGCTCCCATCAGCCAGAACAATCCCTTCAGCTGTTTTGCCTCACTTTCCGTGTAACATGGATTGTTGTTATGTATAAACCGCAGATCATGATTCAAAACACTGGCCATTATGGATTACAGTTTGGTTTATTTAGAAATGGACCAGAGTTCATTTTAAACCACAATCTCTGATTTGCATAGAACAGCAGGCAAGTTGACATGGAAAGTGAAACTAAATTCTGTTGATGTCATCCTCACAGCCATGGGCAATGGATCCTTCCTGCTCATGCTTATAGTGCTTAAGTCATGGTTCAGTCAAATGCAAAACAGGTCTATGTGTAACATGCTCTGAGGATTCCTTTTTTAACTCAGAGTAACACACATGGCAGCTAAAGTCACAATGAAAAGCCCGTGTTAGTTAGGAAGGTAACTAACAGGGTATTACTATTATTATTAGGCATATTTATTGCACCATAATCCTTTCTCTGAAGGAATTTCCATAAAAGAGAAAATATAGTTTGATTAGGGTTGGAATGGGATAAACAGACCTACTGACCTCTATCTGTAGTCATATCTTCCATCAAGCCAAGACTGCCTTTTGTAGGTAGCAGCCTACCTTATTTCTTCATGATGTCATCCAAATGCAAAGGCTGGAGTGAAGCTTTACACAAGAAACTGCCTTACACAAAGTCAAACCATTGATCCATCTAGTATTTTCCACGCTGATTGGCAGTGGCTTTCCAGAGTCTGAGGCAAATGTCTTTCACAACACTTTTAAAGTGGAGATTCTAGAGCAGGGGTGAGGAAACTACAATTGTTCAGAAACTTTTGGAGGCAACTCAATGACCACTGCCCATGTTGGCTGTGACAGGTGTGACTTGGGAGTCCAATAACATCTGGAAGAGCACTGGTTCCTCATCTCTGTACTAGAAATTTAATCTGGAACTTTCCACATGTACAACAAGTGCTCTGGTATTGAGATATAGCCCTGCCTTGCTCCTAGTCCTGTAGGATTCAGGACCATCATCACCCTAATTTTAGGAACCTGCTCTACTCTTGTTAACTGCATTTGTAAACTGACTTTTTCTTCTTCTTTCTTCACAGATGCTGCAAAATTCCATCATATAATATTTGAAACACTTCAGGCAGGGGTAGCCAACATAGTGTCCTCTAGGTATTAATGGATTTAAACTCCTATCAGCTCCAGCCAGCAGAGCCATAGGCCAAAGGTAGTAGGAGTTGTAGTCCAACAACATCTGGAGGGTACCACATTGGCTTTTATCTTTGAAAACAAGGGCTAACCAAAGTTAAGTTTTCACATCCTAAATGTTACTCATATAGATTTATATTTCTATACTATTCAGTGATTCAGAATTTGATTTCAGTATTATTGATTAAAGTTCTCAATAAATGCTTTAAATATGCAAAATGCACACCAAAGGAAGGGCACATATTTACTTTCATTCTCATCTAGCTTTGTCCCCTCTTTCTTCCCCACGGTCTCTTTCTCTTCCTCCTCCTCCAATCCTTTAGGCCCCTTATTTCTGTCCTTGCTTCAAGATATGCACTGTTCTGCTTCCAGATAAGAACTGTGTTGGTCTTTGGATGACACATTTGACACCCTCTCAGCTTCCCAGTGGTACCTTTTCCAGCAGCATGGACAAAATGATTCCTGAGCAGACCACAGCTATATGAATTCAGAGTTTATATAGCATTTGATTTATCAACTGACTGCCAATTTTTGATCAAGCAAGACTTGCTTGGACTGTTATTCATTTTGAATCCTTTTTAAAATTGTCTATGCAACCAAGGGTGGTTATGTGCATATGCACACAGTCACAATTTGCTTAACATGGTTAAGCAATTGGAAGAAGGCCACAGATCACTTAGCCACTCCCCACACTACCCACTCCTTTCTGGAATACAAATTCCTCCTGCCTTGTACTGCTGTTCAGCGTTGTATCAGCACAAATGATCATCATGGCTTGTATAGCACAGCGGCTAAGAGTCTGAGGGATGAATTCCAAAGCCTGTGGTTCAGATCTTGCCTCTGCTAGATGGCCTTAAGCAACTCACTTTCAGCCTAAGCTTCCCACCCAAATATGATGATTATACAGTTTTCAGAGGGTTGTTGCAAGGGATTACAACAAGATAACATGAAACACTTTAAACACCCTGAAGCACAGTAAGTGCTGTTATTATTTATTATTGTGAAGCTGCCTAAAATACACTAAAAACACTGGATTAAAAAGGAGCACACACCTGATCTTTGAAGCTATAATCATGTTTACCGTTAGTTTCAAGTTCTGATTAAGTGGAAGGCTGATTAAGTGGTTAGCACACAGTCAGAAGCATCCCATCATACAGTCTAAGCAACCCACAGTTCATTTGGCATAGCCAGACAGTATATATCAGGCTGTCAAAATGCCACACTGCTCAGTATCACGGAAATGGAGTGAGTTTAGCCAGCTAAAGAAACGTGAAAACAAGGTCACCTTATTGCTGTAATGAACACCTCGAGAAGAGTAGTCCTCTGCACAAGTTAGATTGTGGCAATAAAATAACACTACCAACTTAGCGTCTGATTATTTGTGTTAGAGGTGAGGGGAGTGTTAAGCTGCCAATTAAAAGAGTATTTCTTGGAAGCAAAATGAAATTTTTTTATCAAATTCTGAGCTGTGGCAAAGTTAATCAAGCCTAAGTAACACTGTAACCCTATGAATTTAGGGAGTTGCTAATACTGAATAAGACCATTGGCCCATCTTGCTGTATACTGTCTACACTGACTGGCAGCAGCTCACCACGGTTTCGGCCAATCAGCCTCTCCCAACCCGACCTGAACATGCTATGGCTTGAACCAGGAACAGTCAAGATGCAAAGCATGTGTTCTACCTGAGCTACAGCCCTGTTTCCATTCCTCCCACTATTTTACTGTGCACATACTGCTAACAAATGATATAGTCACTTAAGAGTGAACACTGCTTAGTAAAGAAAAATAATGGTTGTATTCTACAAACCTTTACTCAGAGTAGACCTATTGAAATTATTGGCCCTAAGTTGGTCAAGACCATTAATTTCAATGGGTCTACCTTGAGTAAGAGTTAGCTGGATATACCCTTAAGCTATTCCTTTTAGTTAGGCCACCTAGGCAGCCTTCTATTAAATGCAGTCCTGTGTGCCAAGTTGCAGGGGAAGAAGTGTTGTAAAAGTACCATTCATGGCAACAAAACGTGCTGGCAGGTCACTTTATATAAGTTGGATTGCTGACCCACTCCTTCAAAAGTCACTCTTTGAAAAACCAGTGATTTAAACACAAGTAACTTAATACAGAATTCCTTAGAGATATAAAAAGAGAAATTCCAAAGTTGTCAAGATGAAGTAAAAGATGAAGTATAAAGCAAAAGCAAAAAAAAGGGGGGGGGGAGTTCCAGTCACAACTATGAAACTGCATCCCAATCCTCACCTATAGTTTCTTGAATTGCTGGGATACAGCCTCCCGCAAGTATACACCAACAACAGCTCTGCCTACCTTTTTTAAGCCAGGGATGAGGAACCTGTGCTTCTCCAGACATTGTGGGACTCAAAACTCCCACTGTCCCTCACCACTGATCATGCTGGCTGGGAAAGATGGAAGTTTAGCTCTTTAAATACATACAGTCTTCCCATTCCAAATAAAGAAAAGGTGAGGGGTGGGGAAGAGTCAAAGGTGAACATTTGACTGGGGAGGCCCAGCCAGATGGGCGGGGTATAAATAATAAATTATTATTAATTATTATTATTATTATTATTATTATTATTATTATTATTATTATTATTATTATTTCTTTCAACCAGCATTCACTGAAATCCCCCAACTTCATCCAGCCCTGTTCTCTACTGAACTATTCGCCATCACTACCGCCATCTTAAGGAGGAGGCCATCTTAACTATGTGCATTTTATTACTAGCATTCAGAGCTGTACATACAGCTGCTTCTGAATCCAAAATGTTGTAGAACTAATACTAAAGTGATCTATTTCCCATTTTAGACTGTGTACAATACGTTAGACAAATTCAATGGATGGAGTTCAGTGTAGCACTAAGTGGGATATGTGAACAGGAAACAAGGTCCTCTCAACCCAACACAACTCTCCCCCACTTTCTCTGCACCCACCCTCGCCCTCTGGTGTTCCCCGAACCCTTCAGAGCAGACTCAGGTGGCACAGGGGAGTGCACAGGAAAAGGAGAGGGGGAAAGTCTCAATGCACATGTGGAACTTGTTCCACGCACACAACAACTTTGTTTGTTTGTTTTTTATATAGACAACTGTCTAGATTGGAGAAGGGATGGTGGTGCATTCATGCCCCTGAACAGCGAATTCCCAAGATTCCCCCTGGTACTGCTAAAAGAACAAGCAACATTTCTATCTGCACACTGAGGGCTCAGAAAACCAATCTATTTATATAAAAATGTGGTGGTGTGGGATAAAAGTTCCTTTGTGCATAATGTATATGAAACAGGCAGGTGCAAACTTGGCCATGACAAAGGATTTCTGGATTGTGTGGTGGCCTTCAGGTACTCAATTTAGAAAAGTAGCCTTAAGTTAGAGGGCCATGCCCCAACCTCAGGCATGTCACAACAGCAGCAGCATTTTTGTTGTTGTTGTTGTTCCTTTCTAGGTTAAAATGTTAAGAAAATGGTGGAAAGAGAAAGAGGCAGAGAGAAAGCCCAGTTTTCCAGCTGCAATCTGGAAAGGAAGCTGGCCACTTCAGCAGTAGTCTGCTGAGGCACCCAAAGGTAGAACTCTGCTACCTACATGAACCCCAACCTTTTCCTAGACAGCAAGGGGTAAAGGCTGGGACACTTTTGGAAGGCAAGCAGAAGTTCAAGGGCCTTGGCTACCCAGAATCAAAACAAGCACTTATGCTCCTTTGTCCAGCAGCAAATTTGAATTAGAAGGCTTGGGCTGGCAGGGTTCTCACAGTTGTACTAGACTTTCAAGAGCCTCCAATGCCCAACACAATTATGGGATCCTGCCAATCCCATTTCCAGCACCAAAATTAGAGGAGTGGGGGACACGGGCAGGGGGCTGTCCCAGACCTCTCAGAGGTGCAGTATTAGGACAGACACCAACAGCCCAATATTATGCATTTCTACACAGAGGTGAGTCCCACTGAATTCAGTGTCATTTACATCAGGCAAGCATGCACAGAACTGCAGTGATCTGAAAGTATGTCCCACTCAACACAATGAGACTGAGTGGACATGCATATGACTGCTCTGTAGGAGCAGAGACCTGGTACCCAGATGTTTTGGTTTGGGCACACTTTCTTGTGCCAATTAGTTGTCACAAATGTAAGGAGACTGTAGATATCCAAGGTAGAGAACGCAAGAGGCTGCTAACCTTAGTCAAAACAAGCAGCCGTCTATCAACCCAGAATCCACTAAGCCAGCAGAACTAACCTAAATTCGCAGAGAGACAGAGCTCATCTAGAAAGAAAAGCACACCCATCAATCCCTAGTGAATACTAATTCTTCAAGCATCTAGGGACTTTAACTGGTCCTAGTGTTGGTTAAAGAGATGGAGACTTTCTCATAAGCACATCCTGAAACACTAGCGGACTATATGCCTAGCCACCCTTTAAGTCACAAAAATGGGAAATACCCCTACTTTGTTCTGAAAAGAAATCACCCCACGAAAGATAGTAACTAATTTCAACAAGTGACAAACCATCAACTGGAAGAATTTGCAGAAACAGCACCACTACACTACTAAATGAAACTTCTATCTTGCATTCCAATTCAACATCAGAACTTATTCTGTCACTTAAGAATTAACAGCTAACAACAAAACCTAGAGGAAGTCCACATTGTCTAGTCCAGCCTTTCCCAACCCCATGCCCACTACCAAACTTTTTGGACTACAACTCTTATTTGCCACAGCCATGACCAACATGGCTGGTGGTCAGAGCTGATGGATGCTGTAGCTCAAAGTATCTAGAGGGCTTCAGATTGAATAAGGCTAAGAGTCAAATAAGATACAGTTTCGGAAGAACTATGGATGAGAAGGGAAACCACTCATTACAAGAAGCCATATTTCCTAAAAGAAGTGGTGGTAACACTGAACATGTTATCATATCAGAAAACATGAATCTACTCTGCAACTTTCATTAGTTCAGAAGGAGGGGAGTAAACACACACTGAATTCTGTTACATATATTAAATATAACTTTTTATTTAACTGTTGTGTGTCAACTTCCCTCTTCAGAAAGTAATCTAATAAATCCTAGAAATATTTAAAACATGCAGTTTCTGCCATCCATTTAACCTCTTCTGCATTTTGCTCATGCAACTGCATATTTGAGAGCATTCAGAGCTCTGAAAGCCAAATAGCACTCCAGCACAAGCAGAAGTAACAAATTCTAGGTCAGCAGCTCAAACTCTCCTTTGAGCCTGCTGGGGGCAGTCTCTTGAGGAGAGACCTGGCACTGGGCCAATGCACTAAACAGCTTTCCCAAACACTATGAAAAGGCTGTCCTTTCAGGAACAGGGAAGAGCTATACATATGAAGTCATTAGCCTACTAATTATTCTCAATGAGACACAGAAGATACAGCAACAGCCATAAATAGTTAGCAGTATGTATGATCCTTTACATCTCCAGCTACAGCACTGCTTGGCACCAACAGTGAATTGGACCACCACTAAAACTTGAATCCCACAGCCTTATCACACTCAGACTAAAACTAAAAGAATATTGATAAATGACTGATAAATGGCTAGAGGACACAGAGTATAGAAGCAATAGATGACCAAGATTTGATGGTAGAATATGGTTTCTCTCTTCTGCAGAGTATCAGGGCAGCTTTGTTGACTTCATCTTCTACTGGTTGGTTTCACAGCAGCAATAAATCTAAACTGACACCAAAATGTCCATACCTATAACATAGTAACTAACACAGTAACAAGTTCCACTAGAGTAGAGCAGGTGTTGATGTGTAATGAAGTAAGAGAATTTACCACATATAATCTGTAAATTTCAGGCATAATTCTATAGCCCAAGTAAAAATTTGATTTATATTCTGGTATGGTAGAGGGTGTCCTTTGCAGAATTCCACATTATTATTTTTAATCCATCTCCAACAAGTCCCCCCTGCTGCAACTGGGTGCCCAAATGTTGTTGGCTTTAATAAATACATGGTCCTATTTTTTATTTCCAACGAGAACATGTGCTATGCATATTAAGTACCTTGCAGTGCTTCCAATAACTTAAACCCAAGCCATTTATGAAATAGGACCTTTGACTCACCGGCAAGCTAGAGGGTCTGGACTGAAGATTCAAATTCACATCATCTTGCCCTTTACTGGAAGCCATTGAGGCAGCCGATGATGCCTGGGACCCAAATGAGTCTTGTGATAACTCCTGAAATGCAAGAGATCAATCAATGAACAAAAGAGAAGAGATCTTGGAAATGGAAAAAGAATCCCTATTTTATCCTCATCCTGGCCCACAGCATTAGCCCTGTTCTATCAACACACACTGTTCCAATCAACTGCCCCATATGATGTCTCTAGTTTCAATGGTGTGGAGTCTGAATCATGAAGGGGGGGGGGTCGCAGAGCCAGGATCCCAGACCCCCTTGAATGCGCTGCAGCTGCTCCTTGTTTTCGTCAGGAGCAGGCTTCTCTCCCTCCTCTCTCTTCCTGTGAGACTAAAAAAACCCTACTCATAATGGGAGGGGAAGGCAGAACAGGGAAGAAGTCTAGGCCAGGATGATTGTGTCTGTCAGCTCCTGAAGGGCCCATTAACAGGCATGAGAAAGTCACATCCATTAATCTGCCACCTTTTGTCTCTAGCCCCACCCATCATTGGCATGCAGTTCCCTATGAGAGAATGTGGGCCTTGGGAGGGGAAAAAAGGTTACCCACCCTGATGTAGTCCCAAAGGATGGAGATGGAAATGAACACCCACCCACGCAAGCCCCTTGCTGGATATCCCAGATGTGTAGGGGCTCTTGGGTAGCTGTTCCCCTCTCTGTGTCTCTGGCAAAGAGATGGGGGTAATGCATAGGCTGGCAGCCCCCACAAGCACTCTGCCATTTCTTGTGCTTAGAAACAAAATAGGTGCTCAGACAGTTAGCTCCCCATTAGCCCTTCTCCCTCTCTCTGCCAATGAGGCAAATTTCAGGCAGCACTGCTGCCCACATCTTTCTATGCCTATGGCCTTAAGCTGAAAGCATAGAAAGTCTTAAAGAAGACCACTGCCTCAGTAATGCATCACGGAGAAAAAAATGCTATGCTGAGGCATTATCCATGCCCAGTTCTGCCTATGTCTTCCAAGGTCAGCAGGCATGGTGCTACAGGAACTGCCATGACTTAAACAAGCTGCACACAGGGAAGGGGTTCAAAGCTCCTTAGGCTGCTATTTCATTTCCCTTCAATATAGTTTTACAGAGGCCAAAGAAAATACCCTCATTGCTGGTCTCAATCCCATCATTAATTACCTCTCCCCACTGTCCTTCATACTTGTTCCTGGCCTAAAAGTTGAGAAGGGAATTCTCTCTCCACTTTCAAGGTGCTTGGCACATGGATTCTAGCTTTGATCTATTCTCCATCCATTTGCTTAAATATACATTTTGTATTACTGTGTCCTATATTTGATAGCCACACTGTGATATATTAGTTAGTGTGTCAGACTAGCACTGGGGAGGTGATGGTTCAAATCTCCAAACCCCACCCTACCCCAACTTTGAAGATCATTGTGGCCTTGGGCCAGTCACTATCTCTCAGTCTAACCTGTTATCATGGGGTGGGGAAGAAAGAAGAGACACATACCTCCTTGACCTCTTTGGAGGAAAGGAAGGATGTAAAATGTAGCAGAAGTATCTAATTCAGGTCACTTATGTGCTGTGGCTTCCCACCTACTTGGCAACTCCCTGTTTTGCGGTCACAGACAGGCAAAAGAAGGTTCTTTTTATTGAACTTCCTGGTGGGCAGCTGTGGATGGCTAATGAGAACATTCAGCTTGTTGGGTCACAAGTTGTGCATGCCTGACCCAATTTGTATTTACGAGCCAACAACACTTTATGATTTTCCACACCTGAGTGGTCACTTGCACCCGAACAGTGCTGCAATTATCCTTATTTCTTCCTTTAAAAGCATAAAGAACCTTACCCAAGGTGTAAAAGGCTACAGCACAACCAAATCAGTTAGTGTCACTGTGTAATTTTTCCAAGAGACACAACATTGCTTTGTGCTGGCACTTGCCATCCAGGAACAGGTCTGCAGCAGCACCTGGAAGAAGTCTTACCTGTGGAGGTGGGAAGCGCTGCTGAGAATATGCCGACTGCTGCTGCGACTGAGATTGAGGGTAAGATGCAGACTGTTGAGAAAGCGCCGAGGTAGCAGACTGCTGAGCTTGCTGCTGCTGGTAGGGTGACTGTGACTGCTGCTGGGAGTAGGGAGGCTGACTCTGTGGATGCTGCTGGGCAGCCGCTGACTGCTGAGGATACGGAGATGGAGACTGCTGATGTGGTGGCTGCGACTGCTGCTGGGAGTATGGGGGCTGGGATGACTGGAGCTGCGGAGGCTGAGACTGAGTTTGCTGTTGCTGATAAGAAGGCTGGGCGTGAGGGGTCTGAGATGGCGGCTGTTGGGCATAAGAAGGCTGCTGCTGCTGCTGCTGGGGATGAGGACTCTGCTGGTTGTAATAGGGAGTCTGGCTCTGCTGCCCATATCCACTAGGTCCCTGCTGTCCGTAAGGAGGGATCTATGCAAGGAAGAAAGAGAAAATGTAGGTGGAGACAGAGGCGTAGGAAGGGGGGGCGCCCTGGGTGCCATCGTGGAGGGGGGTGACAAATTATCAAGGAACAATTACTGCCCTACTAGGGTGGTTCATAAATTTTTTTTTTTGAAAATGCCTACTCCAAAGGTCTTATCTTACTACGCTAGGGATTATATAGTTATATATGAAATTTCAGGCATATCAGTTAACATCTTGACCCTCCTCCACAAAAATAGCTATTTACTTGGCCGTTCTCCTATGTCGTGAAGGCTGAAATTTCAATTTAGTGGAGCAGGGTCAAGATATTAACTGATATGCATGAAATTTCAGATATAGTTATATAATCCCTAGTTTAGTAAGATAAGACCTTTGGATCAGGCATTTTCAAAAAAAGTTTTTTTATGAACTGCCCAACCCTCCGCTGGGCTTCCCAGGTCCTGGAAAGTCAGGCTATAGAACAACAGTGGTAACAATACATTGAAGACAAGTAAATATTTTTTTTTTGGGGGGGGGGGTCCCAGAGCCCTAGTGCCACCATCTCAAAGAGGATAAAATGGGCGGACTTTGGTACACTTTTGCCCTGCCCTCCCCCAATGTCTTTCTCTCTATCTGAGCTGGCTCCCTGCCTGTTAAGTTACATGCGGGGAAACCTGTGTGGAGTTCCTCTCTGTGTAAAGTCTTCAAGCTGTTCCTGCACGCACCTGAAAAATCTGCCCCATTGTCAAAATTTATCTTTTCCCCCACCTCCAGTCTCCGTCGCTGTGTGTTAAAAGCATTCTTCTTTAGGCAAGCATACCTAGATGCTTAGGAAGTTGAAGTAATTTTAATCTTAATATTTTAGCTTTTGTGTATTCTAAAGTAGGATTGTTAATGTTTCTTGATTTTACTGCTGTGTTTTTTGTTTTGTTTAAAAACACTTTGCAGGTTTTTAAAAATACATTTTATTAAATAAATAAACAATAAATATAAATAAAATAACACAAGCCTAAACACAATCCACCCTGTAGATTTAAGTATTTGTCCACAGTTACCTGTTATCAGAGGCCCAGAATCCACATTCCTTTGTAAGAAAATATGAAATAATGTAAAACCATTTTTGGAGGCAAAAAATAAAAAATGGGGGGGGGGGTGTTTGACAAGAAATTTCCCACACCGGGTACCACCTGACCTTCCTACGCCTCTGGGTGGAGATCCAAACAAAGTGCAAAGATGCAGCCAGAAAATCTAATGCTACCCAGAAGGTTTAGGATTCTGTAAAGAACCTCTTTGCTGCTGCAGCTGGTTAAAGTATACTCAACAATAAATAACACACACTTTTTTGCTTATCTTGTGGCAACACTTCATCACACAAGAACTTCAGGCATTCTTGCCCATTACACTGGCATTTGGCCACTAGACACAAACAGTAATTCTATGCATTTCAGATTTTTAACATCAATCCGCAATTCACTTCTCCTTACCTGCTGTGCATAAGAGACGGTGCCCATTGCAGTTTGTGTCCTGCTTAGAGTTCCCATTGGGTATCTCTGGGGAGTCTGAGGCCCGTACGGCTGTCCTGGATATCCGTGGCCCTGCTGTTGCCCTGACTGAGGTCCCTGCTGTTGTGAGTATGGGTTGTTTCCTCCATAAGGCTGAGGTCTCATCTTCCCCATCTGATCCATTGGGCTGGATGGCTAGGAAAGAAAATTGTAAGATTTGTTTTAAATAGCAATTTGATATTTTGTAACTATATAAATGTTAGTCTTACTCATGAAAGGCAGACTTATCAGTAAAAAACAACAACATACAAACAGGGCAAAAGTCAAATACATTTCACTTAAAGTTGCCAACATATAAAATTATCCATGAAGAAAATGAAAATTCTCAGTCAACTAAGGCATAGGCATCATATTGTAGGTCACTACACAGTCCAAGGAAACTTCACCCCTCTAGAGTAAGTCACCTATTCCAAAATTTTATAGATGTTATTAGCATTAAATACCAGTAGACAAGTGCCTACAAGTTAAACAAACAGCTTTTAGGAGAACAGATTAACACTCATTACTTTCCTCACATTTGAGTTCAAATATACTTAATATGATGCCAAGTAGTTTGACAAAATACAAAGCTTCAATTTCCAAAGCACCCAAAATGCCATATTTATGTAAGTGTCATTGATATTATTTTATTGAGGCAGACATGCGTCTACTTTCTGAGTGTTAACCATGTTTATCTTGACTAAAAAAAAGTGGGACCACCTCTGCCAACACTCTCTTGTTTTTGTTCTGCCTGAAAAAGCAGTATGTAATATTGAAATCCATATACACCAGCAAGTTCTGGTTTGAAAGGGCCAAGGGTCTGAAAGACTCCCAAATAGTAAAAGGTTTGGGTTTGTAATCACAGTAATAAAACATGGTGCCCCCTCCACAAATCTTTCATTACAGCCCACCGTTTTGTACCAGTTACCCTATTCTCAAAAATTCCACTTAAACTTTGAATTGGGTATTTATCAGTGAATGTTGATGTGAGGAACAGCTGCCAGAGTTGAATACAGGGAACGATATTATACAAGAGACAGAAGCTGTTACTGGCAGGAAAAAAAGTGATACTGGCTCATTTGCAAGAATACATCAGGATAAATAAGGAAATACCAAACCCTGACTGAAAAGCGCTGGAGATTCTCTTCTGGACTGACACAGGGGAAATCCTTTCAAAAGGAAACCACAGGAATAGATTATCATGATTGCACTTCAAAAGCTGAAGGTCCTTCCACAGACATACATAACAGAGAAAGCGCTACTCCTTGATCATTGAAACCCCAACCCCCTGCTTGCAACTCACCTACATTCAAAGAAATGAGAAGCAATCTCAAAATTGCCAATTCCATAGCACTTTTCCAAAAACCCACATCTGTACAAAGTGAGAAGCCTGATCACCACACAGATATTTACAGTTACTCTCCTTGCACTTTTATTTTGAATAGACAATTAGCAATACAACAGACTTCAATAGCTACTGGCCTAATTGGTCCCAATTCAGAATTCTCACCTCCAAACAGCAGCAGCATCAAATACAATAGCTTTCCTACAAGGGTATTACTAAAGTAGTACTGTAGAGAATGTAATTAACCTAGGAAATGCCACTTTGCTCTCAGGTACAAGAGGGTCTAAATACTTTAGAAGCAGAATTAACACCTTTCCCCAATAATGCACTCGTAAAACATGTAAATGGAGCAGGAGCAGTGTACTGCAAGTTATTTTTGTGTGAAGAGCAACTCTTCCCCAAAATTTCTTAGTCCAACTTTATGACAATTAAACATACATGAGGTAACTGGAAATCTGATGTAAAACCACATAGCATATTCATTCCCCATTTGCGGTGACCTGCTCATACACAAATACCACTATGCATAGGACTGAAATCTTTTGAATCATGTGTTAGCAGTGACAGGCAAAGAGCTTAAAGATTCTGTTCTTTGGACCTCTTTGAGCAAGACCCACACCTTCCCAATTCCCACCTCTCTCACCACCTACCTAGACCAGGGCTCCTCAAACTTTAAACAGGGGGCCAGTTCACTGTCCCTCAGACACTGTTGGGGGCTAGACTAAAGAGGTGCCAGAAACATGCTCTTTTTCAGGGTTTTTTTTAAAAAAACACCTTTTTTCAAAATAATAGCCAGGATAGACACACAACAGGTGCTATCAGTAATAATATAAGTTACCTATACCTCACCTTTATACTTCATTTCTTCTGGGTTATTTTTGACCACTATTTACATGGAGATTCCCTTGTACAATAAACTGTTGTGATTGAGACTTCTCTTCTTGCTAATTCTATCTGCATTTGTTGCCTGTGTTTTTGGTGCTTCCCTAACTTTTAAGGCAGCCAAGGCCCCGTGTGCACAACAGGCCGCGAGGCACTGCTCCTGCATGGTGCCGGCCTGAGGGCAAGGGAGGAAGGTAAGGGTTGGCATGGAAGGGGTTCCTTCACCGCCGTCCCACCCTCTGGTGGCTTAAAGGGGCAGCATGCCATTATCAAGCAGCCAGAGCAGTTGGTAGCAACCATGTTACCAGGGCTTTGTTACACACACACACTTTTACCTCAGGGCTCTTCTTGATTGGCCACTTCAGAGCCTCGGGCCTTGCGGGCAGGCCAGGTTCAGGACCCTGGTGGGCCAGATCTGGCCCTCAGACCGTAGTATGAGGGCCCCTGGCCTAGACCCAAGGATAGTCAGTTGCTTCCTGGCTAAATGAAATATGTTTCAGCCACAGAACTAACAATGCTGTCAACTTTTCAGGGATCAGAAAACAATTGTTTCCTGGATAAAGAAAGCTTGCTATGACAGTGCCATAAATCTAGTTTCTGATAGCAAAAAAAAGCAGGGAGGCCCTTTTGTTCAAGGTTATTATAAAATTTCATGTCCTCACTGTTTACGATTTCCCCCATCATGTATCTATATATCTGAAATTCAGGGTAATTTACTTTTGTGCATTTGATGAATCGAAGAATTTTAGAGTTGAAAGGGATCCCAAGGGCAATGTAGTCCAACCCACTGTAATGCAGGAATTACAGCTAAAGAATCATTGACGGATGTATTCCAACCTCATTTAAAAACCTCTTATGGAGAGTCCACACCTTCCAGGATAGTCCATTTCACGGTCAAACAGCTCTTACTGTGAGAAAGTTCTTCCTAAGGTTTAATCAGAATCACCTTTGTTGCATTTGAATCAACTGCTTCAGGTTCTACTCTCGGAAGTCCACAAAATCTTATGCCATAATAAATTTGTTGAGTCTTTTAACGTGTACAAGACCCTTCTTTGTTCTTGCTACAAGAGTGTAACACAGCTATCCCTCTGGAAATTGTTACAAGGTTATCAGAGTTAATTGTAGAAATGAAGGCAAAAGACAAAGGACTTTTTAAAAAGACTGTGTATGTGTTGAGCAGAAGTAGAAATCAGATTCCTTGGATTATGGAGAAAATGAAAACCCCACCTTAGGTCTGGAATTCATTCCTGACCAGATTTGTCATCTGATTTATTATAATAATAATAAAAAAGTCTTGCTGGCTCTTTAACGGAGAGAAGCCCTAATTGATTCCCACAGTAATTAACCTGCATTTTACCTCAGAGTGTGCTAGTTAAGGAAGTCAGCACAGCTATTTATAACTCATCTCAAATTGAGGGCAGACTGCCTAAAATCTAACACATCCCAGCTGTACTCCTGTTTGAACTGGGGCCAAGGGAATTTTTTAAAGCAATCTTGGCACTGAATGAATGACACCAACACTATGAGAGCACGAGTGGTTGTGTTGTGGTGACGTAGCAGCGGAGGTGGAATGGGAAGGGGGGCAGTGTACTGTAATCCCTCTCCAGAGTGCTCTTAGTTCATAGGCCCCAACCCTCCGTCCCTGTACAGTAAAGCCAGGAACCACCCACTGAGAGCTAAACACAGGAAATGTGTTTTCCTCAAATGTCTTGAAGTGAGAAGCACATGGCTAATCTGCATAAAAGCAAAGCCACACCACCCCCGCCAGGAAGGTTAGCGCTGGCTCGTAATCTCTGACCAGGAGGCTGGCTGCTGGAGAGAACTTGGACCTGTGCCTGATAACCCAGAAAGAGTGGAGAGAACAGATGGGTAAGGACCCCAGCAGCAACAGCAACGGGTCATGTGACTCTCCACATGGCCTTGAAAGCACAAACTATTGTTTGGCCAACGGGGCTGCTGTACAAAAGACAGCAAAAATGCTTCCTATGCAGTTCAAGGAGAAGCAGCAGCTGCTCCAGTGGCGGCTTCTATTGGACCCTGCCACACTCAAGCTAGCTAGCAGAGAGGACAGAGACCACTGAACCCCTGGGACTTAGAAGCCACCAAACAGACGAAAGCTCTCACCAACAAAACACATATTTAATGCAGCTGGGCAAATGCACAGATGCAACCTCCATCAGCTCCCCACAGCTGAACGCAGATGGGGTCACGGGCTAAAGAAAGAAATTAGTTTTCTGTTCCATGTTAGGCGGGGGGGGGGGGATGTTGTCTTCCCTGTGCTGTAAACACCACACTATTTCAAGTCAACAAAGACATTCTCCTGAGATGCGGAGAATTGACCAGGCAAAGTTTTAGGTACACATTGCTGAGTTTAAATATGAAAATAGCTTTAATCAGGGGAGTTATTGTTGCAGCAAAGGGCTACTAGCTCTTTGTTTTTAGGAGCAATTTCATAGTTTCAGCATTAGCTGAAATGTTGGTGGCATTCAGATGTACAGTGGTACCTCGGTTTTCGAACGTAATCAGTTCCAGAAGACCATTTGGCTTCCGAAACATTTGAAAATTGAGGCGCAAAGGACCATCTGCAATTTCCATTGAGGAAATCGGAAACATGCAGCGGAAGCCATTCGACTTCCGAGGTGCATTCGAAAATGGAAGCACTTACCTCTGGGTTTTCAGCACTGAAAACCAAAACATTTGGCTTCTGAGACGCTCAAAACCGAGGTACCTCTGTAACACTTTTAGAATATGCTACAGCAAGCCTTAGGCCTACATGCTCCCCCTTCCCTGCTTTTTTCTTCAGCATGGCCATGATATCAGAAGCTTCTACAGTGGTACCTCGGGTTAAGAACTTAATTCATTCTGGAGGTCTGTTCTTAACCTGAGGTACCACTTTACCTAATGGGGCCTCCCGCTGCCGCACGATTTCTGTTCTCATTCTGAAGCAAAGTTCTTAACCCGAGGCACTATTTCTGGGTTAGCAGAGTCTGTAACCTGAGGTACCAGTGTACTTTCCTTTCAGATTAACCATTATTTAGTGTTACAACCCTAATCACGAGTTTATGAAGCTTCTTTGTTTCAACAAGACGTAGTTAAGATTAACCACAGTTTGTCTAAATTTGATCATCTTGACAAATTAAGATTAATCTAAAAACAGAAGTGAAAGCTTCCAAACTTCTCTTCTGATCACACTGAAGGGGGGGAGGGTGCAGGAGAAAGCACAAACCTAAGTCTCATGCTGACTCACCCGTCTAAACACTAGTCTATGGTTTTTCACTATATCCGAGTGAGTTCATGAAGAGTCATGCTTCTAGGAAAGGCACATGTATTTTTGCTTGGCTCTAAAACTTCTCTCACTTAGCTGCAACAAATATAGTACTGAGTAGCAAGGGGCTATACCAGCTTAGGTAAAGGTAAAGGCACCCCTGACCATTAGGTCCAGTCGTGGCCGACTCTGGGGTTGCAGCGCTCATCTCGTTTTATTGGCTGAGGGAGCTGGCGTACAGATTCTGGGTCATGTGGCCAGCATGACTAAGCCGCTTCTGGCAAACCAGAGCAGCACACGGAAACACTGCCAGAGTGGTACCTATTTATCTATTTGCACTTTGACGTGCTTTTGAACTGCTAGGTTGGCAGGAGCAGGGTCCGAGCAACGGGAGCTCACCCTGTCACGGGGATTCGAACCGCCGACCCTCTGATCGGCAAGTCCTAGGCTTTGTGGTTTAACCCACAGCACCTTAACCCTTGCTAAAGGCACTACTTGCTGCAGGTATCTCTAGTTAAATCAAGTTGTTCCCCAACAATTCTTTATATTGCTCTGTGAGATCAGGAACTGCTTATTTGGAATTTCCCAAAGAGGACCATATACATGCAGGAAGAACCAATGTTAGAAACTGGGATAGAAAAGCTGGGAGCCAAAACAGAATGTTTAGTTGCCTGGGGGGGGTAGGCAACACTTTTTATTTATTATTTTTATAAGCATGAATTAATATACAGTTCACCTAAGTGACACATTTTATTTTGGTGTTTACAATAAAATATTAGTACCATACTTCAGTTTTCAAAACACTTTCTTTATTGCTAACTCCTTAACACATAGTCTATCCTTAAGATATATGTTGATGCATTTCAGTAATCCTTGAGTGTCAGCCAGGCACAAAAAATGGCACCCAGACTTTTTGAGGTGCTCGCAAATGGTGAGTCTTTAGGCACAGAATGAGCCTGGGGCTATGCTAATTTCGAACCCTGGGAAGAACACATCAAATTCCAATGAAGAGACAATACATCCTTAAAAAAATATTTTCCCATAGCAGAATCCTCAAGCGGAAGATCCCTCCAGAGTCTGGCAGACACAAGTCAGATGTTGGGTCAAGGTAACCTCTTAAGATTCATGGCTGAGGTTTCAAACCAAGTCTAACACACTCCTTCAATCCACTTCTAGCGACTCTGAAGACTGGAGAAGGGACCCACATAAGAATATTTTGGGGGGAGGGAGAGGCATGGCTTTGTTTTTTGCAGTCTTCAGATGAGGGCTAGACCATATGGAAAATGAACAAGATTTCACCTGGATTTATACTCGGGGTGTATGACAGTATGGGGGGGGAAGGGGGCCACTGGAGGAATCTACAGTACATCCAATTTATCCAAGAAAGTAACTTAATTAAAATGTTATAGAAGATGTCATTAGTGTCTTGTGCAGCCTACACTGCAGCTTTTTTAAATTGTTGTTAGTACAGAATCAGGAAATTGTAGTTATTCCAGATTAATATGCTCCAAATACAAAGCTATGGGTTTGGGGTACTCCTTTTATTTGATACTCTTTTTGAATGATTAATTACCTCCATTTTCAAAAGGCCAAAAAAGACACTTGAAATAACCCACAGGAATTAAAACAGCAGCAAAAAAGTGGGAAAACACCACATTATGCTTTTTGAATTTTATTGTGCTGACAATATACACAATTCATTTTCAGCTTTCTGAACTTGTAAAAAAAAAGGGTGCCTAGACATTCCCTTGCGGAGCCAGTAACTAGGTTCTAGGTTTATGGGGCCATTTGGCGAATAGCTTTTATTCCTGGGTTTCTAACGCTGCTTTCCACATGGCTGCTTAGCATGTATATCTTTATATGTATGAACCTGTAGCCAATTGGTTCCTGTGGTAATTGGAAGCCCTAACACTTTAGACCCACCCAAATCCCATCTTCGGGTTAATCTCACAAGTATAAGTATTTTCAAGTTTTCGTGTTTGTCACAAAGCCTTAAGTTGTGTCCACCCAGCACCGCCTATATGCAGTGGCGTAGCGTGGGTTGTCAGCACCCGGGGCAAGACAAGTAATTTGTGCCCCCTAACCCAGGGATTTGCGCACCCTAACCCTAACCCACAGGTGTTGTGCCCAGTGCGGTCGGGCCCCCCTGCACCCCCCACGCTACGCCACTGCCTATATGTGAAAGACTAACCACAGCTCGCAAGTATTAATTGGCAACATTGCTAGTATTGCACTGCAGTGGCAGACTTTGGGCTTTCAAATTTCAGCAGCGCCCTGTGCAATGCCAAATTCTGGCACCCCCATACTTCTCACCTTCTGTTCTAAGGCATTGTTGTGGGGGGGCCTGTAGCAGCCTTTTGGCTCAGTGCAGATGAACCAGTCATGCTCCCCTAAATCTGCCTATGTGCACTGCACCTATGAGAACATAGTAAGGATCTGTTGGATCAAGCCAGTGGCCCATCAAGTCCAGTATTCTGTTCTCAGAGGGGTCAACCAGTTAAATATGGGAAGCTCACAAGCAGGACTTGAGCACAACAACACTCTCCCTTCCTGTGGCTTCCAGCAACAGGTATTCAAAGCATACAACCTCCAAAAGTGGAAGTAGCTACAAGCAACTCTTGCCAAGGTGGGCACTTGTAAAATTGTATAACTTCCAAGCCATGCTATCAGTACCACTTGTCTATAGCAGCGCTTGTAGGACAAATAGGCAAGTCTAGGTAGAATTAACTGAGTGTAAGCTTATTGGGGGAGACCTCTCTTTTGTTACTGTGAAAAGCACCACACACATTAACTAGGCATATAATACTTGGCCATGCTCAGTAGGCATTCCCTTCAAACAAACTGAGCCAAGCCATGCCAGCCACAGTTCTATTTATTGTATGCGGGGATACAGCTTCACACAAGTATGAAATGCGGGTGGGATTTCTCCAGATAGTAGGACTGGAAAGTAGACAATGATTCCGCAGTATTTCTCAATCAGGGATGGATCTGCCTATTTCCATCCCATGTCACTTTTACAGTTGATCACCACTAATTCCACTTTGCCTGTTTCTATATTATTTTTAAAAATAATAATAATAACCCACATTTATATGTGTTTTGATTGTATCTGTACTTCAAAATATGCATTGGGCAGAGAATGGTGTCACAATATTTGAAGTTGTGTAAAATTCAGTGGGCAGCTAGGTAAATCTACACATTGATCCAGCATCTCTACTGTCAGAAGCAGCATGAGTTCTTTGAAGGATTAATAGAAGTGACAGTATAATATCTAAATATTGGGTGACAGGAAGAAAAGAACAAGAACCAAATATACTTCAGATACAGTATAGGTTAGAAATATGAAGAGGTCATAAATACCAGTGCTATTTTCACACCAAACCCCAATTTTAAAGGTCTTAATTAAGTTTTATTTTAAAATGCATTTCTCCTCCCTCATACACAAGATAATGCCTCTTCTAAGATTGTGTATATCACCTGTGGTTAAGTACCTGCATTAGAAAACTCAGTTTAAAAGAAATTTACTAATTAAACAGAGGTAGCCTTTAAAAAAATGAAAATTTTTCATCTAACCAGTTAACTGATTAAAATAAACTGAAATGAATTAAGTAATAATGAATTAACATCAGCTAGATCACTCTGGTATCGGACACATTTTTCCTTTACTAATGTTGTACATTTCAAGAGGACTAAAGACACAGAATTATGATTGCCACTATTGATAAAAGGAGATACTGGATGTGAATAGCCTCTCGTACAGGAACTAGTACCAGAAGCATCACACCAATGTGTCTTGATTGTGATAATGGCTCCCCTCCCCACCCCCCACTTGTAGTATGAGGCTTTCCCATAAACTGCAGTAGCTGTAATTGCTGCTGTCATGCCTGAATAACACAAACTACCAACGTTGTTGTTAATGTGTACACACACACACACACACACACACACACACACACACTGTAAGGAATGAAAGTTAACAGAAAACCATTTCTGAGCTATAGCCTATCCAACCAGAAGTTTGTTGATAATATACGTAGAGTCCTTTTGCAAGTCCTTCCTGTCTAATGAATAAGTCTGGGATAGCTGTCTAGACACACAATAAAAGGTGATTAACAGAAAAGGCATTTCACATGGCTATAACTGAACTTCAACCAGATTTCAAGACCATAATGAAATACAGAAGTATGGTAGTTCAACCAGTCTACTTTGCAGCCCAAGCAGCATAACAATTCACTTAAATTATATGAAGCCCCTCCTGTTCCAAGTTTATCCACCTCAACATCTAGTTGTGCTATGTTTCCTATCAGGCGATATCCAACAATAGCCATACACAGAGCAGATACAATAAAATCAATGGCTCTACACGTGAGTATGACTGGGTTAGAAATATACAGCTAATCCCAAAGAAGCCATCACATTTTTTAAAAGAGGAGAAAAATCACAGTGAAGCAGTGGAGACCCAAAAGTGCTAAGAGCTAAGATGAGTAATGTGGCTGTGGATCCACTGGAGGCACTCAGCAACCTGGGAGTAGAACATCAAAGATAGGACTGTACACTATTAGCATGATTACTGGAGTAAATAGGCCGTCAATACAGTGGGGTAGGGGACAAGGAATATAAGGCCTTTAGTGGAGTCTAAAAAAATCTGTTGGCAGAAGCGACAGTTCACACATGGCTTTTAAGAAATCTGAAGTTCCCAAAAGGAACAAGAAGTGCCCTACTGGGTCAGGTCAGTAGCCATATAGTCAGGCATCCTGTTCTCACAGTGGTCAACCAGATACCTATGGGAAGCCTGAAAGCAAGACATGAGTGCAAAAACCCTCTTGAGATTCCCAGCAACCTGTATTCAGAAACATACTGCCATAGGCAGTGGAGGTCAAGTACAACTATCATGGCTGGTAGGAAAGAAAAAGGTGGAGGGTCAACTGTGACAGTCACAGCAACAGTCAGGAGAAAATCCAAACCAGAAAGGTCACACAAGCAATACTTAAGAGAGGATGAGATTAAGAGTGGCAATAGGTGAGGAAGTCATTCCAAAGGATGGAAATCAAGTTGGAGGGGAGGTAGCAAGAGGCTGCTCAGTCACAGACAATCACAATGCAAATGCTGAAACCACCAAGGAGCTTGCGAAAACATTTAAGAGAAAGGCAGCATACCAAGCATCAAGGCCTGAAATAAAGAAAGAGAAGGGGAGTCATGAGGCCAATACAACCAATGCAGAGATGCAAAAGGAAGTGGAGATCTATAAAAAGCAGCTTAATGATTGAGAAACAATGGAAGGGTAGACACCTGGGAGCACTTAGCCAATGCTCTCACCATGTTTGGGGGGCAGTATACCTATGAGAAAACTAAAAACAAAGAATGACAGCAACTTTTGCAGGATGAGGAGAAAGGGGGGGATCTAGATAAGAGCAAAGTCTTGAAGAAATCATGGGTTGGGGGAGATAACTGCTTTTGGGGCAACTCAATTCCAGCAGCAGCAGAAAAGAATCCAGATGGCAGCTAGGGAAGCAGGGTGGTTGACTGCTGTGGTGCTAAGAGACAAATTAGCAGAATACCAAAGGTAAGAATTGGGACACATATAGTGCAGGACTTTGAGAATGGAGAGGAATGCAATGCAGCGTCAGGGAAATGGGAGCCCTAAGGAATTAAATCCTCCTTCTGTAGCATGCAAGCTACCTCAAAAGCTGCAAAACTGGGTGAGGGGCCAGCCTGCCTGGGAAGGCCACAAGGGACAAGAGCTAGAGTCTCATTCCCACCTTCCAGCAAAAGCAATTTCCCAACCTTTATATCAATGTTTTAGCAACAGTCATCTGAACTGAAATTCCCCCTTGAACTTACTTGATGCTGAGCCAACCCAGCTCCCTCAGCCTTGTCTTGCAGGGCATGTATTCCATACTATCAAAATCCTTTAGTTTTCATGCTACTGGTCCCCAGTGGAAACTCAAAATTGTCCCTGACGCCCAGACTGCCATCAAGGACAGACATCAGTCACGTTAAGGTAGAATGGAAACAGAGTACTACACACCCAGGCCAAAACTGTGTCAACTAGTGCTAACACCCTACACACTCAAAGCACATCTCTTTGTAGATATAGTTTACTATTAAGGCCCTACTCAAGGGTTCCCAAAGTCTGAATCTTGCCCTCCTTCCTTCACACTTTTCATTCACATCCAAACAAAAGCCAGGTCCAGGGGAAAAACAAAACAAAAAGCAACTAACTGCTATCATTAATGGACTGTGTATTTGTAAAACACTACTATTAAACAGCCTCACAGTCTTTACTTTTTCATTAAAAGTTACTACCCATTGAGCTCCTTACTATTTACAGTTCAAGCTCAAATCAGCTTTGTTCCATTCTGAGTAGACCCAGGTTAGCCATGCCTATTAATGTCAATGGGTCTACTCTGAGTAGGGATAGCACTGAATAAAACCCAGTGGTTTTGTATCAGATAATCCAACTTGGGGACAAATATATATCCAACACACCTGCAAATGTAACAACTAGTGCCAACTCAGCTGATTTAACTCCAATATCCTATGGGATTGGCATATGCTGCTTTTGTAAAATTTCACATGGAGTAACTTTCATGAGGAGAGCCAGAACATTGCAGTGGTTACACTGTCAGACTAGCTCTTACAAGACCAGGGTTCAAATCCCAATTTCGTCATGAATCTCACTGAATTGTCCTTGGCAGGTCACAGTCTCTTGGCCCACAGGGTTACTGAATGGGTAAAAAGGAGAAAGGATGAGAACCCTGTATGCTGTACTGAGCTCCTAGAAGGAAAGACAGGATGCAAGCAATGTAAACTACAGTATAAACAAAACCAAAAGCCTTCTCCATGTGTTTTAAAATGCCATATTATAGCAAAAGCTTCTATTTGTGGCAAAAAGCGCACATCTACCATCTACATATCAGTTCAGATGGATTAATTGGACTGCTTATAAAAGCAAAGTTAGCAACACCAGGAGTTGTTCAGCAAGGAGAGGAATCCCTGGCTACAGATGAATAGATACTGAAATTCATATTACACTAATGCCAGGGGGAAAGGAGGAACAGCAGATGCTGCAAACCTCCCAGTAGGATAAGAACAAGTATAGCAGGAAACCATAATACTAGGAGGCAGAGCCAATTTCAATTCTTATGATGATAGCAAATCCTGAAGCAGAGCTCTCTGGATGATTTTCAAACACCATGGGTCACATCTAGTAACAGTTTCACTAGATAGAAGAAAAGGACAACTTCGGGTTGAGGTCGTCACACCAGACACTCATCAAGGCATAACTTTGTGGGCAACATTCAGTACTTCTATTAATTTTGCATACATGCAGCATTTCATTGTTTCTTACAACAGCCATGCAAGTTAGGCCATTATTCCAATACTCAGACAGCGGGAGTTGCTTGCCTAAGACTCCCCAGCAGGATCAGGGCCACATGAAGTACAGCAGTGGTCTCCAGTTTTCAATTCAAACTCTTGTAGCCAATATACGTAGTTACACATTTGGAATGTAAAGAAATGTAATTGTTTACAATTCTGTTCTTTGCAGTTACTTTCTTTTGAGGCAGCAAGCAGAGCAAAAACATTTTGTTTTTATTTGCCAATCACATGCTTCAAAAAAGCCTCAGGGCAGCTTTATGTACGTGTGTGTGTAGCATTTTACATTGCACAATCAAAATTTCATTGTAAGAGTGTTTTGCATATTATTTTGGTATTGTGTTAAGGGATGTCATTGATAGATACTTTTGAATGAAAAGCGGGGTACAAAATGTTAAACTGAAATGGAATTAATCTTATTACATCAATCAGTATTTTGAAATCAGGTTTTCACTCCTGTAGCCAGTGGCTACAAAGAAGAACAATCACAGCAAACCACCACAAACAACTAAAACCCCACCTTCTCCACTTTGCTAAGATAATGTATGTTCCACGTGATCAGTTAAGATGAAACTTTAAAGTGAAGTTTTTTTTAAAAAAGTGAATACAGTGGTACCTCTGGTTACAAACGGAATCTGTTCCAGAGATCTGATCATAACCAGAAACCGCTCATAACCTGAGGCACCACTAGTGAAAGTACGCCTCCCGCTGCACACGTGCCTCCTGCAGGGCATGTGCCTCTGGTGCACGATTTCCGCTCACAGCCCAGGGCAAAGTTCGCAACCAGAGGCATTCGCAACCAGAGGTACTACTGTAGATGAAGTGCTCTTTTATGTGAGGGAGCAAATCAAACAAAATTTGAGGCCTATAGAAATAAATTAGCACCTCCTAGAACAATACAGTGGTATCGCTAGTTACGAACTTAATTCGTTTCGGAGGTCCGTTCTAAACCTGGAACTGTTCTTAACTAGAGGCGTGCTTTCGCTAATGGGGCCTCTTGCTGCCGCTGCGCTGCTGGCACACGATTTCCGTTCTCATCCTGGAGCAAAGTTCTCAACTTGAGGTAACTCTTCCAAGTTAGTGGGGTTTGTAACCTAAAGCGTTTGTAACCTGAGACGTTTATAACTTGAGGTACCACTGTACTTTGTTCTAGGGCATGGACAGCCAACATGGTACCCCTCCAGATGTTGGACTAAAAGTCCTAGCAACACTGCCAACTGTCAGGGATGGGATTTGTAATACAACAACATCTGGATGGCACCAAGTTGGTTATCCCTGTTCTACAGGATGCAATGTCATTCCCATACTATATCACCACCACCATGCACAGATATTAACGATGCTAGGGTATGGGGAAAGAATTTCTCACTACAGAATCAGGAGTCATTTCCCAAGCTTTTCCTGTAGTAGCAAACAAAGCTAAGAACCACTACTGTTGAGCCAGTATGTTCCAGTCAAAGAGCCGAAGACTTGGATTCTACTGCTGTTAAGAAACCTAAGTGTTCTGGGACAAATCTCACTCTGATAAAATGAAAAAAGTGTACTACTATGAAGACAGAAGAGACAGAAACACTAAAGTACTCTGCACAGACAGATCCTTAACAAGGCACTGCAAGACCTGCAGACTATGTGACAAATCAGACATCACCCAATACTACAAAGCTCGTAGAAATATTTCCCATATTGATTAATTCAGAGGCAAACACCTTTTAATAGTTAAGATTTCTTTTCTAGGGAAAGACAGGTCTTCTAGAGATTCCACAGTGAGGCCACTGTTAAGCTTGGTATTCCTGTTTAATTATTTACATCAAGTTAATAAATGCCAGTTATTTCTCTTATACCATCAAGTTAATAAATACCAGTTATTTAGTCCTACAGCCATCTGGCCTAAATTCACCAACCTTCATTCAGGAAGCATGACTTGCAACATGAAGTATGAACGAAGACCATTGCATACAGTTGGACTATTGAATCAAAATGGCACCTGGCATCCAAACATTGACAAAAATCATCACTCACACCCTGAACTCTCAAGCCAAAGTTGGTGACAATATCTTAGGAGGTGGCCAAACCTATGCCCCAAAATGAGCAGTCACACAAAGTCATGTTTCAGTCCGCCATCTTGATCCAAAATGGTGATGGCACCTAAACATCAACATAGGCCCCCACGCCCACCTCAGAAACCCTTGTGTCAAGTTTGGCAATGGTATCTCGATGCTACAACCTGGCATAGCATCACAGGCACAGGAATCCAACCCCCATCTCCAAGGAAGACGGAGCCTGTAATGTTCAAATTTTATTTTTATGTGCTTTTATCTGAGATAATTCCAAAGTTTAACTAATTTTGAATATTTTCAAAGTTCCACCTGACAACCACAAGCGTACTTCTGTTTTCATGGGGAAACACTGCCCTGCCAAATGAATTTTGCTTCTGGAAAGTTTGGAACATCCTATGAATAGTTGCCAGGAAATGGTCCTAATGAATTCAAAGGTACCTGCCTCCTAGTAACTGCAATCTTGGTCTTCAAATAAATGGCCATGACCCGTGTGGTCAATCTGTTTTGCAACATGTACTAATGAACCTTGAAACAAATGGTGAATGAAAGTTAAGGACATTTATCATATAATATTAATATTGAATCTAACAGTGTTATAAGTAAGGAATTCAACCTAGTAAAAGTGAACTTGAGAGGACAATATACTTTCACCGTGTGGAAAGTATGAAAAGCATTTTATGGTTTTCCAAGCCAGTGTTCATTCCTTAGCAGTCATACAGACCATTTCTTTCATCTCTGTTAATTCCTTCCACTCCATGAACCTCCTAGGAAAGAATCAATATGAACTTATGGAGGTAATCTGTACAAAGAAAAGACTGTCAGACCCCATCCCTACCCCAATTCAGCAGGCAGTACCATGGCTGAACACCTCTGCTCACTCAAGAGAGAGCAAATAATTTGACAGTGGCTGCTATTATGCTTGGTGAACATATTAATATCGAAGTTGTTGGAGGACAGGACTTGTCACATATTTGGCAAGAAGCTCCTACAGCACTAACATATAACACACTTCACTAGATCACTGGCAACTTCCTAAACTACTATCTAGGTTCTTCAAAACACCAACTAACACCTTCATATCTGAATTTCAGACAACCAAGTATAACCTGCCAACAAATCCATAAATAAAAAGGTCCAACTGCTAAAACACCATCACTGGACTTGGATTAAATTCCAAACATATGTCTGTGTGCATCTTAAATTCCCCAAGAGGGAAATTTGTATACTGAATCACATGGTTATTGGAAAGGAATATATTGAAATTACACAGCTTGAATATGTTCTCAAATATCTTCCATAGAAACTAGACGTTTTCTTAAGATTACTGTACAATTTCACTCAGGAGCACTTGATTCCTCTAGAAGCAATGCTACAATTGTTACCAAAGTTGCCTCACTAAACTGCTGAGCAATGCCAAGACCTGCAAGTCCAGGTGCATAGAGAAATATGAATCCCTCCCCAACACAAACCTAATTATATCACATGGGCAGATCACTATACCTTTTTGTAACAAGCAATACATTAATCCCAAGAGAAGCAGTTCTTCCTGTTCTAGCCTTGTTGGTGCTTATTCCACCCTCTGTGTGCCTCATAAGGCAAGTTTGGGCATTATTACTTTAAACACAGAGCATAAAGAAAGAAATGCACTAAGGAGGAATGACCTTGTAGTTCAGGCACAGGACTAGAAATCAAAGGCCTAGCTTCTGTCCCTAGTTGTTGGAACAGGCACACCACCATTTTGGGAAAGCTAAAGCTTCTTTGTATATAGAAGTAGCATGCAAGAAGAACATTGAAAACAGAAACAAATAATGTCTAATACAGAATAAGCTTTCACTGGCAAAAAAAGCCACTAACCAAATGTTTCTATGTGAATTAAGTTTCACAACTGAATTAATAGATTTGTAACTTTGGAAGAGCTGCATTATTCAGCACTATGAAAAGTACTGGAAAGAGAATGCTGAATCTAGGTCTGCTGGGGGAAAACGTTCTCTTCATTGCTGTCCAGCCCATCATGAGCACAACACAACAATTAAATAGTCACTTGATAATCCAAAATGAAGGGGGTAGTAAGAAAAATACAAAAACCCATATATTCATGTTTAAACAAATGAAAAGTCATAATATATACCTGGAAGGCTTAGTTTTTCCACAAAACTGTCCAATGTGTTTTCAGGTTATACAAGTGGACCTGCAATAAAATGTTGCAGTGCGAAGTACTCCTGTTCAGTATACCACCCAGCAAGCCTTGTCTTTTTCTGGGATACTTCATTCTATTCCCACACTTTTCCATTAACCCTCCTCCACGCCATAACAGTTAATCAGCATTTCTTGCCCATTCAGCATACTCAGTCTTCAATGGTCTATTCGTTACTGGGGCTTCACATCCCCCTTTTAGAGCCCCGATTCTTTTGAGGTTTAATTGAACCTGCAGATAGCACACTCCCTCCTCGTGCAAGAATGTGTTGTTTTCACTGCACAGGTATCCACTCACCTCTAAATTTGGGAGATTAGGGGAATGGCACACACATACAATGCTTGTAACTGTTCTCAAGCTGTTCAAAATATGGATTTTATGATAGCAAAGCACCTAGGTGTCTATGCCACCTCCCATTTTACTTTTACCTAATATGTATGTATAGCAACAGTTTCTATGACAAGGTGGTTAAAAAAATTTCTCTCCTAATATTTAAAACGTTGTCGTTTTAGTTAAAATTTGTACCTATATGTTTATGGGGGGGAAAGAGAATTTCAAAGAACATTTATCAACTACCTTTTCTTCTTCTTTTTTGGGGGGGCCTTAAGAGCAATATACAGGTAAACTAGGAATATAGTGCTACATCCTGTTCTGGATGGGTTGCATTTTTCCTTAAGGAACAGTCTCACAACTTTAGTGTACTTACTGGTCTGATTCTTATTTTAGATGTTCACACAGTACCAATGGCATAAAGTACCTTTCACAAGCTTTGATTAAAATGCCAATTTTGATCCCTCTTGTACAGGATCGCATGCTTCCGGTCACAACTGCATATGGGTCTGCCTTTGAAGGCAAATTTTAAACACCAGCAGATGCAAGATATAGCGTTGATTCCAATGCTAGTCCTACTCAAAGCAGACCCCTTGAAATTACCTGACACAACCAGCTTAGGTTCATTAATTTTGATAGGTCTACTCTTGAGAAGACCTTAGTTGGCTACACCCCATAGCAGCTAATTATTACTTAGAACTTGCCACAGGGAACATCGTGCTATTGTTAAAAAACAGCTCCACTGGCATCCACTGTGTGTCTGGGCACTATGCAAAGCATGGGTCCTAAGCTTTAAAGCCCTAAATGGCTTGGGCTCAGGGTACTCCTTGTCCCCACATAAATGTACCTGTGTGTTGGGCTCATCAGTGAAAGCATACAGGTGCTTCTGTTTTCCGGAGGAGAGGGCCTTCTCTATTTATAGAACACTCACACCTCAGAGGGGTTTGCCTACCATTAGAACAGCTCTTCTCTCTACAACTTTTCAATTAAGAGCAAGGATGTTGTACTGCCTCTCCATAAATTTTTGAAGCTACTTAAGTCTATTCCTACTTTTTCTATTTTATTGTGATCGTATGGGTTCTTGATTGTTCATGATGTTCTTTGAAAGTCACCTGGTGAATAGGGCTGGGTGATGTTGCATTTTTAACAACATGATGTATCACTAGCTAGGTTTACCGCAATGTTAAAAGAAGCTACATTGGCCCCTGGCCCCAGCTGAGCAAGCTCCAATGTCCCTGCCACTCACACGCAAGCGGCAGGGACCTGGGGCTCCTTTTTGAGGTTCCCTCTGTCTTCACCAGTGTGGGAGGTGGGTGAGCTACCTCGCACACACCCCACTCCACAAAGACAGACCAAGTGGGAGTAGCCAATTGCACAGAGCCTGTCAGGCTCCATGTGTTTGACTGCCTTCAGTTTCGCCCATGCAGGCGCACTGCCTCTTGCCTCGCTCCCCAGCTGAGCAGCTATGGAAGGAAGAGTGGGGTTAGGGCTCTCAGAGCTAGGGAGCAGGGGCTTCACGCTCCCCAGCTGAGCAGCCACAATCCCACTCCTACTTGCGTACAATATTGATATATCACCCAGGCCTACTTGTGAATGTAATGTATCAATAGTAAGCCTGGACACAGATACTTCAAATAAAAATAAACCTGCTAACAAATACACTGCCCAAATCATTTTACAGGATTAAAAATAAACTGCCTTCTCTCCCTCCTCCCATTCTTAGCAGATTTCATTAAAGTACAACCAGTACACATGAGTTCACAACACAGATTGACCAAATATGAAATCTACGTCCATATTTTGCCATTACAAATGCAGGAAAATGGAACCACATTGGTGAGTGGGTTGTATCAAATTACAAGAAAAAGTTCAAACACCTGCCATCATATAGAAAATTGATTTTTAGTCTATGGCTTGGGTCATATTTCAAGGGTCATTCACTCAAACTGATCACCATCGTAAGATGGAGCTAGTTAACAATGAGCACACATCTGTGAAATACTTCTCTAAAGCCAGCATAAGCAATTTTAATGAAAGTGAAGCACCAAGAGAATAAGCTTGTCAGCAAAGATAGCCCAAACCAGCAGATGCTGAGGGTCTATAGTAGAGATCCTTGAGGTACTGCATCTATCAGAGCGAAAATGGAAAGATGGGAACAGAGATCTGACCAAGAATGGCAATTAGGTATGCTTTTGCATGCTCCACCCTATTGACCTCAAATGCAACCCCCAAAAGAGTTATATATTTCATTCCTTCAAAGTGAAATGAATTCCTAACTGCATGATGTCTCTCTGGCTGTAATACAATTGGGCTGGGGGATGAAGAAATTAGAAAGGTACTTTTCCAGCCTTTCAAACAAGTCAAAAAAGTTGCCAGCCTACATTAAGTCATTTGTTGCCTTAAAAAAATATCCAATCACCTTCCAGGTTCACAACATGGTCACCCAGAAGTCCATTCTTATTTGGCATAGCAGGTGGGCAGCTATTTAGAAACCTGGTTGTTGTTGTTGTTTCACAAATATAAATAAATCTTAAAAGACTGAAGTTCACCTATTTAGAATAAAAGTGCGCAATGCTATTGATCAAGTGCAGATGTAGTGTTGTTTCCTAACCATGGCTCAGAATGAAAGCATACCACAGACTCTTCTCCCTGCACCCTATTGTCATTAATTTATTCCTCCCATTGGCTACAATTTCTATCACTACAGGTTTAATGTATGTACCATGGTTAGGTTAAAACAGGAAAGAGGGAAAGAATGGCTTCACATTTGAAATTTTGTAGCACAATACTCATTTGCCAGCCATTTCCTTAGCCAGTAAAGCGAGAAGAGCGCCGCAACCCCAGAGTTGTCCGCGACTGGACCTAATGGTCAGGGGTCCCTTTACCTTTACCTTTTAAGGAACAAAGGAACATTGCAATCTTAACATTTTTACCAGAACACTGACTGTCAACTCAAAAGTTCTTAAAGCTGGAGCCTCCTCTCTAGTTAGAATATGCCTAATTTCTAATTTGAATCCAAGAAGCTTTAAAAATTCAGGCAGTTTCCTCTTCATATTCACATTTTAAAAGCTCCTGGTGCCAGAAAGATCCCTCCCTACAGGGCACAATTTGTGAATGAACTATTACAATATTACTACTCAACATTAAGCCAAAAAAAAAAGACAGTTGAAATGACAGTGGAAAGAGACCAATTAGTTTAGAACATTGGCAGGAGATTCTGACCAGAAATGGTTCATAAAGCAACAGTCCCATTGGCTCCACAGTACATAACTCGATTAAGAACCTTGGCATAATATTATTACTATACAAGTTATTGTACAAATTAGCAAAGGGGGGTTTAGCCACCCCCAGCAGTAGACTCAGCATTTGAAGGGCAATACAACTGGACTTCACTGCATTTTACCCTCAAGATGCACAAGCTTTAATTCAGGGGTGGGCAACACTTCAATCTACAGACTTAGAAACCACCTTTCCAAAACAAGAGTGCCTGCCCTCATGCACAAGAACAAGATATGATTCAAGAACCATAAACAAAAGCCAGATTAAAAGCTGTTCAGTTTAAAAACAAAAAAGCCCAAACTCTGGTGCATCAAGAGAAGACAATTCTCTGTGAACAGATTTAGAATGTAGACACTGTGGCACTATGCCAAATCATAGTGTTACCAACCATACATAAAAAGCTTATACACCATCGTTTAGGCTTTCTGATGCACAGCAAGCAAACCATGACTTAGATCTACTCTACATTCGTTTTCCATCTGCTTAGCACTCTGCTTCTTAAGTTCCTAAATTGTCTCTCTTCCCCATGCTGGGGCATCTGAAGTAGAGCAACAGGCCTAAACGTGGCTTGTGAATTCAGACGTAACAAACCACAATTAATATGGACACTAGTTTGTAACTGCGGATTCAAACTGTGGATTATGATCCTCACTTACAAACTATACCTTGCAAGGTGGTGCATGTTCAGAGGTAATGCCACCAGCAAAGTACACATAGAACAACGTACTGTGAAAAATAAAAACCAAATATGTGAAAGAACAAATCCAACAGCGTGAGCATATCATCAATACAGAAACAACTAAAAAAAGCCTCCTTAAACATTGCCTTATGCACTAGCTAAAAAGGAAGCAGTAAGGGGGTGTAACACACCACTCTCAGGCAGCAGTTTCTGCAATCTTTACAAAGTGTGGTTTAATGTTAAGTTTGAATGCATACTGTGGGATCTAAACATGCAATGGATTGACATTTTACACATCCATGAAAACTGTATATAGAATCATAGAATTGCAGTGTTGGAAGGGACCCTGAGGATCATCTAGTCCAACCCCCTGTAATGCAGGAATATGCAACTGACCCATACAGGGATTGAACTTGCAACCTTGGCATCATCAGCACCATGCTCTAACCAACTGAGTTTTCTAGTCTCTGCTAATCTCCATGGTATGGTGGTAAAGTTTATATTGGATACAACTTTCCAGGACTATAGTATTTTCATTTGCATCATTAGAAGACAAGACAGGCTGCCCACACCTATATAGGAGCCAATTTCCCCCAGGAGGACACATGACCAAGTTATGGATGTGCAGCGCATTTTTCTTATTTCGAACTATGACCTTGCACTGAAGAGTTCTGCAGGTTCAACTAACTGGGATAATTTTCAAAGCAGTGTTGTTTTGTCAGCATCTTCCTTAGTAACTATCTTTTCTCAAGCCAGGAATGTCTACAGAGTTACAACACCCAACAATTTAATTCTGGCACCTGGGAACATCAAATAATTTTCCTGACCTGGTTGCTTGCCTCCTCTAGCTTTTGTGAAAAAACATATGCAGAACCAAATATACAGATATATTCCTGAGGCAACTAGGCCACATTTTCCCAACATTTTGTTATTGTGTGGAATGGCTCACTGGTCCCATGTTACTTTATACAAAGCCTCACATAATCTAAGAAATACAGCTCAGTAGACAGCACAGCAGTTAGGACACAGCTTCTGATTCCGAGGTATCACTACAACATTTAGCACCAATTTAATTGAAAGCACTCTAGCCTGAACACCTACACTTGAATAGCAATAGTACAGACCAAAGATAGATGCCAGAATGTATATTTTTGTAAGTATGCCATTATTTTAGAAACAGAGTTCAGGAAAAACTGCTTGATGAGAATACAGCTTCACTGAAGTTTGCAAAGAGGTGATCACTTAAAGTTCCAGATTTTACTTTTGCTGCTATATAAAGGTCAAACAGTCGGTTTTGGAAGATCAATTTGCATTCCTTCATTTAGAAAACATTTAAGGGGTAGTAGGTATTGCAGTATGATGAACATTAGCTAGTCAGCTGGTCCCAAAGTTCCTCACTTTCTCTAGATACACTACAGAGTCTATGCCAGTCACTCAGAATTCATCAGGAACTCTCTAGATTTCCACTCTATTATACTTCAAGCAGAAAATCTGTTCCCTTTACTCACTTTGCTTTCCCGGTCAGAAACATCATAACAGGCAGTATGTATCTATATCAACCTCAGCAGCAGGCACAAATACCATATATTTATTTCCATGAAAAAGGTATTCCTCAAGTACACATTTTGTGGAGGTTCTCTCATCTTGCTGTTTTCAGAGTCTATTTAATTTTAAATATATAATAACCTTCCACGTAATGCTGAACAGATAAACTGTGATACTGCTACAACAGTTGCACCCAAGGGACTAACAGCACATGCTTAGGTTCCCTTTAGTCCAAATGAATCTTACTCCCTATCAAGTGTTTTTAGGATTGCAGCCCAAGTCGGATGTAGCAATTATCAAATCAAATCATGCAACAGTGTTAAGCAGAAAACAAAAATTAGGCTGTATATACATCTCTAATACACTTAAAAGTACACAACTTCCGCCAAGGAATCCTGGGAACTGTGGTTTACTCCTCGTAGAGCTACAATTCCCAGCACCCCTAACAAATAACTTCCCAGGCTCATTTGGGAGAAGCTGTGTGCTTTAAATGTACGGTATGTATACAGCCTTAATGTATTTCATTTCTGATCTTATTTTGCATTCTTTCCTCTATACCCCAGACTTGGAATAAAGATTCATGCAAGGTCCAAAAACCAACATTGACCCAAAACCTTACAAAACTTGCACACCTTCAAGAAATTTTTCAAGCTCACTTGTATGCTTCAAACTAACCTAGCCACCAAGATAGGGAAGAGAAGGAACTCATCCCTAACTCTATAGATTGTTTTTCTACCACGCATCTAATATCTGTCCAAGGCACCAGTCTTAAACTGGGAGGTCGCAGCCTAATCCAAAGTAGGTTGTAACAGTATTACCACTATAAAAATATAGTGTAAAGGATTAAGAAATGGGTCCCCAAATGCATGTTTGGGTTTAAAGTGGGCCCAGGATCTGAAAATGTTTAAGATGCCTGGTTCAGTATGTACACCATTTCTTTCCTCTCTAATCCCCACTCAAAAGATGCCAACATGCATACTGATAGGAAGTTGGTTTAAAAAGAGAACCATTTTGACTTATAAATTTCAGCTTCTACTATCTACCCACCAATTCCAGCTATTGACACATTAATAGCTTCACACCTAAATGCCTATCATTAAACCAGTGGTTTTCAACCAGAGTGCCGTGGCACCCTGGGGTGCCTTGAATGATGGTCAAGGGGGCCGCTGGCAACACTGGCCTCTGTCCCTTTTTCCTTCCCTCCCTCCTCTAATGCCCTCTTACACCTCTGCCTGCCAAAGGCTTGCACAGCTGTTTGTTGCAGCAGCCCTGGCTACAAGCTTCCCAGGTGAATGGTGCCTCTGGGGCTGGCAAAGGGGTGTTTCTCAGGCCTCTGTGAGGCAGAGTGAGGAGGCACTTCTCTTTGGGACAGGTGGGGCAGCTCAGAGACCAGGGGCGGCTGCCCAGAGGACTCCCCAAGAGAGAGGAGAGGAGGCTGAAGGAACACTCAAGGGAGCGTGTTTGAAAAAAAGTGAGAGCTCTGCCAGTTCTGCAAGCATGGGGTGACATAACTGGGCTCCTGATCCCCACAGAAGTGCTGCAGAAAGAATGTAGTTCATCGAGGCAGCCATGGACTCAAAAAGATTGAAAACCACCGCCTTAAACAATCAAGACTGGTTTTAACCATGAATGAGAAACAGGACGGCTACAGAGTAACCAGACCTTCTCTAATAAAATGTGGTCTGCAATGTAATGTATGAACAAGCCTTGTCTATATAATATAGAGGGCCTCTTCACATATTTCAATGTTTAGGATACATCCAAATGCGAATCCTTAAAAGTGCAAACTGTAACTGAAATTAATAGGCCTCACTCAAGAAGTTCAGGCTGCTAAGACTGACTGCAGACTCCCTACTAAGTGTACCAGGCTTTGTTGGCCTGTAGCATGTGAATTAACCCTACAAAACATCCTCAGAGGCTCAACCCAGCACACAAATAATCACTGTATCCTGTGTTGCGCAAAATGCCCAGAAACTTTTAAAAATACTAGAGTTGAATTAGTTCAATAGCCAGAATCTCTCTCATGGTCAGTATCTTTCATTTTTCTTTCCCTCCAGAGTCACGTTCTAGTACAGTGGATGCTGTGGACGGTCGGGTTGCAAACGTGATCCATGCAGGAGGCACTTTCGCAACCCACAGCATTCGCAACCCGCAGCACCACATCTGCGCGTGTGCGGGTTGCGATTCAGCAAACCTGGAAGTAACCCGTTCCGGTACTTTGGGGTTCAGCGTGGTGTGCAACCCGAAAACGTGCAACCTGAAGAGTCTGTAACCCAAGGTATGACTGTATTGCAAGCTCCTTGGGATGGAGACCATTCTTCTACCTGCTCCTCTAGAAATGCCAGTACTATAAAGATCTTAACAATTTTAAAAAATGTGCTGAAGAAAGCACACAAGTAAGAAACTTAACAAAAAAATTTTTTTAAATGCTTATAAAGGTAAGGGGATTTGAGCATAATTAAGAATTGTCCTTACCACAGTAATTAAAGAACACAATTAAACCAAACTTTTTTCTAGGGGTTAGTTTACAGAAAAATTGGGAAACTTTAAACTATAATCTGAACAAGTACTGACCTAGAACCTTGAAGATGACTAGAGAGGACCAAGAAAGAATACTGGTCTCTCATCAGTTCAATATATCAGATTTACATTATGGACTTCTAAAACCAGAGACATCATCCATCACATAACTTGTGAAATGACTTCATTTTTAAAATTCCAAATTTGCTTATGATACTAAATACTTATTTACTGAACTATGTTATATCCAGGAAAATATCAAGAGTTTCTATGTTCTTCTGTTCATTACCCAATATTGTTGCAGCCAATACAGCCTGGATAGCTCAGTTGGTTAGAGTGCAGTGCTGATAGTGGCAAGGTTGCAGGTTTGATCCCTGTATAGGACAGCTGCATATTCCTGCAGGGGGGGGTGGACTAGATGACGCTCAGGGTCCCTTCCAACTCTGCAATTCTATGATTCTGATGCAAACATCAGCTAGCAGAGGGAGGAATAACTGGACATTGCACTGGATTATTATGAAGAACTTTTACAGGCACAACTAACAGATGGATAGTTTGAAATCACTCTTAACTTATTTCCCCATCTTTCTCTTTATTCTGTTATTTTTATCTCTCCGTCTGCTTGCTTTTCTGTTCATTCTCTTTCTTATTTCTTGTTTTGTTTCTGGGGTTGGTTTTTTTTGTATTTAAATTATATTAAATGCAAACTTTCAACTCTTTCCACCCTAAGAAAAATGTGCTATTTTATTGCCTTTCAGAATAAAATGACAATTCTGAAAATATTAAATTACAACATTTGCAGCATTTCTGGTTCTGTAGCTGGTATTTTACTATAATGGTCAATTTCTACTAGAAACAGATGAACACTTAAAACTAGAGAAATCACTTATACCCAGGAAAGCCACAAAACCAAAAACATATTGGTTTGACAGAAACGCATCCACACACACACGCCCCATTGTTGCTTCAGCCCTATAGAATCTACTCCAGGCTGCATAAGGCTTAACAAGCAAAATAAATCCAAGGTACAACAAAATGCCATTGCTCCCTCTTTTGTTTCAGGCACAATGCATCGAGGGCAGCGTCTGTGGATCTGCTCCTGCTGAACCTCCTCAAGGTCACAGCCAATTTCAGCTGTGGAATTAAAAAAAAAAGGCAGAAAGTGGCAGTGGGTTATGGCTGGTAGAAAAAGCAGAGTGTAAAAGTTTATGAGCTCATCAGGATTGTTGTACCATTACATCAGAGGCAATTATAAATGGCCAAGAGCAGGAGATGGGGAGCCAATCAGATCACAGATAGGATGTCAACCTAAGACCAACTGTCTCCTGGCTTTGACAGAAGGATTTTACCTCCATAATTCAAATCCCAAACCAAAGCAATCTGCACTTACTACTCCAATCACTGAACTGTTTACCAGCACTTCCAAGCAGGAGCTCAAGGCACTAGGCTATCTAAAAAGGCTGCTCAGAAAATGGCTTCAGCTAGCCTGGACAAGATGAGGGTGTCAGAGCAGGTCACTTGCCCTCTTCTTACCCCCTGGAAGCACAGGAACAGCTCAATTCAACCCACACCAAGAGAGGAAAAAGGAGCCGCAAAGGAGTGGAGCACAGTAGAGCTGAACAGCAGCAATCTGCTCAGCACACCCTCTTTTTTCCAACCCAGCAACATGGAGCTATTTTTGCCACCCCAACCCCTCCCTCCCCAGAGGTGGTGGTGGCAAGCCTTACCCCCACCCCAGGACCCCCCTAAAGGCTCCCAGCCGGGACAGGAAAGGGGGAAAGGAGAAGGGCTCTCTCCAAGAGAGCTTACACAAAGGCTGGGAAAGGGAGGAAGGGAAGGCAGAGAGGCAGCCATTTTAGAGACAGAGGAAAGAGACAGACAATGGCAGCTCCCTAGTAATGTGGGCCCGAAGACGACCACAGAAAGCTTGTCACGTTAAAGGACAGCCCAACCTCGACCTCGGGTGCGCTCCCCTCCTGCCCTTGCCCTCCCACGGCCAGAGGCGTCCTCAAGCCCCTTCCCTCACCTGCGCCCAGCTGACCACCCAACCCCCAGCCCATGTGCGCCCGCTGCCCCGGTCCTCTTTCCCCGCCCTCCCGGTGCCTTTTTACCTGCTGAGTCCGGGTGAGCGGCTGTCCCCCTCCAGCGCTGCTGCTCCCGGGGCTCATGGGCGCGTGGTGACTCCTTTGTTGGCCTCCCGTGGCTGCTGCCGCCCAGCCTTGGCTGGTGCCCCCAGTGTACTGGGAGGCAATGTCCGCTGCTGCTGGGGCCTTGGCCGTCGCTCCCCCATCCTGGGGCCCGCTCCCGTAGTCGGCCCCGGGATACCCTTGATAGCCCCGAGCCGAGCTTGGGGAGGTGAGCAGCTGGTTGAGGGTGGGGGTGGAAGTGGGCTGCGGGGTGGCGCCCCCGCCGCTGCCTCCTCCTGCGCTTCCTCCTGCGCCGACGGCGGCGGCCGAGGGCCCCATGGCCCCGAAACGCTGCTGCTGGAATGCCGAAGCTGGAGGTTTGGCCCCGGCTTGCGCGGGGCTCTGAGCGTTTCCCCGAGGGGAGCTCAGGGCGTAGGCCTGAGAGGGAGGCGGGTAGGCGCCAGCGCTGCGCCCGGCTGTAGGGTAGTAGTTGTTGTACTGGTGGTTGGGGAAGCCGTGCTCCGAAGTGCCGCCGCCGTGGGAGTTCTGGGGAGGGGGCGGCCCCGGGGGGCCCCCGGTGGGCCCCGAATACGGCTGCTCCAGGCCCCCGCTCTGCAGCGCTGCCATGCCAGGGCTTTGTTGTCCGCCATGTTGGTGGAAGGCAGCGGCCGCGGCGACGGCCGCAGCAGCCTGGGCGCCTCGACCGTAGGGCTGCCCGAAACCGTAGGCTGGCGGGGGCAAGGCGGCCGGATGAGTAGGGGGAGGCTGCTGCTGCTGCGGCGGTTGTTGCTGCGACGTCCCCACCCCGTCGCTGCTGTTGCTGCCGCCACTAACACCGCCGCCAACACCGCCGGGCGGCTCCGGGAGGTTATTGTTCAGTGTGGCGACGGGCCTAGGGCCCGGGTTCCCGTTGGAGCTCTTCAGGTCGGGCTCGGCCCCTGCGCCCCCGCCATTGCTTTCGGCCCCGTCCTGCAGCTCCTTTCCCGGGGGACCTTCACTTTCCGACTGCTTCTCTCCGCCGCGCTCTGCCGCCGCCGCCGCCTCGCCCCCCGCCTCCTCCGACGAACAATCCCGCTGCTGCACCTCCGCTTTCTTCAGCTCGGATGGAGCCGGGGCACCCAAGCTGCTCGCGGCGGCGGGGGCCACCTGAGCGGCCATGATCCCCCCTCCCCACCCAGCCAGCCCCCCTCCCCCGCCTCCTCCTCCCCCGACCTACTCCCTGCTTGGCCGGCCGGCCGGCACAAGGCCTCACCGCTCCTCTCCTCCTCCTCCGCGCTCAGGCGGCGGTGGGATCCTCGGGACAACGGGGTCTCATTCCTCCCCCGGCGCGGCGAGCGAGGCGCGGCGAGCTCCGGCGGGCTGGACGCGGGTGCGAGGGGCCTGGCCCCACTGTGCCTCCTCGCTCAGTTGCAGCCGGCGGAGAAAGGGGGAGGAGGAGGAAAGGGGGAGGGGGGCAGGACGGGGCTCCCGGTGTGGGAGAGGAGGAAGGGAAGGGGGACACGGCGGGCGAGGGAAGATCGGACGGACCCCCGTTCTCGGAGCCGGGCGGTGCGGCCGGAGAGGCTAGACTAGGCGAGCCGAGTGGCGGCAGCTTCCGACTCTCGTCCGCCGAGTCCTGCTCACTCCGACACGAGGCTCAGCACTGCCATTTTACCCAGCGCCGCGGCAGCCTGCCAAACCCGGACTGGAATATGGCCCGGACTGGAGCTTTCTTCCCCTCCCCCCTCACAAAGGAGGAGCTGCCAGGCCCTGGACGCTTTCAACTCAGCAAGGCTGAAGCTTGAAGCTAACAGCAGCCTGCCGCTCGCAAAATCCGCCACGGATCGGCGGCAAAGGGAGCCGAGCTCAGCCTCTGAGCCACAAAAGGAAGCTTCTCTGCTGACAAAACACAAGGCGGGTAGGAGGAAGCTAGGTGAACAGAACTGCTCGCAAAGCCCCATTCCCGCCAGTTCTCAGAAGCCTCGCAAGCGAATGCTCCGGTGCTTCCTCTCATTTGCTCAGGGCACAAAGCCTCCCGCAACCAAGAAAGGCCAGGACTCGTGCCTTTAAGGGCAGAAGGGATTAACGAGGCACCGCATAGAGGGACTGGTAGAAGGGCAACTAGAATAGATCAAAACTTCAAGGAGGATATCCCAAGAGCAATCGTGGAAAATTCACACCACTCCAACTGTTATTACCAATAATGTAGGCTGTTCAGTTTAATACTTTTTAACCAGGGCAATTTTATGCATTTTCACACTTCATGCAGTCCAGACATCAAACACGCAGTTCCAAGGATACTTAATTGGGCTAAATCCCACTTAACTCTGGGGGACTTACTTCTGCATAAACATTCTTAAGAGTTGTGTTGCAAGAAATCCATTGCAGCAAAATCCATTATCCCACTAGCTATTCTATGACAATGGTTAGTTACTTTGTTCAAGCAAAAATAGTGAACTAAATTCTCTATGAATTACTGTTTAGGGTTGCAGGGAATTCAGGAGCATCCTCTATCCATAAGCTTTCATCAGTAACAACATGTGAGACCAGAAGTGTGCACCCAAAGCCCTGCCATGTTGCAATGGATTGCAGGGTGCAAAGCTCTGATGCCATGCTGCATTAGCAGTGCCAGATGTAGTGTGCAAGGTTCAAAGCTAGTCTCTTGTTGAGTACAAGGTGTACTCAACACCTTGTACCTACCGCTCAAAACGAGATCTGGTAAATCTAAACATCTACCAGGTGCCTTCATCATCCAGATTATATTAGGCCAACAGCAGAAGTATGCAAGGTACACCTCACCAGAGCAATATGTGTAGTAAAAACAAATTCAGATAGCTCAGGTAAGCATACAAGGGCCATAAAAGGAAAGACCAAAGTGTACCACATGACAACAGGCTAACCAGCCAAGCTGACAGGTGTAATTCCTTACTACAGAAACCACAATAAAACTTGACAGGAAAGCAGAAATCCATGCACCAAGTCTTCTCAGCACTCTACAAATCCACTCACCCAATAACCTCTTCAAGTTAACCCACATTAATTGGAGTTAGATATCTCCAGTTATGACTTCATATGAAGAACAGTAAACAATCTTGAAACACTAAAGTATTACACAGCACCCTTCATGCAGTTAACCAGTTCAAGTTAAAGCTTAGGTTTTTTTATCCCATGGTTGATTCAGGAAGATAGTACCATTATTTACTAGAAGACTACTACTTAGTTTTTGCTGTACCTTTTTGGAGAGTTGTAGCCTACTTCAGTATTTACTGTCTTTATTCATAGTTGGGTTTATCAGCCACACATTGGGTATAATAATTCCAACTATATGTTTATTCTTGAACCTAGGACCTTTCATCCAAACTCACTCTTCCTTTTTAAACTAATAAGCCAATAACCACACTGAGTGAATTCTTCACTTCAGTTTTAGTAGACCAGAATTGGACACAGCTCAAAGAAGACTTCCCTATATGTGCACAACACTATCATGAATTTTCATTTGCCTTGTGGTCACATCACATTATTGGCCCCATCATTTTAGGTTCAACCAAGGCTGCTACTTCCCCCCCTTCCTTCCATGCAGGAACAGGAGCTCATAACCTCCAAGAACAACAACAACAAAGAAACAAAAAGTTCACAAACAAATGAGGCATTGGCTTAGGGGAGGACACGGAAGAATACTTGCTAGTGTTTTGCGTGGTTTTTGTTTTTAACACTTACCATGAAAACACTCATGCCTGAGTGGGACAGCAGGTGAGTGCTCATCCGCTAAACAAAACAGATGCATGAAAAAATAAATGCTACAAAATGCCACAGGCATGGGGCTGGAGGCAGGACTTATAGTGTTCTTTTTCAACTTGTAATGATTGCCATCAATGTGATGGCTTGAAAAAAACACTAGACAAATTCATGGAGGATAAGGCTATCAATCCCTACTAGCCATGATGGGTATTGTCTACCTCTAGTTGATGAGAATCAAAAGTGGGGGGAGTGCTGTTGCTTGCATGCTTTCCATAGGTATTGGGTTAGCCATTGTGGCTGGCTACAGGTTCCACTCTCATGTTCTACACACTCAAGTACCCGGTAGTTCTGGTAAGCCATAGCTTGGCTTACTGTGATATGCAAACGAGACCATAGTGTAGTTTGATTCATAAAATATATGTCTATCAAGCATTCATAATGCAAGGCAATATTTTGTAGCAGGGGCACTGACTTGCCCCCCACATTGGGGGGGCATCATTTGATGCATCCCACCCAGCACATGAGCAATTACGCACCAGGCTGCACAGGTGTCCTGCCTCCGCGATGTGGCATCAGGTGGAGAGGAGGATTGCCGCGCTGGGCTCCCTGCAGAGGGTGATCTTCGCCTTTGCTCATCCTAGTCCCCTCCCAACTCCAGAGTGGGGGCTGGGGTGTGCAGAGGGCACCTGGCGGCAGCAGGGGATGTTGACTCCCTCAATATTGGGGGTCTGGGTCCCCTGATTCAAAATATTGAGGGAGATGGAACTCCTAGCGCCCCCTATATCCAGCACCAGTACAGTCGTACCTCGGCTTACATATCCCTCTGGTTACATAAACTTCAGGATACGTAGGTGGCAAACCCAGAAGTATATTTCCAGGTTTTTGTTGCATGCGCATGTGCAGAAGCGCTCTACCGCCATGTATGCATGTGCAGAAGCGTTCCCTCCAGTTGTGGAAACCTCAAGATCCGACCAGAGCCCCAGAACAGATCCCGTCCACAACTGGAAGTACCCCTGTATTTTGTAGTTACCTTTCTTCTTTTTGAGTTTCAGCAACTACATTTTTTTTTTTACAATTTCCCTTTTTACCCTAACATTAGAGTAACTGAAAAACTGCTCTTACTTCACTTAAGCTTCTAGTATGTAAAAATATGAAGTGGTATTCCAACCGTCCTCTCAAAATACATCTAACTACAGCTCTTTCTCATTTTCAGATATTTTGGACAGAATAGATAGCACCTCCCTTCCCCTCCCCTCCCCACCCCAAGATCTTCCAGTTGACAAATGCTTCCCTGATAGACATGCTTCTTCAGTAATGAATTTCCAATACATGCTTTCCAACATGGACATGCACAGGATAGATGTTCCACAAAAACCTAGGTGTTTCCTAGATGTATAGCCAATGGCTTTTTTCTAATTACTGAGCCATAGGTCAACGCTGAAGCACGGGTTTTACATTGAAAAGTTCCTGGGTTCAATCCCTGGCATTTCCTGCTGTAGGGCTGGGAACACTCCAGTTTGAAACCCTGGAACAGACACAGGCAAACTTGGCCCTCCAGATGTTTAGGAAGTACAACTCCCATCATCCCTGACCACTGGTCCTGTTAGCTAGGGATGATGGGAGTTGTAGTCCCAAAACATCTGGAAGGCTGAGTTTGCCTGTGCCTGCCCTGGAATGATACTGCTAATCAGTTAAGACAATACTGAATGAGATGGACCAATGGTTTTACATGGTATAAGACAGCTTCCTATGTTCCATTTGGACAACCCACTGCTCATTTTTAATTAGGACTGCAACCTTTACTCAGATACATTAAGTAATTACCTACTTTGGCTAGAAAGGCACCCACCATTAATCACTCTCACACAGGAATGGAACACCCCTTCCATATGCATTCATGAGCATAACATATTTCTCTTCAAAACCATTGTTTTATTCATATACAAATTTAGGTAGATTTAAAAACTAGATTACCACTCTTATCATTACTCAACAGCTCAATCCTAACCATGGTGTACTCAGAGGCTGCAATCCTAACCACACTTACCTGGGAGCAAGCCCCATTAAATTCAATAGGACTTGCTTCTAAGTGGGCATGGATAGGATTGTGCTGTAAGATTTCTCTAATTCGGTGACAATACTAACAACACCAGATCAAGCTACTGTTCTAAAGTAGCTTTGCTCTTTTAAGGGCATCATCTATGTAATAATTACACTGTAGCTGTGATCTAAAGAGTCTGCAAGATATACACATACTCATGCATACTTACTATCTCCCATGGTATCTTCGTGATGGATGATCATTGTTGTGAGCTGCTTTGAGAGCCAATCTTGGCTGAAAAGCTGGTTATAAATATAAGAAAGAAAATAATGAGTAAATATGCTGTTTTCGTACATTTATGGCATGTTCAAGGTTCCACAGGGGGAGTAACATAAAATTCAGAACAAAACATTTAAACCATATGTGCTACATCTGGTATATCTGCATAATAGAATAGATCCCATAGGGAGTTCCATCCATAGCAGAAAACTGGGATGTAAGTCATCAAAGGTCAATATGTAGTGATTCTGACTCCACATTGCAAGCTGTAAGATAGCACAGACCTTTTGCTATAAAGGCAGATTCTACAAAATAAGTAAAATAAATAAATAAAATTATAGAAATGGGATTTTAAAAATGAAACAGTTATGACTATGTTCAAACATTTGTGTTCACAAAGATGCCAGTCAGCATCAGCCACTCAGTATGTTGAGTTCCGTACAAATCTAGGAAAACGCAACCCTTGATTTGAAAAGTAAAAATACTGAAGCATTCTATTTATTCCAAACACTGGGATTTGAAAAATGGTTCTCTGTGGCACAATGGGTCAGTGCATTTGGCTGTTAACCAGAAGATTGGGGGTTCAAGCCCCCCCCCCCGTTGGCAGGATTCCTGCATTGCAGGGGGTTGAACTAGATGACCCTCAGGATCCCTTCCAACTCACCAGTTCTATGATTCTGTGACCATTTATTTCATTCAACCAATCCTCTTCCCCAAACCTAATAATCTTCTTACAGAATGAGTACTATTATGTCTGCTGTTACTACTGAATATGTATTTTGTTTCAGCAGAAAGCTAGATTCTGGTACAAGAACACATAGTAGCACAGCGTCTGCTTAGAAGGCTTAAAACATTTACTTGACAATAAACTTAGCAGATTCAGTTGTATTTGTTTCCAAGAGTGGACTTAGAATCCCAGTGTTGGCAACATGGATCAAGGTGAAGATTTGATCAAAAGCAATAGCACAGAAGCAATCTGATAAAAGACAGAAATACAAACTGGGAGCTTTTTCAAATCTTGGAAACCCCTTTAAATATACAGTAGTTGATTTCAAGGAGATAGTGTGAGGGAAGGAGTTTTGTTTTGTTCTTAGGGGAAGGCATGCCAAAAGCCAGAAAAGTGGAATGAGAGAGGGCTGTCATCAGCTGAATTTGCACAGAGCAAAGAGAAGGGTATGGATGGTAGGCTAAGTCTAGAAGTCAAATTGTGTGAACTCATGACTGCAGATCATAATTTAGCATGGCATCACTTCCCACTTTAATGAGGTCTATAATACTGCATGTGAAGATTTAATTCATGACAAGTTCGGCGCAATAAGATCTAAAAGATAGTGACTGGCTCAAGGTCACCCAGTCAGTTTCATAGCTGAGTGGAGAACCTCAATCTCTTTGTCTATGTCCTAGCCCGACATTCTAACCACTATACCACATTGTCCTTTTTTGAGGGGAAAGGAAGATAGGAAGGTTTCTTATACTATGCTAGATCATTGGGCCATTGAGTGCAATACTGTCTACACCAGTGGCCTTCTACCTCTTTGGATATAGAATGTATTTTGGTACCCATTTATTATATCTCAACAACAACATTGTGCTTCTGTTGTGACATACCTTAAATCAGGCTGTGACCTAGTAATAGGGCCTGATCCTCCAGTTGGAGACCAATGACATTGACTGGCAGCAGCTCCTCAGGTCTCAGAAAGGGATTGAAGGCACTAGGGATTGACTCTGGGGCCTTAGGCATGGAAATGTGTTTTTTTACCCCTCAGCGATGCCCTATTTTGTGTTGTATTTTAACTTTGTGCTTATTATTTTATATTGCTGCAAACAGTGCTGATGAATGACAGCTTATGCCTATTTTAATAAAAAAAATTTAAAAAATAACATAACATAACTAGAAGCTTAAGGAGGAAGGCAGAAGGCAGAGACCACAGGGAGCCAGCTCCTCCTTTCTTAGCAGGACAGTTGGTCACAAACATGGTGCACTCCCCCCCCTTGTCTTCTTGTTATTTACTGAGCACATGGCCTCCACAGCAGTGCCAGTTCCTACTTGCTTTGCTATCATGGTTCAGCTAACTTAAGTCTCCCAGGTGGCAGTACAGACCACCACCACTAGGTTGGCTGCTATTAAGTAGAGTTTCATGAAAGTAGTCCTGCCATTTAACATAGTACCAAGGCAGTTTAGGAAACCTGGTATAGATTAGGATGCTAAAAAAGAGGGGAATAGGGTTTCTCTCATAAAAAAAAAACCTGTTCTGCCAACTGTGTGATGGCAAATGTGGACTGAATCGTTGACATGGAAACAGGATTGGGACACGCTGTCTCCCTCATGCAGTGCACATACACACACATACCCCTTATCATTATCCCTGGCCCCTAAGCAGTCTGCAAACATGGCATGGAGTGATCTTCAGGAACAGGATAACATTTCAACAATAAATGCTTCCAAGGTTGAAAGCAACAACAGAGGAGGAAAGGAAAGAAAATATAAGACAAATACTGACTAAAATGCACAGCATTCTGATATACCACAGGACCAAGAACAGGAGATCCATCTATTATTTATAATTAATAGAGTGAGTTACAAGCTGTGGAATGGAGTCAAAAGAGGGTTGGGTTACTTTGCAGAATAAGCCAAGTGGATACTAAGTAGTTTTGAAGCTACATTATAAATATGCAATGCCTTAGATGTATGCTGTTACCTACTTTTTGTGCATCATCTCCTATAAAATATCCTAATACAGTTCTTAGAGTACTAGGAGAGATCAAAATAATTTCCAAATAAAATAGATTATGTTGAATTCCTGATTGTATAACAAAAGCTGCAATAATTGTGCTGAAATTGTTATTCGGTACCACCAAGATCTATCAACCTTCCTACTCTCCCCCACTCCTAGTACTGACAGAATGGTACTCGGGAACATGAAGAGAAAATGTTATAGCAAAAACTGATGTGGAGTTTGAGCATTTGCTGAACACAAGCTGCAACGCTCAAAGAGTGGCATGGATTTTAAATGTGAACATACTCTTCATTAAAGTTAACAACATGGTTCTCAGAAATGTAACATGTTAAGGACTCAGCAGGTTGCTAAACCTTGGCGCTAATGTCTGATTATAATTTTACAGTGAGTTCCAAAACTTTGAGCTGCATATTAAAAGACAAAAAAGTGGACTGAATCTGAGTCAAGGAAATCTATTATTTTACCAGTCCTAGGCGGTGAAATGCAAAATATGAACTGGATCTAAGTAGAGTCAGATGGAGCGGAGCATGCGGCACATTCAGTTCCTGTAATATAATTCTCAACCTGCAGGGGCTCAAAAAGGGAATGCAAACTGAAGAAGCTTGAAAAGTATGAGTACAGACACTGCCAAGTGTATGATTCGGGTTTTAAGCTTCAGTGTGCTTGTTTTGTGACCTCTGCACATTCACAATAATGTAGAATAATATAAATGCAAAAGTGAGTAATCCAACATCTAGTTCTAGTGATGCTGAACTTAGAATGAACAAGAACAGGGAGAAGAGGCAACTCTTGTCATTTTATAGTATGGTAAACACAGAACAGTTCATCATGGAACCAAGATCAGACCAGTGAGATATTCTGAATTTTAAAAACCCATCTAGCTTTAATGGCGAATTAAAAATAAATCTTGTTTTATTACCAGTACACACACAGGCAAACACAACAGTCCCTAGATATAAACCTCTCTACTATAACTGATGGTGAGTATATATCAACAATTCATGTGTGATAACACTGGCTAGAGGTTTATGAAACCCCTGTCCCACATCAGGAATTTAACAATGTGATCTCTAAAAGTCTTGTTTGAGTCTAGAAGTCATTCTAGATTACTTCATACTTGAGGAGGTATACTTCAACATCCATTCATTCATACCTATTTGTCTCCACCTATAGAATGTTATTTATAGCCTAACCATTAGGGTTTATCAGGACCCAGTATTTCCTTTGCAAAGTACAATTGTCACTGTATTTAAGTTCTTAGAAATCAGAACTAGCATTCAGGGCCAGCATTAGCACACAGCAACCTCAGTCAGCTGCTGGGCCCTAGCACCCAGTCAACCTTCCTCCCAGCACTGACAACTGTCCCCACCACCCCAACCCCACTCTCGCCACACATCAGGAGGCAATAAGCCATTATTAACACATTTCCCACAATGCCCAACATAGCATCACTCCAGAGCACTGCTGGCATTACCATGAAATCCTCAATTTATAACACAATCAATGTACAGTGGTACCTTGGTTGTCAAACAGCTCGGCCCCCAAACAAATCGGATCCCAAACGCCGTAAACCTGGAAGTGAGTGTTCTGATTTGTGAACATTTTTCTGAAGCTGAATGTCCAACATGGCTTTCATGGTTTCCGATCGAGAGCAGGAAGCTCCTGCAGCTAATCAGAAGCCACGCCTTGGCTTTCGAACCATTCCAGGAGTCAAACGGACTCCCGGAACAGATTAAGTTTGACACCCAAGGTACCACTGTATATGATGCTTTACAGATTACAAGAGGTCAGGTCCTTGTCCCAAAGAGCTTACAATATAAAATTCAACTCAAAAGTAACAGCAGATTGAAGATGGCAGTAAGCAGGGAAAGAATAAGCAGTTGCTTCAGTTGCAAGTGCTTAGGCTCAGCTACAGTTTTATCCAGAAATATGTGCTCAAAACTACATTAAGCATGGGTAAGCCTTTTTGGTTCAAATACCACATTCAAATCTCAGGTGAGGTTCAAATCTGAAGCTCACTGGATGACTTAGGTTCAGTCACGAGTTCTCAACCTAACCTACCTCACCTCACACAGTTGTTGTGATGCTCAAATAGGGAGAAAAACCATGCATGTTACCTTTTGCTCACTGATAGGAAGAGTGGGATATAAATGTCATAAAATAAATATTGTTAAGCAGAGTCAAAACTAATGGGAAAAGCCAACACAGAGACTGTTTTTAAGGTTCTATTTGCCACATCTAAATCTATATGCTGAGAGGAGGATTTTAAAAGTCCCCCCTCCATGTTACAAGAAGCAACTAAGGAAGGCCTGTTCTTCTGCACTGGAGGGGGTGATTCGTGGAGCACCTGACAAATGAGAACAAGTTATGATATCACATCATACCACCCCCTTCTTCTCTAATACTTATTGTCAACTGAGTATCAGATCTGGATAACAGCAGGTTGGTTCATTTGGTTTCCTTCTTCAGCAGTGCTTTGGAAGCACTGTGTATAAACAGATCCATTTGAACATAAGACAATGAGGAAAAAGCCCAACCTACACCACATACTGTGTTCTCATAAACAACAGTGATTGTATTTTACCCCACACACATTTCTAATACATCATGACACATATGATATACATGCACAAATAGAACTGCAGTCATCCAAAAGACAATAGTTGCTTAAGGAACCATCTAATAAACATAGAGGAGAATGCTGCCTACTTTGCAGAAAGAGAACAACTACCGGTATGTCTGAGACTTGCTTGAAAAGCCAGACCATTTCTTTTAGAAGCTCTTCATCCTTTCCTATCTAAAATGTATACAGCAGAGGTGGGGAACCTGTGGCCTTTCAAAGGCAGGAGCCTGAGAGTGGAACAACTGTAGAAAGAATGGGTAGTGAGAAGTGCACATGAATTTTAAGACTGCAGGTTCTATTTGATGGGAAAGGTGTGACAGAAGGAACGGGGTGGGGGTGGGGAGGACTATGAGGGAGAAATTTGATCCAGTTCTCATTTAAAGGAAACTCTACCTAAATTGCACTTCCTGAAACAGTATGTGAATCAAAATACAGACATACATACTTAGAAATTAATACTTCTCTGAATTTTGTAATGCAGTTCTCCAACCAAATAATGGGCACAAAGAGCATATACTAGGGGGAAGTGTGCATAAATGCATATATTAGTGAAAATAACAATAAAAATACATTATAGTAGGGGAAATTGCTTGTGTGGTATAATTCACATTTGTTTGTCTATTCAGTATATATTTGGGCACCTCTTAAGAATCACCAAATTTGGCACGGTGGTTCCTGTGGTCAATGAGCAAGTTTTCAACTAAAGGACTTATCCACATCTCTGTTTGTCCCATCGCTTCCCTCCAAGAAAACCCGTGGTTTAGCACTGAATAGGAACAAATGGCAACTAGGTTTTCTGCAGATTGCCATTTATTCCAATTTAGATCTAAAGAGCAGGTTTTCAAGGGGAAAGCAGTGGGATAAAGGCCATGATTGGACCCATAAAGCACGGAACAAGTGGAGAAACTGCTCACACCTAAGTTTAATGCAATTTTGAATGGCCGACTGATCTTTTCAATGCACACTGATATTCTCTGTACAGTGGTTCCTCAGGTTAAAAATTTAATTCATTCTGGAGATCCGTTCTTAACCTGAGGTACCACTTTAGCTAATGGGGCCTCCCGCTGCTGCAGCACAATTTCTGTTCTCATCCTGAAACAAAGTTCTTAACCCAAGGTACTATTTCTGGGTTAGCGGAGTCTGTAACCTGAAGCATCTGTAACCTGAAGCATCTGTAACCCGAGGTACCACTGTACTGATTTTTTGCTTCTCAGAATTCCCAAGTAATGCTGAATATGAAGCACTGTGTGTGTGTGTGTGTGTGTGTGTGTTTTAACACACACACACACACACACGGCAAAAATCACATGCAAAAATGTGTACATAAGGAGAAATGCACACAGAAATGCTGGTGAATTTCATGAAGACACACACACACACACACACACACACACACACGTATGTTTGTATGAGAAAAACTGATGAGGAAATGTGGAGAACCAAACTAAAGATTGGAAAAACAATAAGGTAAACAAGAAACAGAGAAAACCTGAAATTAACATTTTCATCCATTCCTAAAACTCCACCAAAAACTCCACTGCCTTGAAATTTGCTGTTCCCATGTGTCAATGGCTCTTCATAGAAATAAAAGTTACTGACCCCTGACCCAGGCAGATACTGGAACACACGTGGCAGCTGAACACAAGCCCAAAGGCTCACAATTTAAACTGCAACATCTCCCCAGCTCCTTTTACCACCTTTGTTTTGTAAGCCTTAGCGGCCTATACCAGTGAATGGTGACTTGGCTACCATTATACACTCCTTGTTAACCTCTAAATTAAACTAATCTAACACACTGTATGTATAACTGTCTTTGAAAACTGTCCAAAAACATCTGTTGGTTAGTAAGTCAGTCAGTCAAAGGAAGTCGATAACATTTGTGGTGAAAGAACTCCACTGGATTCTGGGGTCAACTCACACTACTAGTTTTCATTTTGAGGCCCTAAAATGGATTGGGTTCAGAATATATGAGAAAATGCCCCCCAAATGTTAATGTCACTTTATAGGACTCAGATTCCCCCTCTTTAACTGTAATGGGTATAATGAGTCAGTTCTTCCGGGTGACGGCACCCTGATTATGGAACTCCCACTCCCAGGAGGCCAAACAATTTTGCTCCCTGTACTACTTTAAAAAGATTACTGAATATGGTATAGCTTAAAGGCACTGTACTGGATGTATACCACCTGAAGGGCTTTAGGATTTTGTGGAAGCCCCCCTACACTAGCCAGATACACCACCACCATGACAGATGCACCAGCAGAACCAATGGCAGACCTTGGGGTCTCAAATTTCAGTGATGCCCCATGTGATGCCAAAATTCGGTACCAACCCCACCTCTCACCTTCCATTATACATCACAGCTGTGGCACCCCCAGCAGCACCCCCGAGGCTCTGTGAATTTCAAAATTAACACTTCTCTAAATTCTGCAATACAATTTTGGAGCGAAGTACTGGTAACTGAACTTAAGATCTGGAAACTGAGAAACTGAAACAAACAAAACTAGCAGGTTCACCCATCTGTAGTCAGAACAGAGCACCCCACATAGATAAACAAGGGAAAGCGGAACACACACTGTAATATACAACTGCTGCAACTGTCTCCTATCTCTCTTTCTCTCTCTCTCCCACATACCCACCCATCCACCCTTTTTTTCTCATATGTGACTACTGGGTTTTGTTTGAACTCCCCCCCCCCCGGAGTAGAAATTAGTGTCCCACACAGGAGATGCACTCATCCGCATATGCAGTTAAGGTCTCTGCAGCAAAGACCAGGTGCTCCACTTCAACCACTGTCACTGCCGGCACTTTTTGCCTTAGAATCAGAGAATTGTAGAGTTGGAAGGCACCCCAAGGGCCATCTAGTTCAACTCCCTGCAATGCAGGAATCCCAGCTAAAGCATCCATGATAGATGGCCATTCAATCTCTGCTTAAAAACCTACAAGAAAGGAGAGTCCTATAATCCTTGTTGGATCATAGACCAGCATGTAGGAGAACAAATAGTCACTGGACACACAGTGTTTCATTACAAACCCACAAAGGGGGAGAGGGAAAACTCATAGTCACTGCAATGGGGAGGCTGAGGCATGAGCACTGGCAGAGTACCCAAGTATCACCATTCAGTTTAAGCTCACTCTCTCAGAATCACCTACTGTGTGTCTAGGTTCAGGACAGCTGCTGATTGTTATGTAGTGTAGTTTCACCCTGGGCCAACAGGGGGATACTGTATATAGTTTTCACTCAGGTCTGTAGATAGTTTTCACTCAGGTCTGCGTCAGTTATTTTAGGCGGGAACTCTGGGCTGTTGTTGTTACAATGTTGACAGCCGGCTGCCTATAAAAGCAGGCCGGCTGAGCTGTTTGCAGTCAGTTCTATTCCAGCTTACAAAATAAAGAGCTACTTGAAGAAATCGCTGTGCCGGCTGCTATGTCAACCCACAACTTAATACTGATTGCTACTCATTGTTCTCTCTCTCTCTCTCCCCACAGGTCCTGCTCACTGCTATTTTTCTAGAAAAAGATGTGCGGGAACTCACCATGAACTCACTTGTTCTCTTAGAATGGCAATGGCGCCCACCTAAGAGGTGCCAGAACCAAGTTTCATTGAGTTACGGCTGAAAAAAAGCCCTGGTCCCACTCCCATAGGTAGACAATCCTCCCCAAACCCTGTTCTGTGCAGATATTGAATAAGGATGCTCCTGACTGTTCCTGTGGGGCTAAGCTACTTGGTCCAGGAAAAGTGCTGTGCTGCTGCAAGCTCTAGGATAGGTATGATACATGCAAATTCTAAATGAGCTGGTGCAATAAGGGACACAGCACCAACTGCCCTGCTGTCTATAAAGTCACTGTCCAAAGCACAAGAGCCATGCTGGGGTGATACTGTTGCAACCCCATTTCAGGATCTACTGCATTTTGGGTGCTGATCAGTAAACACTTTGATTTGTTTTTTGGGGAGTAGTAGATAGGGATCACTTTCCCATATCCTAGTGTGATATTAATTCAGATGAACTCAGGATGGGACTGAGAGGAAGGGCATGTAGGGTGCTTGATGGGTTCAGGACAGGAATAGTGCCCTCTCCTCTCTCTGCTCACTAAAATTTCTTGGAATATAGTAAGTCAGGCCTCTCAAAATACACAAGTAGGGTGGGTACTCCTGCCAGAGCATATTAGGTAGTCAGTTGAGGATGATGGGGAGGGAGAAAGATGAGGAAGGAGAGGCAAGAGAAGCCCCACATGCAGCATAGTGCAGTAATCCTATCATGAAGTAACCAATACATGAACTACTGTGGCCAAGCTTTCCCCGACTGGGAATTGTTGCAGCTGTTGTACCAGTCACAACTGGTACCAGTCACTGAGGCTGCCTGGGTCTCCAGTGACAAAGCTGGACACAAAAGCACCCCCAGCCTGTGAACCTGCTCCTTCAAGGGCAGTGCAACCCTATCCAGGTTAGGCAATTGACCTATTTATCAGACACAAGAACCACTCTCCCACATTGCCTCCATCTTGCCAGGATTCAAACTCAGCTTATTTTTCCCTCATCCATCTCACCACTGTATCCAAGCACTAGTCAAGGGACTTTACCCAATTCAGATGCTATAGAGCAGGCACATCCAACTGTCAAGAGACTGCAATCTACTCCTACTGTAAAAAAACTGGCAGGGATCTACCCATCAAAGTTGTTGAGCTTTTTTGGAGGGGAGGATGAGCCGAAGCTGAAGCTTTTCTGGGAGAGCATCAGCTGAAGTTGTTGAGCTTTTATTGGGGGAGGGGGTCAACCAGTAGATCGCAAGCGACCTGTTGGACACCCCTGCTATAGAGAAATAAAGCTGAGGGTTATTGGTTAATGACAGCACCTTAACCAATCCCAGTGGCTTCATAGATAGTACTGGAGATAAGATAGCATAGCTGCCAAGGGACAAAAAAAGCACTCATATAATGCTTTTGTCTGGACATGATCCTGAAGGTACAATTGGAACCAATTTAACACAGTGCCTTCAGTTCCCATTCCCCAGAGCTGATCCAGGTGAATACCATGGCCAATGGTATCAAAAGTCAATGAAAGATCAAGAAGCAGGAGCAAGGTCACACTCTCCCATCCCACTCTCTTCAACGGTCATCAATCAGGGTAACCATGGCTGACTCAGTCTCCCTTTGTTGCCACTACTGACTCCTCCCTTTGGCTTTTTCTCTAAAGCAGAGGTTTTCAACCTTTTTAAGTCCACGGCTCCTTTAACCAACTACATTCTTTCTGTGGCACTTCTGTGGGGCTCAGGAGTCCAGCTATGTCACCTCACCCCTTGCTTGCACAGCTAGCAGCCTCTCACCCTTTTTTTGAACACCCTCCCTTGTGGAGTGTTGCCTCAGCCTCCTTTCCTCTCCTCTCTCCTTGGGAGTCCTCCATACAGCTGCTTCTGCCATCCCTGGTCTCTGAGCTGCCCCAGCTTGGAGAGCTTGTAGCCTGGGCTGCTGCAACAAACAGCCATGCAAGCCTTTGAGAGGCAGAGACATGAGAGAGCATCAGAGGAGGAAGGGAAAGAAAGAGGGACAGAGGCCAGTGTTGCACATGGCACCCCTGACCATTATTCAAGGCACGGTGGCACGGCACACTGGTTGAAAACCAGTGCTCTAAAGAGTCTCCCTCCCCACTTTCTAGATGCACTTTAAACCCTCATTCCAAGAAGACATTGTGTGCTCTGTGCAGGTGTCCTGCCCAATGAGCTAGGTGAGAGCTGTGCTGTGTAGGCTCCCTTTCCTCCCCAATGTATGTGCTGTGTTCCAAAATAAGGACTGTGTACAACATAAAGGAATTTGAACCTTTACTGAAGGAATGCCTAGGAACCAGCAGAATAGTTGTTGCTGACTGAGCCACTGGAGCTGATGGAGTGCAAACACTGCGAGTGGTATCCAATGCAGCAAAGTTTGCATGTTGTGTGTGTGGTGGTGCAGGGGCATGTACTGGGAACATCTTCCCTTTGCCATGAGTTCACTAGATATGGGTGTTGTTATGACCACAGTCCCTGATTGAGGGACTCTGGCAGTGGTTCCAAAGATGCTGAGGCATGTCTGTTGTTTTGCTACCACTTTTGTATTTTCTGCTTGTGCGTCATCCCATCCCAGGCTGAGCATGTATTGGATATGGCAGCTGATCTGCTAGCATAACAGTAGTATCCCTCCAGTCCAAGCTTAATATGAATATAGGATTGCTATGTCCAGAGTTTATCCAGGTTATCAGCTAGAAAGTCAATATTTATTATAGATAGATGTCCGCCTAGTTATTTTGAAGAGTTTTATATTGAGCCTTTCTGACAACCATTCAGATTGGCTTGGATGCAGCTTTGCTGACAGATGGGAGGATGTAAGTTGGACACAATCTAGAGGCCCATTGCTAAACCTTGCCTTCAGTTAAGTGAATTTAGTGCCTATACTAGTTCCTTAATCTCAAGCTGAGCATACCACTTTTAGGATCCCAACATGAGAAATTGTCTCTGTTGGTACATGCATTATAGTGCCCATAACACTTGCATAACCACTTTCTAGGCAACACTTCAAATCACAATAACCGGACTAGATAGAAAAATAACTGCATCTTCACAGTAATACAACAAAATGACTTCCTTGAGAACAATGCCTGGATATTGTGCCATATTTGTGCTTATAAAGCCAATAGTCTGGAAGTAATAAGAAGAAAAATAATTTATAAAGTACTTTAAAGTGTTCAAATCCTTCAACATTCACTACCTTGTTGTAAGCCTCAAACAACCTTTAAGGCAGGCCTGTACAGTCATCATACAGATTGTGGGGCTTACTGATTTATTTTATTTATATTCCACCTTTCTTCCAAAAAGCTCAAGGCACTGTGCATGGCCCTCTCCTATATTTTATCATCACACAAAACTCTGTGATGCACTAGGTTAGGCTGAGATTTTGTGACTGGCCCATAGTCATATGGTTGGGATTTGAACTTGGGTTCTCCAGTTCTACTCCAACATTCAAACCACTGCATCACAGAGTGGGCTTGTGAAAGTGTACACAATGAAAGCGGGTAAAATTTGAAAACCAAGGACTTCCTGGTTCTTAGGGTAGTCACAGTGTTGTGCCAGGAAAGACCTTAGGGTCCCAAAAAAACTATTGTCAACATCTTACTCTGTGTTATTTACTGAAACTATGGGTCTTTGCACATTTGATAGGAAAAGCTTGTGAAGGCTGAAGTAAAACTATAACAGAGGACTGAAATTTGTTATCAGTACCTTAAATGTGAAAATTTTCAATTAAGTGCCCCTGAATGATCAATGTTTTCTTTTTCTTTTCTTTTTCTAAACCCTCTATTCTTCTTTATCGTTTTCTCTTGTATTTGATCAGTTGAATATTATATATTTACTGTCAAGAATAAAACCCACTGACTAATGGAGCTTATTCCTAAATATGCGGGAGTAGTACTGGAGTATGAGGTTGCTTTTGCCCACAAGGCTTAATCTGATTTATAACACAAATGCAAACCATAGATTGGCCATGATGTACATTCAAATTTAAACATGTGTCCTCCTCATACAGTTTCTGTTCTGAATTAATAAGATTAAAACACAGCACAAACAGCAAAAAAGAACAAAGTTATTTACAGTGCAGTTGTCTGCATGTCTACTTGCCCCACTATGTTCAATACAGTATTTACTCCCAGCAAAGTGTGCATGGGATTGCAATTGGTATCATGTTTGAGAATGCCAATCTTGATAACATCTGATGTAGAAGAGAATTCATATTCATCTGTATACCACAGTTACGTTTCATTTACATTAAAATAATAATAATAAAAAATCTGGATATAGCCTTTGTTTCCAGACAAAAGAAAATATCACATATTTTGTTCTGGATCTTAAAATGTTCGTTCTATACTTAAAGCATGCAAATGTATACAGAAGCCTCTGTTCGAAACTGCTTTATTTTTTTTAAAACAGAGCCCAGATGCTGGTCAGGATTAAGGTTACACCAAACACATTCTACCCTGCCATTTTCCAAACAAAATGAAACAGACAGAAAATATGGACAAGGAGCTAATAGGAATGGAGTATTACTAAGAAGAGAAATCCTGCTTTCTTTCACCAATGATACAGTCCTAAGAATACTTACTATGATATGAAAGCCAGTAAATTTGGTAGGACTTACTTCTAAGTAAACATGTTTATACTGTGCACTAGGAGAGAGCACTTGGATTCAGGAGAAACAATAATAAATTTAATGCAAATTTATCAGCTTTGAGGAATTATGACTGTATTCCCTACCCTTCTTAATCTTTCAAGATATGGCAGTGTATGATAGCTAAACATCTGCCATTGTTTCAATTTTAAAGCCCATTATTAGGAAGTACCGGTATAAAAATGTTATAAAACTCACCACATATGCACAAACTGAAGGCCAAAAATGGTTCAAATTACGCATACACAATACACAGAACAATATGGGGAAGGGTTGATAAAAAGATTCTAAGCACAAAACAGGTTGCCAGATCTATACCCGGAAAGAGTTCTTGTAGGAAGGTGGAACTACACACCACCTTGCCAAACGTGTGTTCCCAAAACCACATTTGCTAAGGTGACACAAAGGTGGGAGCATGAGTGTAGGCAAGGTTTTTGTTAGGAGGCGCAGGCGTTTTGTTAGGGGGGGCAGAACCTCAGTTGACTAAGTATTTTTATTTATTTTTATTTATTTAGGGGGGAACCTGCCCCTCCCTGCTATGCCCATGGATGTGGGGTTTGGTTGGTGAATCAACAGATGGGTGGAGAAGGTGTTTTTACTCATGTACTTCAATCCTGCTGCCAAATAGCCTGAGAGACTGCTTTTACCCTAGAGGGGCTTTATTCTGGGTTATAACAAGAGAACAACAGGCTAAACATTGCTTGTAGGGGGTTTGCAAGGTAAAATCACCAAAGAAAGAGAAAAAGGTTAAGCACTCCTTCCTGCCCATCAATCGTTCCTTTCAAAAATCTCTGCAGCTCTTGCATCATTAGCATTATGGAACAAGACGAGGTCTCTCCTCAACAGCTGTGATATTAGGAGAAATTGTAAAATGCTCCCTTCTGTTTATTTTGATTTTAAAATTGCTATATTCAAGGCAGCTTACAATTGAATATAAACAATGCAACTCTGAAAGGAAGTGTGAGCATTCTTAGTGACTTGACATCAGGGCCAGCTCTACCATATGGTATTAAGGCAACTACCACTCAATTGTGGATATCTCCTGCTTGGACTACTGCAATGGGGGTACCTTTGTGGGGCTACCTTTGAAGGTGACCCGGAAACTACAACTAATCCAGAATGCGGCAGCTAGACTGGTGACTGGGAGCGGCCGCCGAGACCATATAACACCGGTCTTGAAAGACCTACATTGGCTCCCAGTACGTTTCCGAGCACAATTCAAAGTGTTGGTGCTGACCTTTAAAGCCCTAAACGGCCTCGGTCCAGTATATTTGAAGGAGCGTCTCCACCCCCATCGTTCTGCCCTGACACTGAGGTCCAGCTCCTAGGGCCTTCTGGCGGTTCCCTCACTGCGAGAGGCCAAGTTACAGGGAACCAGGCAGAGGGCCTTCTCGGTAGTGGCGTCCGCCCTGTGGAACGCCCTCCCATCAGATGTCAAAGTGATAAACAACTACCTGACATTCAGAAGACATCTGAAGGCAGCCCTGTTCAGGGAAGTTTTTAATATGTGACATTTTAGTGTATTTTTCATCTTTGTTGGAAGCCGCCCAGAGTGGCTGGGGAAACCCAGCCAGATGGGCGGGGTACAAATAAATTATTATTGTTGTTGTTGTTATTATTATTATTATTATTATTATTATTATTATTATTATTACAGTTAAATAATTACATACTATGTTTATAACTCTCATCAAACCCAGCTAGCATGGCTTAGGGTCAAGGATGAAAGGCATTGTAGTCTAGCAACATCTGGAGTGCTACAGGTTAGCTACCTTTCATTTATAAACAAAGTGATGTAAGACTGTATTATTTTGGTATTATCTTTTTGTATTTAAGGTATTAAAATTGATGTGTAAACAAATTTCACTTTGTCACACCGACATTTGGGGTTGTGTGCACCTTCAGTATTAGTTGAGAAATCAGCATAGTACAGAATGCCACATTCTGTATTTTTCACCCAAGAACCGAACGCTATGGTGTATATGGCAGCCCAATGGAAAATTATGAATAATTAAGGTTTATGTTTTGGCTAATTGTATAGCTACTGAAACCAGTAAGGTTCTGCCCTTGATATGTTGCTTATTCCCTGGAGTTCACTAGATTTTTCATAGTTACATTGCCAACAGACAGGTAAATAGAACAAACTTTTCATAGCCTTTGATGGTGGTAAACACTAGCTTTTGCTAAATATATGGTAATAATATTTTGCTTTTTAGAGATAGCTTGTTTTGAGCATTTGTAGTTTTGCGGTAGCAGAAGCATGTAGCTGTGTCAGAATTTTCCTTAGAGAGAAAGTATTTATAAAACTGGGGGAAATATTGGGAGTGTTCAATAATGTGCAAGAAAAAATCTTATGTTCTGTATACATTATTAGCTCCTAGCCATATGGGAAAACATTAATCTGAAGTTTACTATTTCTGTGGTGCATTAATGCTCTGATATTGTTCTTATACTCCAGGATTGTCCGCTCTAAGTCAACAGCTGACATGTAGTATCCATACTGTAAGCTCCATTAGATAATATCTTTGCATAGTGCAAGTGGCTCCAGTTTAAAGTAGGGAAAAGCTTCCTAGAAATCTAGCAAATACAACAATATGCTGCATTGAAAATACTGCTGGCCTCACACTTGCTCAGCTGCCATAGCAGATAAATTATTTTACATTTTGGCCAGGAGTGCTTGTGGCTCTTGAGGGTAGTGTAGGATATTAGATGAGAATTGGTAGCCATGTTTGGCAGAGCCTCTAAGTATGAGGAGTAGACATAACAATTTACCCATGATTTTACTTAAACCGCTTTGTAAGGTTCACTTGAAAAGTGGCATAAATTGTCAACGTAAATGAATAAACTAACAAATATGTCAGCAGGACCTGGGTGGGTAACATTCATCTAACTAAATGTATAGAACTAGTGTGCAGGTCAGAGCAGAAATACTTTATAAACATGATGACAAGTACACATAAGTGTATTTGACATGTATCAAAATTAATACATACGGGCCAAACTGATTGCCTTTGAGTCTTTTCCAATTTGTTCCTTCTGTTACATGATGTGGAAGATGACAGTGCATCAATTGGTCTATTTCCACCTGATTTGCTCTTTTAATGCTGTTTTGTTCCTTGTGCAGTTATAAAATTGTGAAACAGTGCTGCTTTAGGACGGTGATGATACCCAAATTAAGCATTTATCCTAAGGCTAAAATATAATATGCCAACCTTTAAGCTTTAGGATTCCTTTAACTTTACTTATTATGTGTGATAAGTCAAACAATTAGTTAAGTCCACTTATTCCACTGAGCCTACTCTATGACTAAAATCTAGGGTCATTTAAAAGCTAAAATCAGATCAAAATAAAACAATTAACACAAACACAGATAAAAACAGAAAAATCTAAAATCACCTGAGATAAAACAAACTGAAGTCTAAGAAAATTAAGAAAATCATCACCTGGTGCCAGAACAAACGCAAGGTAGGCATCAAATGATACCACCATTGAAAAGCCTTTCTCCCCAGTAGTCATTACTGTATCTCAGGTGGTAGCAACAAATGGAATAGGGCCTCTATTGAAGATCTTATGTTACAGTACTTCCAGACAACCTGTTTACTAAGCACTCATCCTAATTTGTTTGCAGGGTGATAGACAACTTCAGCTACTTATTGAGCATTTATTTTGATCTGTTTGTGGGGATGTTAGAGAACTCTGCATTAAAGCAAGTATTATCATACACTTTCCAGTGTATTTTCCTGTCATTTTCCTTATATCAAAAAGTTTGATCTTTTAGAGGAGCAGATTTGTTGTGCAAGAGCTCTGAATCAATTTTTCATTGAGCAACCTGAATTTGCCAATATGTGATTGAATCCCAACCAAAATAGTCACAGTCTGGAAATGCCCTTAGTGTAAGTGTAGGCTCATATGGAAACAGGTAGTCTATCAGGTACCCTGACTCCAAGCACTGAAGAGCCGTATTTATAAAAATGTCACTTTGAATTGGGCCTGGAAGTAGCCTGGAAATCCATGCAATTGACAGTGCAACTGCATAATATGGTCAACAGGCCTTGTCCCTTTAACAGTAGATGAGGGAAGTTTGGCACACACAGTTTTTCAAATTCCTGTAGTACTGAGATATGACAAACTACACCTGCTGGAATACCTACATAGTTGTTAAAGATACAGAAGCCCTGGTGCTGAAAGGCTGGCCATCCCTGATTTCTGAGAATACTAGACAAGAACTATCCTGGCAAAAACCACCTTCTGATACAGGATAATCCAAGGTTGGTCTGTGTTTATACAGGATAATTTGTTTAAACACTGGTATAATTTCTCATTCAGTAATTATTAAAGAAGTTAATGGTCAGAAACAATGTGGTACAAGCCCTATGAATCAATGGAGTGCATGCTGGAGCTTCAGTAAGCTTCAGTGTGAACAAACAATTTCTCTGCCATGTTCCTTATTTGTATACATCATCTATAGTAGGTACGGGCATATCTATCAATTTTGGTCTCTCTCAGGTTCCCATTTTTCCAACCTTAAGTTAAGTACTCCACATTTTGACATCAGTTTGTGAATAAAAAGTCCTCATGAAAATTCATCAGTGAATTTCTACTAATATACACATTTTTACAAAGCAAGTTTCCATACTATAATGCATTTTTGCTTCACTAATATATGCATTTAATGCACACTACCCTAGCATATGGATTTGTGTACACATTACTTGGCTGGAGAACTGCATTGCAAAATTCAGAGAAGTGTGAATTTTGAAGGATGGCTGTGTTTTGGTTTGCATATTATTTTGGAAAGTGTGAATTAGATAGGTTTGCCTTTAAATGCAAACTGAATCAAATTTCTATCCCATCCCTATTCTACAGACATTCCAAGCTGACAGAAATAAAACTGCATATTTATAGTGGAATATATTTCAGTTATTAAATGGTTGAGAAAGACCAAGATTCAGAAGAATGTATAGAATCAGTTTGGCTATCTTCTGGCTGAAGTTAAACACAACCAAGAAACATAGAGTTAAAATGCAGCTGGAAAGGTTTGAACTGGATATTGGGAAGAAGAACAATGGAACACTGGTATAGCATCATCATTTTTGGATTAAATCAAATTTTTAAAATTTAAATGATATTACTTTTACTTTTAACAAATAAATTTGGTTTAAAAGTACATGCAGTGATTGACAGTCTTCCATTTCAGACGTTATGGAAAACAGTGATTTAACAAGTCAGGAAAAAAGCTCCAAAGCTTGGCAAGGGAAGAAGTGAAAAGAAAGCCTAGGACCAGGGTATTTGAAGGACTGCCTACTCCCATATGAACTTGCTTGGTTGCTTAGATTAAAATCAGCAGCCACTCACTAGGTACTACCTATACATGTCTACAAAGAAGTAACTTTCACTGAATGTAGTGGTACTTGCTATAAGATGAGCAGGTATAGCAGGGGTGGGGAATGTCAAGCTTTGTAGTCATATATGGCCTTCCAAGCCTCTCTATTAAATCCTCAAAACTCTTCCAAGGCCACATCCCTCATCAACACTGCTCTGCACTCTCCTTCATGCTTTTTCCCAGATGGAATGTGTCCTTGTGCTATGATACTACTTCTTGTTTGCATACACAGAGGATGAAGATATGCGAGTTGTGTAGTTTGGCTGGAATATACCCATTGTACAAAAGTTAACATTCACATCTGTTGCTCTGCGTAGCTCTGCTTATGGCCTAACCCACCTCTGGCATGTGGCCCCTAGAAGGCAGCCCAAGAGGGAATAATAATAATAATAATAATAATAATAATAATAATAATAATAATAATATTTCATTTATACCCCGCCCTACCCAGCCAAGTCCGGGCTCAGAGCGGCTTACAATAGGTCCTTCTGCCTGAAAAAAACTTCCCCAACCTCAAGTATTTCAGTTTTAATTATTTTAAATTATGTTGTAAGCTGCCTTATTGTGAACAGCAGGGAAGACGTGTTTTTTCAAAACAGAAACATAACAAACCCTGTTTCAGATGTTTCATTAATAATATTTGATTTTATATCCATCATGAAATTTGTTCATTAATATCAGTACTAATTTCTGTATATTTAAATATATATTTTGCCTTTATTTAGCAGTTACTAAAATGTTCAGTTAATAAGGATATGAAACTGTTTAATTGTGAAACAAATTAATATAGTTAAGGTCTATTGTTTTAAGTCGCAACATCATTCCAAATGCAATGCAGAAGGTCTATTTCTTCATAAATAAACATATTTCAATACTTATATCTTCCAGAAATAATGCCTTCCTTCAGAAAGTAAAGAATGTATAAATGGTGAATCTCATTTAAATCAATTATTTAATTTGGTTTGATTCAAATTAATCCACCTTGTAACAAACCAACAATATGAAGTAACATAACAAAAACAAAGGGACCCTGCAAAGGAAAACCAAAATATAAATGATTCTCTCCCTTCCAAAAGCCAATCAGGTCACAAGAGTGCAAAGAAGCATAAAATACACAGTGAGTAGAAGCTAGGCTGACCTATCCCTAGAATACAAGCATGCTCAGCAAATTCTCTGTGTCAGACTGTACTTGGAGAACTACATTGATCCTTCCTCTAGTCAGGTCTGAGGCTGGACAGCTTAAGAAACCTAAGACTTCCTCAGGCTCAGGCAAATGATGCCCAAATTCAGTGTAATGTTATACAGTATTCACTGTTATTTTTTTATTTCCCTTCATACAGAATCAGCTTGCCTGAATAGCCATATGCTGTTCTCCCTATAACATGGAAAAAACGGGCTCATGCTTATTATGTATGTTTATTTGGGTATTTGTGGTGATTGAATGAGATATTTCTTTTCTTTCTTTCATGCAATATCAGGCATTCTCATGGCTTCAGCCGCCAGATCTGTGCAACAGGGCTCACTGGAATACTGAAGGGAAAGGGCTCAAGAATTAAGATAATTATGAAGTCAGCCACCCCATCCAGTTCACACACAATGTTAAACTGGTAGTTTGGTAGTTTGGTGTAATGCACACTGGCTTTTTGCTCCCCCCTACCACTTCTGACTATGCCGTATGTGGAAAGAAACAAGCCAATCTGGTTTATCGTGACGTGAACCCAGGTTCATTGTTTGTTTCTCTTCAAACAAACCATGAGTATAAGCCAAGTTTTGTTTTAAACTTACTGCTTGTGGTTTGATTGGAGGAAACAAATCATGAGCCTGTGTTTGCATGTCATGACATGCCAGGCTCTTTCTGACTTGTTTCCTTCCCCACACAGTACAGTCAAGAGCAGGAGAAGAGCAAGCAGCTTGCGCATGTTAAACCATACTTTATTTTAAACTATGGTTTAATGCTTGTCAGCAAGGCCCCTGGCAGGCAATCCATACTTTAGCAGATACTTCAGATGATCAGGTATCCTCTGAACATGAGGTTGCATGCTCTTTAAGGTTGCACACCTATACCTACTTATTTAGGAGTAAGACCCATTGAACTCAATATAACTTACTTCTGAGTAGACGTGTATATTAAAAATTTCCATACCTTTGCTTAATTACATTATTTTTGGCTATTAGTCTTAAAATCAGAAATACAAAGATGACTATAATTATAAGCAGAGTTCAAAATACCAACAAAGTATGATAAACACAACTCGAGCAAGAAATAAGGTGTTAAATGTGATTATGTGGCAGTACAGGAGCTGTAGTTTCTGTGAGAGAGGCAAGTGATTGTCAACAGATAAATTTTAGTATTGTACTCTCACCAAATTGCACTTCCAAAATTCTTTGAGGAGGGGGAGCCAACACACACAGACAAGCAGCTCTACATCATGGTTTGTTTCATGTAGTCTGGAAACTCAAACCATGGTTTGGCAAACTATCCAACCTGAACCAATGTGCTCATTTATGTTGAAAATAATTGCTATTAATAAGCCATGCATAACATGGTCCTCATACATGTATATAAGTAATTTATAAAATGTAATGTAGTATTACTTACATTTATTACAGTGGTACCTCAGGTTACATACACTTCAGGTTACATACACTTCAGGTTACAGACTCTGTTAACCCAGAAACAGTGCTTCAGGTTAAGAACTTTACTTCAGGATGAGAACAGAAATCGTTCTCTGGCTGTGCGGCAGAAGCAGGAGGCCCCATCAGCTAAAGTGGTGCTTCAGGTTAAGAACAGTTTCAGGTTAAGAATGGACCTCCGGAATGAATTAAGTACTTAACTTGAGGTACCACTGTATTTTCTTTTGCTTTGCTTTTACTCTTTATTTTCTTTTCATTCCACATAGATTGGTGGATTCCTCCTTCAAACTTTTTCAGAATTGTATCCATTTATGCATAGATTGTATCTTCCATTTCCATTTGATTGCTACACTTTTCTAGTCAGCTGGATATTTTTATTCACTCCTCTTTATCCTTTATTCTGTTATCCTCCTGCTTCTCAACCTTCTCCATGTTCATTTGCTTTTATTCAATTCTCACTTTGTTACCTCCTCAAATGAAGCTTTATTTGAGGAAACCAGAAGGCTCACCTATTTTCTCATTAGCTTATATTTTGCTTTGACTTCTGAGTTCTTCAATGTACTTTCCCTGACCTCTTTTCTAATATTTGCTTCCTCAAACCCTAGACATTTCAACATATTAGGAAATGAAGAACGGTTGTACAGGATCAGATATACAGTGGTACCTAAGTTTTTGAACACCTCCATAGTTGAACGCTTCGGAACTCGAACACTGAAAACACGGAAGTGCCTTGGTTTTTTAACATACCTTGGAAGTTGAACAGGAAACACGGCTGTCGTTTTGAGTTTTCCGTATTGAGGCTTCCATTTTGAGGCTTCCACTTTTGGTTTTCAGTTTTCGAGGTACCACTGTAATGACGTGTATATATAAGAAGTGGCCAATTTTAAAAATGTAAAATATAATCAATCTTGATGAAACCAACAGGTCAGTGATCTTGATTTTAAAAGACTCAAGCTGTAGTCCTAAACACACTACGCTGATTCACACAAAACAATCATGGTATTGCGGACAAACCCAAGCAAAGTATCTCACTCATGCACTCCCCAATTCTCCACCTTCTTTCATGTAGCTAGGAAGAAGACTTCTGCCAATATTACTTTCCATTTCAAATAATCTCAGCTTAGTTATGAACGAACCAGGAATCCTGGTTTAAAACCAACAATGGTTACTCAAACAAACCAGATTCATAACCTATGGTTTAAAGTTGGCTCATCTGCAATTAATTATTATTTGAGTTAACCAAGATTCTTGGCTTCCATATAACTTTAAGCCAAGATGTGTTGATACTGAAAGTAATCACAGATGAAGCCCTCTTGGCTGCATGGGTGGATGAGGGGTGAAGGGCGAACATGTGAGCCTAATGCTTGATTTGGGCTCCATATAGCACTAAACCATACAAAAACCAGTACATTATATACGTCCCATTGAGCCTCTTAGAATGATCTCCAAGTAAATATACATAGGATTGTACTGTCAGAAAGTATCCAAAATGTTGTGCTATAAAGCATGGTATATACATCCTCCATGTGCTCATCCTTTTATTGTACATAATGAATAAATGTATTGTTTGCTGAACAAGCTTAAAACTGAAAGGTGTATATCAGAAAAGGTGGCCAAGAAGTTGATATGGGCCTTAAAAATGTGTAAGAACCACTCAAGCTACATACACCTGTAGAATTTTGCATCTATATTAGAAATGTAATGCAGTTTCTAAATATAATATCAAACTCATATAAGCCTCAGCAGAATCAATAAGCAATTGGAAAATACCTGCTTTGCCACAGATCTGACAAAAGAACACTACTCACTGTTACACTAGGGGCAATTACCGTAATTTTTGCACCATAACACTCACTTTTTTCCTCCTAGAAAGTAAGGGGGAATGTCTGTGCGTGTTATGGAGGGAATGCCTACGGGTGGCATGCCTACAGATTTTCCTCCTCTAAAAACTATGTGCGTGTTATGGTCGGGTGCGTGTTATAGAGCGAAAAATACGGTAATATGCTTTTCGCATCCTTTTATTTTTAACTATGCTCTTAATTCTCCATGGAACACATATAACCTTTCTGATGTAATGGGTAGTACAGTGGTACCTCAGGTTAATAACTTAATTCGTTCTGGAGGTCCGTTCTTAACCTGAAACTGTTCTTAACCTGAGATACCACTTTAGCTAATGGGGCCTCCCGCTGCTACCGCACAATTTCTATTCTCATCCTGAAGCAAAGTTCTTAACCCAAGGTACTATTTCTGGGTTAGCGGAGTCTGTAACCTGAAGTGTCTGTAACCTGGGGTACCACTGTGTAGGGTGGTTATACTGAAATATATATTATATATATTTGGCAGAAATTGCCACATCTGATTAAGGTAGCTATGGTCTTGAGTTCATGGAGATGCTAGCAAGAGTTGATAGCTAATTAAAGAAGGTGTATGTAAACATATTAAATTGCGCTTCTGAAATGATACAGGGTTGTTTCATCCTAGCCTTTTATACTTTGAAACATGGTCCCACCCCACCCATCCCTTTACTAACCTTTGCGAGATGCATTGGTCTTGCATTCGCAGTTGGGGTAGTGGATTGAGAGTTTCTGTTGGGTTTTTGTACATGGAGTCCTGAAGCAGAGGACCTATGAAGATGCTGAGAAGTGTTAGCATCTGTACTTCCTACTTCATTCTCAGTCTTGCTGTTTTTGTAATATGTCCCCTCATTGTGCAAAGCACCCTTTTACTATAACACCTGTCATCAGAGTTCCCTTTGTGCGTACATCATGAGGTGAGAGTTATAGCCTCATGTGGCATGTACAGTCATATGAGTGATGGGCTTCCTGTCAGCAGTTTATTTACCAATATTGGTATGCTGTGATTAGATTTAGTTAGTCCAACTCCTCTATTCCATAGTGGCAGTGTGGGTGGAGTGAGAAGTAGTAAGGCAGGCAGTGTGTGTTGTGACTCTATTGAGTTCAATACAAGCATATTGCTATACCACCTCTTTTGTAGACATAACAATATGATAGTGTACAGGATAGTGTAGGGGATATGTGAGGGATGTCAGGTTTCAAAGTCACCCCTCTCTTAGCATATGCACAGTGCTGCTCATTTTTTGTTCCCCTGCTTGTTGACTTGTACTGGCAGTGGGGACACACTGGCATCATATCATGCTGGTGTATTCCTAGTGATCTAACAGTGTAGAATTTCTGAGGGTGGGATATCTCCAAGACTTAAACTAAATCATAAGGTGCTAAATTTACAGTAACTGATGGAAATTTAGCATAGTAATTGTGCCCCAAGGCATTGCTTCTTCTATTGTTTAATTGCATAGCAATTTTCAATTTCACTTCACACTAAAAAGGCCAAAGTCAGACATTATATCTGTGGTCTCCATAATGGCATCCTGATACCTTCAGGCACCCCCATGTACATCTACCCCTCCCATGTATTTATTTATTTATTTTATTTGGGGGGGGCTTTTTGTTGTTTGGTTGAGGTGGGTTGTCTGGGTTTGGGAATGCTGACAGTTTTGGGTTTTTTAAAGTGTTTTATTTGGTTTTTTTGCAGCTATTTTGCCCATTGTTTTGGCCACAATAGTTTTGTAGATTTTCAGATGTGCTCCTAGCTCCAAAGATTGTGGACACTGCATTAGATTCTAACAAGCATCACAAACATCACCACCACCATCAAATGATAATATATAGATGCAAACTAGTAGCCCAGGTCCAAATGACCAAGCAACACTGGTCATGCCCTGACTTATACTCACTGTTTACACCTGCTTCACCCCTTCCCTTACACAAACAGATAAAACTAACCAGGAAGAGCTTGTTTATCATATTCTCCAAACCCAGGATCCTGATTTGTTGTTTCCAAAGGAGCCAGAGTTTGAAGGCTTACAAATTCTTGCTTGTTTGGAAGCGACAACTGGGTTCCCTGTTCGGCATATCACAGTAAGCTAGCCCTTCCTTGTTAGTTTCCATGCTTGCAGGAAGGGAGGTGTAAATGGGCTGCACACACCAGCATGCTGCTTGTTGATAGTAAGAGGCAACAGAAAGATTAAGCTTGTTTAATCATTTGAAAAAGACATATCAACAACTGGAAAATATTGATTCTATTATGAATTACCTGAATATGGATGCATTGTAATTGCAACAGTAGTTCAATAAAGATCTATAAAAGTCTATGTTTCCCATGTTATTGTTTCTGCTTTCCTGTTAAGAGAAGGGAAACTCATGTTTATCACTGCCCTATTTAAAATTTGTTTTTCCTAATAAATTTACATCCCTGATAAAGACTGTCTATTACCATATTCAACTTTCAGTCTTACATCGCATGAACGCACACATACATACCTGTCACTGACACACTCACGTTCTTCTTCCTGTTTAACTGTTTCCCCAATGCTGTTATAAGGTCACTCTTCCTCCTAACTTCTTCCTACCACCTCAACATGCAGCCGATGTGTTTCTCCTTTATGTCTCATCTGCAAATTGGGGAGGGTGTCTCCTAATCTGGAGCCCTACACAATCTTCTTAACCTACTATAACTGGGAGAGAAGATAGGGCACAAGCAACTTTCTATGAAGCCACCTGTTCATATGTGCATATCTTTGCACTTCTTTAAATTGCCCTTAAAGGAGCACTTCATCTGCATGTGAGCTGCATTTAACTCTCAGTTAAGGGTTTTGTCTCTCCTGTCCTAAAAAAAATGAAAAAAAACTTCTAAAATGTTTATTATAGCATACTACTTGTTTTTACAACACATTTCACCTTGACATCTAAGCACAATAGTAAAAATGTATCAGAATACATTAAAAGTGTGAGTGCTCTGCAATAAGCTGAAGGATATTTTGTTTTGCTTGCTCACTTCTCTCTCTCTCTCTCTCTCTCTCTCTCTCTCTCTCTCTCTCTCTCTCTCTCTCTGCAAAGGAACACATTTTTCAAAATACAAGCCTTTGGCCTCCATCCAACATTACTCTTGACTGGATCTCTTCCAGCAAGAAATGCCATGAATAAGATGCTGTCATGATGGGACACTATAATATAAGCATCTTGGAGTTTGCAAACAATGTATTAATATAAATTAGTTAAAAAATAAAATTGGTATTTTAAAAATAAATTAAAAACCTCTGTACTGCATCATACTTTTATCTGAGGATAAAGATCCTATATATCTTCTCTGATATGCACATTTACTCAGAAGGAAGACACACTGTGTTCAATAAGCTTCCTCCATCAGTGTGTTTAGGCCTTGCCTTGGATTTCTAGACTGCATTTAATGACTGTCTATATTATAGCGATCTTCTACAGTGCCTATTCCCTTAGGCGTTTGATAAATATTGCACATTATTAACTCAAAGTGCTTCACAAACATTAACTAGCACTCACAAAAGGGTTTTTTGTGGGAAAATGGTAAGCTAAACAAACTCTAAAAATGCTTATTCATATATTGAGAACCTGCCTTTTTGGAATTGTAACACTCACGTATAACACTGGTATATAAAAAATATTAGTAAGGAATGATTATAAATCAGGCATCATAACACTTTGTTGGGAATGAGCCTACATATATATGACTATTATCTATTTATTACAGGTGGCATCAACTACTCTAGAGATATAGGACTTTACTTGCATCTGATTAAGTAGGCTCTGGCCCACAAAAGCTTATTAAATAATACATTTGTTAGTCATTTTTGCTGCAACAAACACAGCTACAGCTCTGGAATAAATTAGTATTATTGGTAATCTTTAGCCTGATCTATGAGACTGGCAAATTCATCTCTCTGTCCATTACATGAAGAAGTGTCAGAGACTGATTAGATGCAAAGGAGTAGTGGGAACCCCCAAGGGAAGAAGACTCAGAGCCCAGGGAGTGTTCATAGGACAAGAGTGAGTGGTCAGAGAGAGAAGACTGGGGGCAGGTGTTGGAAGATAAAGAGGTAATGAATAGGGAGAATCTGTGGCAGAGAACAGTCCAGACTCAGAGGCAGAAACTCAAACAGGAGAAGAGGGAGGCCAAGAGGCAGAGAAGAATCAGGCTGGTGAAGAAGCACAGGTATCTCTCTATCTTGTTGAGGCAAGCTCCTATCACTCCTGGTCTCCCAGGACCAGGAGAGGCATAAAGTGGGAGGAGCAAAGTCAGGCATGAAGGCACAGTCTCAGATTGTTTGGAGACAACCCTGGAGAGGGGGGGACTTAAGCAGCTATGGGAGGGGGCAGAGACATTAAGTCTCCACAACTGCTTCATAGGGGCAAGGACCTAGCAAAGAGTTGCTGTGCTCATTAGGGCAGATTCCTTTTTTCCTAATAAAGAGTTATTTCCACCTCCTTGGGGTGTTTTACTGCTGGCTCGCTCCTGACAATGAGTTTTGGGATGGTTGGAGAGAATATGCATCAGATTATCCAGTCATTTTTTTAATGTCACAAATACAGGGACTTTGTCATAGGCCATTGCTGTAATTATTTCTTGTCTTTCCTCAAGCCCCATAATTTTTTCAAAAGCAGCTGAAGAATCCAATGTAAGGGCATCTCCACCCCAGCTACATCTCCTCTTGTCACGCCCTTTTTGGATATTTATGCTGACATAGGTAGCTGAACCACAAATTTGCCCATACAGATGTGAGCATCTCAGAGAATGTGTTATCAGAAGCATTTTACAGAGGAGTCCTATACATGTTTCTTTATAAGGAAGTCCCATTACAGTGGACGCTTGGGTTGCGAATGTGATCCTTGCAGGATGCACATTGGCAACCCACAGCGTTCACAACCTGCAGCGGCGTGTCTGCACATGTGCAGGTTGCGATTCAGCGCTTCTGCACATGCGCAGCCGCCGAAACCCGAAAGTAACCCGTTCCAGTACTTCTGGGTTTCGGCGGTCCGTAACCCCAGAAAATGGAACCTGAAGCGTCTGTAACCCAAGGTATGACTGTATGTCAGTACAATGTATTCCCAAAGTCCCAGGTCAGTATTCTGCAACCTTATTCCCAAGTAAATGGGTAGCCTCAGTGATCAACAAGGGGTATAGGGAAAACACATTGGTAACTGTGTGTGTGTGAATAAAAATAAGAAGTGTGCAATTAAAATGCTTGCCGTGTGCAATTCCTGCCTGGGAGCTGAATGTCTGGCACTGCTGTTGCCACTGCTGCCTCCCAAGTTGAGTTAGGTTCACCTTTGGCCAGTCTCTGTCAGACCACAAAGGCTGGGGGTAGCCTCTTCCCAGGCCCTTGTGGGGTGGTATAAGGAGGCACTTCTCTTTAGGATGGGGGCCACTCAGAGACCAGTGGTGGTGGCAGCTGCTGCCCAAAGGACTCCCAAAGAGAAAGGAGAGAAGGCAGAAAGTATGTAGTTGGTCAGGGGAGCCCTGGACACAAAAAGGTTGAAAACCTCCAGGTTAAAGAGACACTTTGCAATCCAGAAAAAATGACAAAGATTTAACTTTTTTAAAGGGCGCTAATCAAGCATCTGAAGAACTATGCAATAACTGAATATTTGAGGATGATAATAATAAGAAAAATAAAGAATTATCAATACCCATTAAATGTACAGTGGTACCTCAGGTTAAGTACTTAATTTGTTCCGGAGGTCCGTTCTTAGCCTGAAACTGTTCTTAACCTGAAGCACCACTTTAGTTAATGGGGCCTCCTGCTGCCGCTGTGCCGCTGGAACACGATTTCTGTTCTCATCCTGAAGCAAAGTTCTTAACCCGAGGTACTATTTCTGGGTTAGCGGAGTCTGTAACCTGAAGCGTATGTAACCTGAAGCGTGTGTAACCCGAGGTACCACTGTAAATAGAAGTGAAATGCAGGCAGTTCTGTTTTTGTTTTCTCTTGAGCTGAGTAGTTGGGCTGTGTGTGTCAGTCAGATGTGACAACAAAGCTGGCTGTGGGTTTTGTAATTAGACAGGCCTGTGTATATAGGTTTTGACTGGTAGAGAGAATATATATAAAAAGCTGAGTGGGGGAACCATCAGAGCTTCTTGTATTCCCCTCTCTTCAGTGTTAACAGGAGAGATGCAAGTTATGGGAGCCTTGAGGGGGGATGGGGTAATGGAGGGGGCGGGGAAACCAGAGCAAGGCCTGAGAATTCTCATCAGTCCTCTGCTCTATTCAGCAACACTAACAGGAGGATGCGAAGCCTTTGTAGCTACAAATGGGATAAGAAAAACAGCAAGAATAAGCTTGAGAATACTTAGGATTTTGCCCTCTTTCTCAGGGTTAATAGGTACACTGGGTAACTGAGATGTAGAAATTGAATCAGTAGAAAACAAGTCTTCAGAATGATCACTGTTTTTGCCCCTGTCTCCCAGCTAGCTTAATTGGAGGATGCGAAGCTCTGGTAGAAATCCAGAGCGAGGATTTGCAGAGTGTACTGCAAAGTAAAATGTGCAAGAAGCCCGGCCAGATTCTGAATTTTCTTTATCTGGGAAAGAGACTCAGGATTATCATTCCATGTGGGTGGGAATAACATGCCCAGTGGAAAGGGGTAAAGAGAAAACTATTTCCTTTGGAAAGACAGATCATTTAAAACCCCATTTTTTAAAAAATAAGCTGGTTTAAACTAAAGACCGAAAAAGTGTGCTATATGCTGTAGTTCTGCCAGAATGTGATTTCCACAATGGAAGGAACCTATGTAACTGTATACTTACTGTTTGACAAAGCAAGACTTCTCTGGATTTAATTTTGGTGGAAAAAATGCCATAGAAGTAGAGCTCAGAACTTTTCTTTTGCAGAATCAATGGGAATGAAGGTGTATTAGGAACGATTCTGTCAGTTGCCCCATTAACCGCTCTGCAGCCCTGTTTAAAAACAATACTTTTAGGAATTGTAAACCATGTGTTAATTGACATATTTTAGGAGGGGAAAGACTGGGGGGCATAGTCATCCCCTAAAAGTTTTTCATCTGGTCTCCTGCATATCCTCTGATCCCAAGGACACTCATTGCTACTTCGAAGTTGAGTCACAAGCAAAAGGTTTTCTAACCTACTCTCTGTCAGCATATACAGCAAAGAACGCTTTGGCATGGCCCTCTCCTTATTATGCACCTTGGTGACTCTCTCCTGCGAACAAGCCAAGATATTGGGAAATGGTAGTGAGCCTCAGAAATGCCTAAGGAAAGGGCTCTGCCAAAGCTGCTGTTGTAGTTTGTACTATGGAGACATTTTTAAAAGAGCCCTTTGCCTCCATCTAAGCCAGGCCTGTCCAAAGTCCGTTTTGGGGGCTTAATCAGGCCCGCGGGTTGGTTTAATACAGCCCCTGTGGCAGTTTATATATTGGGGTAAAATCCTAAAAAAAACCCCAACATCTTCAATCCTAAAAGAAGCTCAACAACTCCAACCCTTAGAAAAGCTCAACAACTTTGTTCGGCCCCCACGGCCCTTCACTTCATCAAATCTGGCACTCTTTGAAAAAAGTTTGGACACCACTGATAAGCCCTTGGGCATGAGTCCATGAGCAGAGCCAATGTCACTGGCTCTCTGTTGAAAGCTGGCCCAAGTTTTACAAATCTTGTTGCCCGCCCAAGTTCTAGTTAGCACTTCCTCCTGAAATATCCACCAACTTTTCAAATCCCCCTTTCCCTTCAGCATTTCCTCTTAAATCCTTCACTCTTGTCAGAATGAGAGCTCAGAACCAGATGCAACACAGCGAGAAATGAATGTCTGAATTGGAAGCAGCACCACTAGCTTCTTCCTGTGATTTCTGTGTCCTTCCTGTCCATATTTTCTGCAAATTAATCACCAAAGGCTGCTGGTTCCTTTGTTCTTAACCCACACCCCCCCTATCTCATCTACAAGCAGGGTCTTTCCCGCTTTCCAACTTTGCTCCCCATTTCACTGCTTCACTCCAGTCCTGCTTTCAATTCTGCGACGTCATCACTATTTCAGAGGACAAATTTGCTGCTCTAGTTATATCTGTACACTTGAGGAAAAGATCCACAGAAATGAAGGAATATTTCCCCTAATCCAGAGGGTATCTACAACGAAACATTTTCTCTCTCTAAAAAATGTTGTGACCGCAGGCACAGCTTCAGGGTTGTTGTCAGGGAAGGCTTTGGAGCCAAAGTTTAGGGCAATGTGCAGGAGATGCCCCCCACAAATGGAGCAGGACTGGCTTATCACAGTTTTGAAGGTCTTATAGTCCAGTGTCTGCTGTTATTTATTTAATTTCTATATCACCCTTCATCTGAGGACCACAGGGTAGTTTACAGTATAAAACCCAACTGCACAGCTTCCAGGGAGCTCTGTACTTAATAGGATGGTTGTTTCATAGGTCAGAGAATGCTTTATAAAACATAAAGGGGCAATTCTTAACTCAGTTGGGCTCTTGATATTGCTGAGGTGTTTTATGAAGTGAATTCCAGGATTCACTGTGGGGTATGTGTGTGTGTGTGTGGGGGGTTGTTGCCTTATTTTCAAAAGCCACACTTTAAAGCTCTTGTAGTGCGGCAATAATTGGGGAAGGGGTGAAAACGTGTGTGTGTGTGTTTTTTCCCCCCAGGTATTTATTTCGCCGCAAACGTCCGTGCTAGGTTGGGCAACAGAAATCTGAGGCGTATGCCCCGTGACTGAAAACTGGGGCGCCCTCAGTGTGTGCGTCGGGTGGGGTGGGGGGTTGTCTGGCTGAAACTGGCACATACACATGGCTTACGAGGAGGACTAAATGAAAGGCAGGGAGCAGGCGCCCCCTTTACTCTGTGTAAAGAGGACAGGCTCGAAGCTCCCAGGCTCGGCAGAGCTTGGCGCCTCTGAAACTCAGTGAGAAGCGCCCCCGGCTAGGGAGTGGGGGTGGGGGAGGGAAAGGCTGTTCCCAGCTCCGAACCGCGTTTTCCCGCTCACTCCCCTCCCCTCTCGCTAAACGAGATATTCGGCTCTCTCACTCCGTCGTTTGTCGACTGTATGCCGCCGCCGCGGCCGGGACTCGTTCCCCTCCACCTCACACACAGCATATTTACACGCAGAACTTTGTTTTTCACGCCGGCCGAAGCGTCCTTCAAATCCCAGAACTCGCCGGGCTTGTTTTTCGTTCGTCCTAACCCTCGCAAGGGGATGAGAAAGCGAGGGCTCGCGGCAGTGAGACCGGGGGGACTACTTGACGTGGTTGCCACAGTCTCGGCGGAGGGGTTTTAGCGAGAGAGAGCGGCTGAGCGATACTGCGGCTCTGCTCAGCGCTTCCTGGAAACTCCCGCTTAGGAGCGGGTGGGGCGGCCAGGAGGGGGGCGGGGAGCACGTCCTACACTGTGAGGGGAATGGGCGGGTAGTCAGTCAGTCAGGTAAAAAGCGAGCCTGAGCCCAGAGGGCAGCGCAAGAGTACAGAACTGAAAAGTAATCGTCACAGGGAACATACATACAGCGCTCACTGTCTGAACAACAACAAAAAAGACCACAAAACCCGCACATTTTAAAGGGGGTACATATGTACACTTGACCTAAAAAGAGAGCAGAGGCGTTTGGTATCTGTCGTCCAAACAGGAACACAAAAGGGGGGAAAATGTCACCCGTTTACAGAACACAGCGGGGGGGGGGAGGGCAGAATGACCCCAATAACTCTTTTTTTAAAAGTCAAGGGGCGCAGAAACACTGCTCCCAAGCGGAACCCCAAACCCAGAAATTGGGGTGGGGCGAAACGAGGAACCTTTGTTGTCCACGAAAGAAAGCCCACTCCTTCAAATAGTAATTTAAAAACAACCACCACCCCATGGGCGCGTGTAATTCTCACAACTCAAAAACACGGGGGCGAGTGAGGGAGGGGTGAACCCCGAATCGCGAGATAGTGGAGCGGCTTCTCTGAAGGCGAGGGGGCGCCCAGTCCACTAAAATCTAAGGCAGGTCAGCTTTTGCTTACTTCCAAACAAGGAAAATCTAACTTTTCCATGGGTGTGTGTGTGTGTTTCAGAGTCTGCTGTAGCTTGCGCCACTATCCCAAATGGAGAGTTAATTAACCCCCCCCCCAATCTGTAAAGCGCACAGCAGCAGTCATCCCCACCTCTCCATACTCCTACAGATTTAGAAAGGGCTAGAATACGGGGCAAACCCAGTTCGGTGTGTCCCCCCCCCCTCCCCGCTTTATCTCCCTTTATTTTTTTGCTACTAGAGTGCCTCCCCCCCCCAACCCCCACACACTCCTCTTTCTCAGTCTCCTTTCTGAGACCTTCAATTTATCCCATCACCAAGCTGCATGTCAGCTGGGAGGTGGGGAACAGGCTCCATAGCAAGCTGCTGCTACAGCAGCATCGCAGAGGGTTAATGGCAGAGCAGAGCTGGAGGATGGGGGAGGGGAGGCAGGGTTTGTAAATGGAAACATTGGTACATAAGCATTTAGCACAATCAGGAGGAAAAACGGCCCAACTGCAGGGAAGAGAACAAAAACTCTCCCTGTGCTGCCCCCTGGCGCCGGTTCTTGCAAATTTCCCTTAGCAAAAGGGAGAAAATATGTATATGCGTGTGCATTACTCCAATTAAACTGCCTTCTTCCTTTCTTTTTGTTTGTTTGGCTACTTTTATTTGCATGTGAAACAGGCCAAGCACACAGACGAACTCCTAGATTGCAGGCAGGGTTATCTCAAGTTCAGATTCATGTTAATACTATTATGTGCACATTCCGTAGTCACAACGGGCTTATCTGGTCATAGGATCAAGGGTGTAAGTAGGGAAGGAGGAAGCAAGGGTGTGCGAGCTTTGGGAAGAGAGGATTTTTGGGGTGGGAGAGGGTGGTGCTGTTGTGAAAGCAAGAGAGATAAGAGTAGGAACCACTGGTTAATTTATCAATAAAAAAACTATGTGTGGCTGGGGTGGGAAAAGCTTGTCTGCACCTTCTCTGGGCACTCCATTATTCATATGTAGCAGAGCACAATTATGGTATTTAAAATAGAAATAAAAAGAAATTGTTGTAGACGGACCATCCATCAGTTCCCATACCACCTAGACCACTGTTTGCCTAAGCAAAGAGAATATTCCACAGGAAATGCTTGCAGAGCAAATAGCTCTGCTATGCTTAGCAAACGATGCCAGCCATATCCTACACTTAGTGGCAAACAGCCAAAGCAAGAGCTCCCTTAACTTTGTCAGAGTGGACCTCTCCTAGTACTAAAAACAAACACCAACAACGATTCTTGTGCCACATTAGACTAACAGATTTATTGAGTAATAACAATGGTTTTTCACATTACATGTGTTAATCGACACCAACATGGTTGGCCCTACCATTAGGCAGACAGAGGCACCTGGTTTTGTGTGCTATGAAAGGGCAGCAAATTGTTAGTTTTTTAAAATTTATGATCTGTTTTTATTGCCTGGGAAGGGAAAGAGGCACATGTGATTCTCTGCCTCGGGTGCCAAAATATATGCCTTGACTAGGGGAAGCAGTATTTGCTTTCTGCCTCAAGCAGCAAAATGCCTTGGGCAGCTCTGCTAACCAATGACAAGATGTCTGTTACCAGCAGTTATTTTTTTGTGAATGGCCCCTGTTAATTACATAATTATCACCACCTCTGTACTTTTTGCATTCAATTTCCCTCTGACTTCACTGTTTATAATCCCCTCCCCCAAACTTCAGTCTATGTATGTGTGTGTAATATGTGTGTGTGTGTGTGTAAAACTCAACATTTGTGCATCTGATAAAGTGGGCTGTAATCTATTAAAGTTTAAACCATAATAAATTTGTTAGCCTTTAAGATGTCACAATAGGCTCTTACTTTTGCTGGAAAAGATTTTCGCAGCTATTGCTATGCAAACCTCTTCAAATGTATGACGGACAATACAGCTAACAGTATAAACTCAACCCAGACTTAGGACCATACATCCAACCTCAACCCTAAAGGAAAGGAAGCAGGGTTATACTTTTAATCCTGGACTTCCCTGGCAACTGTCCATGGCTTCCACATTGAGAAAGACTGATTAAAAGCAATTTCAAGGGCTTCTTACTTCTGTTACTGAAGGCCAAACATGGTACAAGACACTCCCCACCACACACATTGTTTCGTTTTGTTTTTACTTAAAATAGGATCATTATCAACCCTCTTCCATTTCTGCCAATGCTGACAAAGGGAGGCATTAAGCTAACACCAGTGCCAGCAGGGTTCCATGCATTTGCTGCAGCAGATTCCTGTTTAATAGAGCCTAGCACACTTTTGGTGCTAAGTAAATGTTAAAATTGTAGAAGTCATTCGTAGGTATAGTGTTTTCAGAGGTTGTCAATTGCTTGCATGTTCTGAATCTTACTAGAGTATATCTACAAGTGGTACCAATTTGTCTGGACATAATATTGCCTCACAAGAATAAGGATCTGCCTTGTATCATGTCAGTCCAACAGTCCATCTGGCTCCTTATTGTTTACGCTGACTAGAGGCAGCCCTCCAGGGTCTTAAGGGAGGGATCTCTCTCTCAGCCTCCAGAGTTGAGAAAATGTAACTGAAGATGCTGGAGGTTAAAACAGAGTTTTTACACATAGAAAACACATGCTCTGGTACTAACTTATCACCTCTCCCCTCTCTACTTAAAACCAGACAACTTTAGTAGTACAAATTTTGCCTTGTGGTCAGCGTTCCTTGTTTCTGCCAGGCTTCTCCATGCCATTCTCCCTGGTTTTCTCCTACCCCCGAAAGTCAGTTGGCATTCTGTGCCCACTGAGCATATTCAGCCCACATTGTTCTACTGTAGTTGGGGTTTTTTGTTTGGTCTCTCTCTTTTTCTTTTTGTATTTTTCCAAACCTTGAAGTTCTCCCAAGCCTGCAAATATCTCCCTTTTATACATGGATAGTGCTGTTTTGGCTACATAAGGATCCAGGGAGAATGAATTTGCTATTAGCATGGTATAATGGATGCAATTTTTAAATTCTGTACCCTTTTCTCATTTTCAAGCAGTACTCTTAAAATGGTTATGGCAATTAATTAATTAATTAATACTCTTAAAATGGTTATGGCAATTCTGAAAGCAATAGAAAATGAATATTGTACATCTCTAGTCCAGCTACTAGACCTTTTTACCCTGGACTATCAAAACATGGACATGACAGTGACTTAGTACAGCTGCTGAGAGCAAGTAAAGGCACAAATAGGATGGAAATGTGGAGTTTCTCCTTCAGATACTTGAAGCGCCCTTAAATCTGGGTAAAGGGGTTCAGGGTAGGGGGAAGGTATGTATCTGAAAACAGAACAAATCATATTTAAGTGACTTCTCTCTTCACATGTTAACAATTTCCTCTTCTTCCTTTTTTAACTAGACAAAATGAATCCAGAAATGATCAGCTGATAAGATCTCATAAGATGTAAGAAAGATTCTCTACTTTCTTTGTACTCACCCTTGCATTGTTGGATTTCCTTTGAATGTGGAGGGCACCACATAGACAATGATAATCCATGCTATAAGGAAAATTACCCATGCATTCTGCAGCATTATTTAATAATTCACTATTACTTAATGTATATTAGACGTTAATGCCTCATAAATGTAGCTACTTTTTTTAATTAAAAAAATCACTCTCAATTTTCCAAGATCTTGGGTATGCATGTAGAGGACAAACATTTTAAGGTTCCGACAAGTTTGGAGACTGATGAAAGGGCGGCGGGGGGGGGGGGAGATGTGTCCTTGTTGTAATTGCAAGGTAAGTGTCTCTTCCTCTCTGCTTTCCTCTTCATGCTTTAATCATTTTGACACCAGGCTGTACAGAAGTAATTTAAAATTAATGTGATTGACACTCTGTGGATAGCAAGGCCCAATGCAGAGCTCCACCTCCTATACAGGATGGCTCCAGTGCAGTTTTCAATTGGCTGCCAAGCTTAAGGCAGCTGACACAACACCTAGCAAAAATACAGCAAACAATTAATTTGCTAATTTCGTTTTCTCTTTAATTTGAAACCAGAAAATTGTCAGCCATCAGGTCAGAAGCGTAGTAGCTGTCTAGTCTCGGGATTCTGTGTTGAGAGAGCACTTGCCGTGTTAGTTGAAGCAGGAGAATGGAAGCCAGAAAAGTAGACAGCTCAGATATCCAGACAGATGAAGGGCAAGCTATAAACAGTTTTATTAGAAATAAATAACGTTTAAGAAGTCTAAACCAGTTATGTACCCAAGTATTGAAAGAAAGGGAAGAGAGACAATTGAGAAGCTTGAAACTGGATGGTTAGAGGTGGAAAGATGGGAGAGACAAAAGATTTTATACCAAAATCCAGGACAGACAAAAGAAAGGACTTCTTCACACAGCACACGGTTAAATTATGGAATGCTGGTTGGCTACTGTGAGAACAGGACGCTGGACTAGATGGGCCACTGGTCTGATCCAGCAGGGCTCTTATTGTTGTCCTGTGTTCAAAGGGGCTGGCCTGATGTGGCATTGAGGCAGCCTTTCACGGAACAGGAAGCAAACTGATGCCTGTGTGTTTTATCGCACGGACAAAAACCTTTTATCCTTTTACTTCACATTCCCTCTAAGACTGGGAATAGGAGATACTCTGGCAGGCCTACCCTCTTCCATGCTAAACTTGGAGGACCTCAAAATAATAAGTGTGAACACACTAAAACAATGTTGATCGCCCCAACACTACTAATTAAAAAGATACATTGGTAATTTTAGAAGTGGTGTATGGCATGGCTTGTTTATATACTGCCTTTTAGTCCAAAGCCCCATGAATACTGCTTTCTCAGTGAGCCATGAATGGTGGCTATGTTCTGTCTCTAACGCAGAGGCAGCGTGTCTCTGAATGCCATTTGCCGGGAATCACAGATGGGGCGAGTTCTGTTGCCCTCACATCCTGCTTTGGGCTTCCCAGAGAAGGCACCTGATGAGCCACTGTGAGAATAGGATGCTGGACTCTACTGCCATTTGCTCCTGCTTCACCACCCACAATACAGAATCCTCTGTGAGGTTGCACAACTAGCAGCTTCATCACCAATGTAAACATTAAAGTCCACACTTAAACCTTCCCCATTTTTTTTCAAATTCTGTCCGCACATTATTTGCATTCTGCAATTTGTCATTTACTTTGTTGGTAGACTTTATGACAATCAGTGGCTGTTTCATAGCCTAGCAGTGAGGCTCAATAGTTAGAATACCAGTGAATACGTTGCGTTGGTTGATGAGGTAGGGTGGGATGGGAGGGCAGCAGGCTCACAGGTGAATAGATAAAAAAATAATAATACACACAATAATACTCACTGAAAACATTGTCTTGTTGTCCATCTAAGCACCAATTTGGAAAAAGACTGGGCAGGAGGCAAGCAGCATTACTACAACAGATGAATTAATAGTTGCATTAGATACTAGTGTGTCTGGGTCTTGAAAACCTCAGTGAAACTTCAAATATATTGGGAGTGGGGGAAACCAGTTTGTTATGTTTCAGCAACGCTGTTTTCCATTGGGTCCATGGAAACTAATTTTCTAATCAGCAAACAATAAAAAAGCAGCCTGAGTGATTCCCATCCGCAGTTTGGATTCCAATTCTATCAAGGGAGGAAAAGCCAGCTCAATTCAGTAAGGCAGCACTGAACCTCTAATTGACATAATTGAGACAGACCAGCCACTGGATTGATAGGGCAGAGAAAGGGAGCAGGTGTCCCGATCGGAGAAAGAAATGGAAATCCAGGACTCCAGCATCCCTCTTATTCCATACTCTTATAACAACTGAAAACCCTAAGATGAGTTGATTCAAAATGTAATGAAGTCAAAGGCAAACTGGCAAGAGTCACCTAGGCAAGGGTACTCAGGTTGTCCCCAAAGCCTATTTCAACATTTGTGGGTGTTGTTGGAATAAATCCATATGCTGTGTGTGACTAATGCAGAGAACTTCCCCTGGCACATTTAAAGCACCAGGCGAATTTCTCACGATGTTTTATTTTCAACTAAGATAGCTTTTATTCCATATTAGCTTATATTGCCCTTGGCTTGCAATACTTTTCTCATTTGTCTCCCTAACTACCCTGCTATGTAAGTCCAGCAAGTGAATAGCCTTTAATTTTCCTACCCCAAGAGCCCATCTTTTGTCTCTTGCCTTATTTATAAAAATATTTGTACACCACTTTTAATTAAAAGATCAAAGCAGTTTTCAACAATCACATGTATGTACAATAAATACCACGTAAAATTGGAGATTATATAACTATTTCAGAAAAATATTTTCTGAATTTCTTAATAAGCTTGGTGGCACATAAAAGCTTTCAGCATACGTCTGAAAGTTAAAACAGAAGGTGCCTGCTGAATTTCTATTGGCAGAGTGTTCAACGGGATTGGGCTGATTGTACTAATGGCTCAGTTTCTTGTTGCTGTCATGTGAGCCTCGCCAACTGGGGAAACTACTAACAACACTCCTGCAGATTATCTCAGTGAATGAGGTGGGATATAAAGGTTTAGTGGTCCATAATGCACCCTGGACCAAAATTGCTTAAAGTTGTAGATTCATATAAGGACCTTGAACTTGGCTTAGTAATAGATGTGCAGCGAGATATTTTAACAATGGTTTCACTCCCTTCCAACTCTACAATTCTATGATTCTATGTTGAAAGCCGTGTGTCCTATCAGTAGTCTGGCCACAACATTCTGCACCAGCAATGCTCATAAGTTCATCAAGTTAGGAAAAAAACATATTGTCCAGCTTGTGTTGCTCTTACATCACATTAAAGGAATTAGAGAGATGGTAGCGGTGCATTTTTTTGGTAAAACATCCCTGGTTAGTCAGTTGAAGGTGATTTCTTTTCACCAATAACAATCAGATTGGCAAATTCCAAGTTAAAAAAAATTAATCAAGTCAAATTTTGATCGGTTATGAATCAATTAATTACATCATGCAGCTCCTTCATTCATCTAATTGTCCTGGGCTTTGGGTAGAAGGAAGACTAATCTAAATATTTGCATAACATGGAGTGCTATTTACATAAGAGTTTTGGTATAATTTGCAACAAAAAGCTAGCCATTTTACTCAAAGTAATCCCCAGTGAGGTGAATTATGTTTTGTCGGACCAAAAGATCACCATTTCTCCCTTGTAGAAAGATTGAGAAGCAATCACAGTACAGAGATTGCTAGCTTTCAAGAGTTTTATCCAATGTGGCATTAAAATTTAAAACTCAAGGCTATTTTAAACAATTTAAAGTAAGCAAATGATTTAATACACAGCAAACTGAAGACAGCAGGTAGCTGGGAAAACAGTTCACTTAAAGGTCTACTAAAACAAGCAATGCTTTGTCCACTAAAATAAAACTGTTTCCAGTATATGCTTATATGTGGCAATGAGGGCACCAGACTCCATTTTCTTTAGGTTTTTAAAAAATGTTTGTTTGCAATGCTCATAGGATAAGAAGTGTGCAGGGAGGTGAAACCTACAAGCTGCAGCCCAATGTTAGCCAAGCGCTGCTCCTTGCATTGCTTTCTAAAAACAGCTACTTAGGGGAACACCCTGAAAGCCCCTTCTAGCCCTCCTCTAATTCAAGCACTGAATATGGGTTGATCTAAAGAGACAGCTTGAATAAACAAACAGTGCTGATGCATACTGCTAAAGAAACACCTGATAGAAAGATCCAGGTAGAGGGGCCATGGAGGTCCTTCACATAGAAAAAGGGGTCAAATCATTCCCCCTTCCAGCTTTCTAGAACTGCAGCAAAGGGAGCCATCCCCAAACATAGAGAATGATTCCCTCGCCTGCACTTCAAGCACTTGGAGATGGAACATTCTTCTATCTATCTATCTATCTATCTATCTATCTATCTATCTATCTATCCATCCATCCACACACACACTGCAGAAGTCCACACACACAGAAGGACATGGTAAAATAATGGGGGAAATTCCTATTCTGGGTTAGCTTTGTTTCCAATGACCTGCACAGAGTCAGGGCACAATCTGGAACTTTGTTCTCTTGCACCATGCTGATGCACAACCACTACCTTTGCAGGAATGCAGACAGCCAGATCAGACCTAGAAGATGTCAAAATGTACCTGACAACTAGAGATTAGAACTGCAGACCAACTACTTTCCTGGCTGGAAGTTTGGCGTTTGCTCAGGCCAATCACAAGAGCTTCACCCAGAGAACAGAGCCACAGGTTTGCAGTTCCTTTTGAGGAACTATTAAAATAACTTCTCCCATCTCCACCGAAAGCACCCAGAGCCCAAGGTATAATAAACAAATCATGGGTACCAGCAGAGTTTCCTCTGGTGCTCTGTTTACTCAAATGTTGTGGATCAGAAAAATACCTGGATTTATGCGGATTATGTTATGTTCGAAATAGCACTGTAATCCAAGCAGCATAGCATCTTCTACTTTTTCTTCTATTCCAACTTGGGGTGCCTGGCCTGGTGCATCTTCCATCCATGTCTGAAAGCCCCACATTCATCAGCACAACTCCTCTTGCTGTAGAACAGTGGTGTGGAAGCCTTTGTAGCCTGAGGGCCACATTCCCTTCTGGACTACCTTCTAGGGGCCACATTCTGGCAGGGCCAGAAGCAACAGCTGATAAGAGCAATGAAGTTAAACTTTGCCTTTGTCCAGTAGGCTAGTTTCTACACACACTTGCACATTCCTCTTAAAGCTCCATCCAGACAAGCAGGAGGCATTAGAATTCAAGAATACATTTCAACCAAGCAAAAGCAAGGGTGAGATGTGGAGCAAGTGAAGGAAGAATTCTGAGAACCAGGCAGAGAGGCCGTAGGCTCTCTACCCTTGCTGTGGAGCCTACTACTGTGTGGCATCTTCAACTGGCAAGAGTTAAATGTGGCTTGGCACCCCTACCCCTCAAAAAGAGCAAGACAAACTAATTTTGGCTATCTATGATATATACAGAGGGTAAATGTGTGTGTACCAGTAAGACAGGAGGATTAACTAGCCCCTAAATGGTGACATGCATTCTAATGAATTGGTGTTATCTGATATTTTAGAAACTCTGATGTGCCAATTACGTTAGTTCTCTGATACTGCTGTGGGAAAATAAATCACACACAAAAATGAGATTTTTGGCATTTTCTTCTCCTTACCCTGACCTCCATTTAGTCAAATCTAGGCTGGAACCATTCTGAACATGGGGGTAATTTTGCTGGACTGGGAACTGCTATTACTTCAGAGCCACTGTACACAAAAAGTAGTCTGACTGCTAGCACTGGCCTAGATAACAATAGGAGGAATTAGGGCTTGGGGCTGGGTATAAAACAAGGCACAGTATTCTGACACTGCACTTTGTACGAGTGGAACTGGTGGTAAAAGATTGCAGTGTATCCTTCTCCAAACAAGAGCGCTGCTGTTCAAGATTCCAACCAGCCATTCCCTCGGAGGGGAACTTAATTATACTTGTCCACACACCCCTGCTTATTTTCTACTTTGTTTTTAAAATTAATTATACAGAATTCTAGCACTTGAGATGTAATACAGAAATACATGTAATTAATATATCATATTTATCACAACATTTACATCTCTAGATCATATATTAATAATTGCATCTCTATTTGACTTCTTTTTTAAGGCAGGCTGTGTACACACCATACAAAGAATCCTGGGAACTGTAGTTTACCCCTCAGAGAGCTACAGTTCCCAGGATTATTTGGGGCAAGTCATGTGCATAGTGTGTACACTGCCTAATACTCAGCATCTATATTGAAGCAGTGTTAGCAGCCACAGTGGCATATAACAGCATACATGACCTCAGTTAGGACCTCAGGGTTAACTGTAAGTAGAGGTTTGTTTTAGTTACAGGGTGTTCAGAACTAAAATAATAATAAAACCTCTCTACCCCTACCAAAAATCTTTTAAAGTCTTCTGACTAATGAAAGAATCCTCACCCATTTCCTAATACCAGCCCTGCTTGAGTTTGATGTCACTGATGTCTGCTTCTCCATCCACAGTTGTTCCAGGGTAGACTGGTAATGTGGTTAAAGGATCTATACAATTATCAAATGCAGGTTGAGATACTGAACCCATGGACTGACATGAAAGGTCCTCCCATCTGCTGCTCAGTTGTTGCTGGCAGGGACTCCTACGCTTTTAAATGACTGACACAGGCAAAATTCGAGCAGGTGTTGTTTCCTTGCTGCATCCCAGTTAAAGCTCCATCTGTTGAATTTCTGCTCTGACAGCTGGTAAAAATACAGGAAACTTGGGGTGGGGTCAGGGGGAAGAATGTTAACACTCTCCAGTACATGAAGCTGATTTAGTAGGGTGATCTCAGATCAAGTTCTGCACAGGCCATCTTCAAAGCACAAACTCAAGTCTGGAAGCTCCTAGACATTGTTTTATTATTTAGATGAGCTCACCAGTCTATTCTATGGGGAGTTAATCAGGGACAAGAATGGGGTCCTCCTAATACTGTTATTTACGAGGCCAAGAAAAGATGCAAGGCGCAGCAGCATGTTATATATTAGCCCCAGAGGTGAAGAGAAAGCAACAAATGGAAGAATTCAATTCTTATTTGATCAAAAAGCAGTTTGTTCAAGGTGCTGGTTCTTTCCTTGAAAGCTTCAAGTCAAGATAAGGAACCTTTTCCAGCTCAGGGACCACATGACAGTTGTCAATGTGGCCAGAGGCAATGGTGGCTGGGGGAAATAGATGAGATTCTTACCGGTGTATAGGCGGCTATATTCCATCTATGCAGAAGTCAAAGGTTTCTACTCTCTCTCTCCCCATCTCTGTCCAGGCAGAATTCAAGGACACATTCCAGCCAGGCAAAAGCAACGGAGGAGGTGAGGAGCAGGCCCAGTGAGGGGCTACAGCTTGGGGAAGAGTTTAGAGATCTGGAAAGGGAGGACAGTTTTTGGCCTCTGGGACTGAGGTGTCCCATTCCTGCTCTAAAAGGTTTGCATCCAGGATAATAAAGACTATCTCCTCCCGTATGAACCTTCTTAAAGATGTGGGGATAGGGGTTCCACATTTCTATTGGTTTTGGAGGCATGAGTATTTGGAACATGGGAGAGGGTCTTCACCTATATTGTGGAACTGATGTGAGAAGTGAACCAGGCGGGAAAAAGCACAACCAAGTACAGGGAGGCAAGGTATGGGATGGTTCAAGCTCTCCTGTTCTGTGCAGCCCTTTTAATCAAAGTGAATGGAATAGCCACCCATGGTAACCTGCTCCATGTTTAGTTTAGACTAAACTGCAAGAGGTCTTTGAAACATTCTACAAGAAATTCTAGGTAGGAACATCAACACGAACACACTACCCTCTCAGGCGTTCTCTAACACATTATGATTACTGGAGATTGAGAGTATGCAAACCATGCACAGGAACAATAAACTGGGATTACAATAATATTACCAATAAGGAATAAACTAGTTTGTCTTCACATAAGGTGCAACGTAGAAGAAACCCTACAGCACAACAAGGATGGACAGGGGAGTATGAAGTCAACCAGTAAAAAAAATTTACTGCATGGTATGCTTTATTTGAAAATTCGGACAGAAACCCTGAGTTACCAGCCACAGAATCAGTTAAATAATAAAAAAGAAGCTGATTTTTTGCACTTTGCATCATGAGGCTCTGGATTGTGCTATTTGATAGATAATTTTTAAAAACCAAAGACAACCCCCCACCTAAAAAATGATATTTTCACAGTGGGAAAAGTTTTCTTACAAGCCCATTGCACGTTCAAAAGCTAGATATAATCCGGCAGAGGTCTAGGAGTCAACGATATAGAAAAAGGAGTAATCCCAGAACTCTGCAAGTGGGAGAGTGTCCATGACATTGTGATGTCCAAATGGGGAAGGGGGGGAACAGAAGAAGAGAAGAAAGTTTGAAATCTTCTTGGATAGCAGCCACGTGGCCTGGAGGATAGGAAGCATGACATTCAAGAAGCTCATGCACACAATAACTCATAGATTATGTAAAAGAGAGAGTGTCTGCACAAACAGAGGGGATCCTAAGAACAAACAAGCCACCCCATTAGAGTGACCTTGGCAAGAGGGGAGGAGTGAATGCTGTTCCAGCTGTACCAGGTTTGCGTCGCAGGGGCATCAACTTGGCCAAGGCGCCTTTTTTTGCAAGTGGAGGAGATTGCCTGTGTCACTAGCATCACGCCACGGACTGCTGCAAGTTCAAATTCTGTCATTCACCTATATAGATCACTTTACAAATAGTCTCTCTGTACACTTAAAACAACAACAAAAAAAGAAATCCACAGGGATAGCAAGAGCTAGTCTTCCCGAAGGCACTTGGCCCTGATGTGCATTTGAGGAAGTGCTTCAAATTGGACTTCTAGCTGGGGTGATATTTTCCGGCTCCTTTCCAGAGCAGCTTGTGCAGAGTAAGGAAGCAGCACTGGCTATGCGTGTGTGTGTGTATGAGAGAGAGAGAGCCCAACATTCCCATGTCACAGTGTGGTAGACGGGAGCTTCTTGACCCGCCTCTGAGCCAAGAAGGAAAACTCGATGGGTTTCAGCTGGGGTCCTGGCTTTGAGTTATTCAGTGCGGAGTACGTTGCAGCCATAGCGCCCTAGGAGAGAAGAGCCACAGGTGTTTGCTTAAGTGACACACACAGAGAAACCCTTCCCAATACCTCACCAAGAGCCTGAAACAAAGCCAAGCCAGTGATACTTTGGTAAAGTATGAATGCACCCAATATGCTTGCAGACACATGCATTGTACCAGGTAGGCTTCCTTGGCAGCTGGAATTAGCTGCAGTCTCCATGTTGAACATACATTTGAAACAAGCCCATGTAATGTGTGAAACAGCCTCCCGCAAAGGGGTTGCTGTTGTTGCTTCTGAGAGTTGTCCACAGTGCCTGTTCTTGTGAACAAGCTCCTTGGAGTGGTGCAACCTACCACCCATATGCACAACTCCTTGCTCTGCTTGGCTGGCTGCTTCTGCCAGGAGAGACTGGCTATGCCAATTACAATGTATTCCCCTTGTACTGTACCCCAGTGTGTTTCCGCACCCAGTTCTAGGTGCTGGGATTTGACTTATAAAGCAGGGACAGCGGACCTGTGGCTCTCCCAACGTCACTGGGACCTACAACTTTCATCAGTTTTGGCCACTGGCTATGTTGCCTGGTGCTGATGGGAGTTGTGGTCCAACAACATGTGAAGAGCATCACATTGGCTAACCTTAAATGGTCTGGATCCGGAATGCCTCAGGGAACATCGCCTCCCATGTGATTTTGCATTCCTTCTTCCCCAAATTTTGAAATCTGCCAGGGAGTCCCATCCCTTAGTGTATCTACTAGGAGCAGGACCTGCTCACAGTTACCGTAACAATGTGGACTGACTTCCTCTTTGTCTTATTTCCTGGAGGATTTGGAGAGAATTGAGAGCTGCTCAATAGAAATAATAGTGACTGTTGCCATTCCTATTTATGATGCTGCTTTTAATGTAGCATATTTTCAATGCTTTTTCATGTCTAGCAGCTTTTTGGCTCTATTGGTTACCTCTATTCCTCAGCTGACATCTAGCAGCCGCCATTCCAACAGCCTGCAGCAGACAAAGATGGAAGCTGAGAGAGCAACTCCATTTGGCTCATCCTTTTCCTGTTTCCATTCCAGCTGGTCATTAAGAACTAATATGTACCTACAGGAATTGGTGCCTGAGTTTGCATGGTTTCCTTTTCCCTCCTCACTTTCGTTCCTTTTGTGACATGTCTTTTAGATTGTAGGGACTGCTTTGTTTTTATTGATATTATATAAGCAGCTGTGGGAACATTTTCAGCTAAAGAGCAGATAAACACCCTTCCAATATTTTAAATGAATAAATATCAATATGACCAATGTGTTATATGTAAGGTGACAATGCAGGAAGCACACAAATCCCTCTCCCTCTGCCACCACCTCCTACCCAGATTTGTACCTTTACAAGCTGTACATCCTGGTGATTTAACTGGCTCTGGGGCAACTTGTCCTTCTGGGTTATCCACAAGTGCTGGAGGACTTGTTTGGCTGTCAGGCGCTGATGAGGATCAACGTGGAGCATCTTCGATACCAGGTCCTGCAACAAGCATTCAGAGAATATAGCTGCTGTATGCCTTTTTCACCTGGGTGACCTATAAATTCACAGATTTTTGACTGGCTGATTAAGCCCGCACTGCTATTTCTCAAGTTCCTGGCTATATTTGACACCTGTTCCCAGAATCTGACTTTGGTCGTCTTATAGAAGAAAGCGTACCCTTGATAGCCAGGTGTGTCTTCTACAGAGAGTAAACTTTGTTTCTTGTGCATCTGATGACTTTTAAAAGTACTTAGGGAACCCCCCATCTCTCTCTTTCCTCCTACCTTTCTTATTGTAATAGCTCTTCTATTTAATCTACACTCCTATACCATTCCAAGTACCCATTGGTGGCAAGAGGACTGCATAGATTACTATCAATCCAGAGGGGGAATTTCTGCATTCCAAAAAAGGCTGATAACAAGATCCCAGTCCATTGTAGGAATAGAAAGACAGAGCTTCCTGAAGTCTGTGTGCTGCTTTGATTCAGGACCCCAGCGGGCAACAACCCAGCCACATTTTTGAGGGTGGACACAGATGACCTTCCCTAGGACCCCTTAACTTCCTGCCCCCATTGATACTGCCTTTGCTGTATTGATTTCAGTGCCTGCAACAAAAAAGCCCCTTCTCTGTTTAGGCAAGCCTATCTTGACATGCAGTCTTATTTTATTATATGTATTTTAAAATAATGGCTGATTTTACGTATATTTTCATAAATTTCAAGTGAACTTGCTTTTAACTTTTGATTTTGTGAGTTTTTCTTAATAAACATTAAGCAGGTATGGGTGATTAAGTGGTTTATAAATCCTGTTGATTAAACAAATAACTTTAAAAGCCAACTAATGTCACCCTTTTTCATACCTTTAGAATCTAGTGCTGACTAGATTCCAGCCACCATCTCGCTTCACCCTTCAATGCCCTGGATGTTCAATTATTCTGGAGCATCATGAAGGAAAAAATGTCTGCTGCCCCACAATGAAACATGGAAGTCACCAGGCCCAATATTTGGGGAAATTTCTCTTATATGACACACACTGAACATGTAGAAAATTCTTGCCATTACCATGGATGTTGGTGGGGTTATTCACGCTCCAAGCCAAATTATAATAATTGAGGGATAGTCAACTAAGTTCTACTCAAGACTCATTGAAATGAATGAACATAAGTTAGCCATGTCTATCAACTTCAGTGGGTCTGCTCCAAGTAAGACTAGCATTGAATACCACACCCTAAGGTCTGGGCAATGAGGTCAAGAAACTCTGCAACCAGGACTGAACATCCAATACTATTTTGGTAGACCTGCCTATTTTATGTAAAAGCACTCAGTATCAACATCTCACACACATCTCTGCCCATTTACGATCCGCATGTTTTATTCTGAAGGGCAGGGAGGAAAAGATGGAGCAGAAGATGTAGGAACGAGATCAGGATGTGTTATAGTATGGGAGCAAGAGAAGCAGAAGCCACAGACAGCATTCAGGGAACAGGCACCACAGCCTTGCAAATATTGCCTGAAAACCACAGAGTTTGAAACTAGAAAACAAAAGTGAGCAAGGAGCTGTTCTCAGGAATCCAAGTGTTGCTCCACACAAAAATTCTGCAGAGAACTGAAAGGGACCAATAGCTCTCCAGATACCATGCTAATGACAAGAGCAAGGTGCAGGGGTCACTTCTCTGCAGGACAGGAATTCCTTCCTTTGGAGTCCAGGGATATAGCAAGCCCCTGCCCCAAGCCAGAAGAAGGATGGCAACATCCAAACTCCACTTTGAACACTGGCACTCACTCGTACCTTGGCTGCGTCTGAAACTGTGTCCCAATTCCCCCCTTTGAGGGAGAACTTTCCCCCACCTATTCGCATGAGGATCTCCTCAGGGGTGTCGCCAGGCCCATTTGCAAATGGGGTGTACCTGCAAGAGAGGAAAAATAGTATTTTTATTTTAAAAACTGCAACACTATGGTAGCAGATGGGAAGGAGGGGTGGTAAGCCCGGAACAGGGGGAGGAAGGAGGTAAGGTTGTAGGTGGGGGTGGGGTGGGGGGGGTGGAACTAGCTAGGAACAAAGAAGAGGTGCTAAACTCCTAGCAGAGACTTCAGGGGATATAAAGCTTTTCTGCACAAGTTGCTTTTTTGCAAAGAAAGGGGTAAAAAAATACCTCCATGAAAGCTGGGATTCTCAGGAGAGACAGATAGACAGACACAGTCTCCACACTAGAAGATGTCATAAATCATTATAATTATGATCGTGCAATAAGTCAAAAGTGCCTTATTATAAGCTGAATTATATGCTCTAGTCTGTCAATGATTGGCTGGGTGTAGAAGATTTTGCCGCAGGGCAAAGGGTTGGCCAGACCGACCTTCAGGTTCATTATTGCTCTACAATCGTTAATAATATGTTCACATCAGTTTTTAAATGTACAATTTGTAGCAGTAGTAGTAGTGGTAACAACAACAACAAAACTATACTCACAGCAGTTTTTCTAAAGTTTAGAATCCCTGCTTAGATGTATTGAAAAAGGATGGGTGGCACCATATAAAACTGTTTTAAGAGGTACCCGCCAGCTGGAAACAAAGAATAATCTTTAATGGGGGTGCCTCAAAAACAGTTCCAGGTAGGCCCTGTTCTGTGCCAGGTGTTGGGAGAAGTGAAGCCAAGGCTGAGTGGAAGTGTACATACTTGGAATGCAGAAGGTCCCAGTTCAGTTCCTGAGTCTTTGCCAGAAACCCTGAAGACCTACACGGCCAGTCAATACTGAGCTAGTTTGGCCAATATTCCCACCTGATATAAGGCGCTTTCCTATGATCTATGCAGTTCAACCTATTTATTATGTTACTAAGCAACCCCTTCCTACACTGGTGGTGGTGGTGGGGCACTCATGGAAGCTCATGAGATTTCACTGGAACCCAGTAGCTGCTGCTGCTGGTGTTTCTCTGCTGCTGGAGGCAGGTGATCTGATGTGGGGTGGGGGGTCAGATCTGCCACCCCCATGCATCTTGCCATATAAGCAGATTGCTTCATATTGCCTCATTAAAAGGATGGCACACTGGGGATCTCCACTGAGCACTGCCCAATCTCCATAGCTGCATCCAGTTGCAGCCACTGAGCCATTATCTCATTCCTTCAGTGAACCCTGGGTAAAAGGGTCTTCACGATTTGGGATTCCTCACCCCCACCCCATGTAGTGTATCGCTCCCCCCCCCAGCCCCATGCTCTTTGCCTCTTCCCAAAATCATTGGGATTCCCATCAGGCCCTACATTCTTCCTTCAACCACTGGGGCTCCTGAGAAACACCAGAACAGAAGGACACTTTGTGGATTCAAGGAAAACGCTGACACCTAGTGGTTAAGACCAGTTCTGGGACACCCAAGCTAAGGGTGTGGCGCACCTTCCATTACAAGAGAATATTATTCCACAGCAATCTTGGGAACCGCTTGGCTATCATCGGAAGACACCTGATGTAGCAGCCTCACCAGGGCTAAACAGATCAGAGTGGTAAGTGCCTTGAGTCCTATCTACGTCACCAAGTCCCTCTGAAGAGAGGCAGGATACAGTCGTTGACATGCATCTAGTTGTAAGGTTAGGGCCAGCCAATGACATTTCACTGCCTCAGGTGGAGCAGCAAATGACATTCTCTTCCCCCACCCCAGTCAAGGTGTGTCATACCCAACACTGTTCAAGTTGTTTGGCACCTGAAGCAGAAAATCTCACATGCTCCTCTCCCTCCTGGGTGGTAAAAATGCAGCAATAAATTAAATAACTAAGCAGTTTGCTGCCATTTCATGACACCTGATGGAGGGGGCACCTCACTCTGCAAAAAGACAGTTTGTTGCTGGAAGTGGAAAAAAAAGATGGGGTCCCCAAACCCCAGTTCCATGCCCAAAAGCTGACCAGACTGGTAATTGATTCTAACTGCAACACAGGTGACAAAGATAACAACCCAAATATACACATTTGAAAGCAGCAGGCTGCCAGGTGGACCAGGATGAATGATTGGTGTGTGCCACTACTGTCCACACTCCACATCCCATACCCAGCCTCTGTTCCCCAAGGCAGCTGCCTCTCTCCACCTAATGTCTTACTCTGTAGGCTGGTCCTACTCTGACAACTGGCATGTGCTCAGTGTAGTAGTCCATGCTATTTGCTGGAGATGCAGGACAGTTAATAGGCATCCATCTAGAACCAATAAGAAACCTGGGGCTGCAATGTTTAATGGATCGATTTGAATAGAAACTCTTTAATCATCTGAAAATGTGCATCTGATTAAAACTAAGTAGCATCTTTTTAAAAAAATCATTCATACAAATGCTCATAAAAACTGCAGATGGCAAGCGCCACCCTAAAACAGGCATTTTACTTCTTATAGAGGACAGAACGACTCTTATTAAGATGATGTCAGCTACACACGTGTGTATCATGTAAAAATGAAGAGTATATGCTTCTTGCTTTGGAAATACTGTTTTTACCTAAATCTTTAATGCTTAGCCACTGACTCCCCTGCTACTTTCCCCGGGGTAACCCTTTCAACCTTCCTCCTTCCAGCCAATGCAACTGCAAATCCCCTTTTTCACTTACCCAGCACTATTATGAAGGTGCTCCTCTCTCTTATTTTACCTCCATTTTTCACTTTCCGCCCCATTCCCATGCCTCCTCCTGTTGTTTTCCCCCAGCCCTTTCAAGGAACCAGGTGTAATCCTTGCTCCCCACCACCACTTTCACCAGCCATCTCTGTTATCACATTGATCTCTCTCCCCACTTTCCCTCACATACAAACACAGACTAATATTTGCCTCTCCCAGTCTCCTTCAAGAACCCCCCCTTAACCCCCCGCCCCCTTCCAGCAGCCCTATATCGGCTATCAACCCTCCTCCTGGACCTACCTTCTTTCCTTCTTGCCATATTCCCCCTTATTCCTCCAAATGCTCCCATAGCTTGAAACACCCCCTTCAACCCCAGACACTGCCACCTGCCCTCTCCCCAATTCCTCCTCCTCCTCCTCAGCTTTCTTCCCCCCATCATTAGCGCCGTACAATTCTCTCTCACATACACCTTCACTCCTCCCCCCATATTCCCCCTCAGTCCTCCAAATACCACATTGAGCCCCATGCCAGTTCCACCTGTCTCAGCCTCTGCCCAGGCCTTATTTTGCCGCCACCCCACAGTCATTCACCACCACAGACATGGCTCCCTCCTTTTTCCTTCTCCTTCCTGTGCCTCCCCTTCTCCTCCTTCCTGACCTCCACCACCATGGGTGATGCTGTCCTTGCTCTGCCAGGGAGATTCTCTAAACAGATGGGATCCCAGCATGGCTGCTTACTCAGGCTGCCTACTCTTCTCGGTCCTCCACCTTCTGTCGTGGTGCCTGGCTGTCTCCCGCCTGCTTCTCCCTGCCCTGATATTAACCTGCCCCCACTTGCTTCTTGCTTCTCTTCCCCTGTCAACATGCTGTTTTCGCAGGGCAACCTCACCCTGCCCTGCCCCTAGAACCTTGGTAAACAGCCAATGAAAACATTTGTGATGATGGACTAGTGCAAATATTATATAGAAATGTGTGTGCATGTGCGCACATGTGCATGTGTGTGGTGTAAAAAAGACCATACGATTAAGCAATTAAAATTTTGCAGGGAGCTAGCATGGTGTAATGCTTAAGAGTGATGGATTAGAAATAGGAAGGATTCAATCTCTTGCTCAGCCATTAGGTACACTAGGTGATCATGGGCCACTCATTCTCTTCTAGCTCAACCGACCTCACAGGGGTGTTGTGAAGGTAAAAGGCAGAGAGAGGACAACCATGTATGTCCCCACCCCCTTCAGCTCCTTGGTGGAAGGGTGGGATAAAACTGTAATAAATAAATATGGCTGAAAACCTACTGTTAACCAAGCACAATGGATGCTGGCACCTACCCTGCCAACATTGTGTAGAGGAGGATCCCTAAGCTCCAGATATCACAGGCTTCGTCATAACCTTGTCGCTTCAATACCTAAATGAGATAAGGACCAAGAAAAATGAGAGAGAACATCAGGTCACATCCATACCACACATTTAAAGCACTATTATACTACTTAGAATGCTGGTAGCTGTCGCTTGTTAAGGATGCTGAGAGTTCTTAGGAGACCCCTTACAAAGCCACACTTCCAGCGTCATTAACAAGCTACAGTTCCCAGGATTCTTGGGAGAAAGCCAAGTGGTACAGGAGTGCTTTATCTCCCCAGTAAGAATGAGACTGAATGCAATAAGAAGTGGGGACAACTTGAGCTGGTAGCCTCTTCCCTGTTCCTTTGGCTCTAAAAAGAAAGTAGTGAAGAGAAGAACACGCGTGGATTTTATCTGTTTTTAGGCCTGTAGCATCATGAACTAAAAAGACATTGCATCAAACACACAAAAGCCAAAACCCAGAGATGTTTAGGGACATGTGTGTATGGTGTCTCACAGCTGAGTCTCAGAACACATTTTTGCCATACAACATAGGTGGATCTGAGAAACCCAATTTTGCCTGCCAAAAGTTTAAAAAAAGCTATGGCAAAGCCAACAATTGGCCACCATAACTGCTGTATAAAGAACAAGGAGATTTTTTTCCTGGAATAGTAGAGAGATAATCGATTATTTGCTGATGGGTGGAGATTAATATTCTGCATATTAGCTTTCTGTGTTTGCTTTAGCAGCCCAATGGATTAGACAAAATTTCACTGAACAACATGGAGTCCAGTGTGCTGGAGACAACTGGTGCTAAATTGTACCTCAGTACTGTTTGCATTTTTTGTGATGGCCAATGTTTTTTAGCAGATAAATTTGACTGCCTGCCTGATGCATCTGCCAAGCAGAGCATACAAACCACCAGGGGTCTATTAATCTACTGAATATAATTCTGTCATATTATAATCTGCAGCGCAGACATCTTGATATCATCTAGTTTGTTCTAGGCCAAAGATGATTTGGTGAAACTGGCTGTTTACTGGAAAGGCAATTCTGGTCTGTGTTGAGCAATCAAACTGTGTGTGAACCTGTTTAGCAACAGTTAGGCCAAGCAGGGAATGGTCAAAATGGAAGTGTCCACGTCAATCAATGTAAATGTCATATTTGTACAATAGCTAGCAAGAGGCACCATCAGTACAAGGACACATTCCAGCTGGGCACAGTGGAAATCTGCTTGTTTGCACCTATATGCTGAAATGGTTGAGAACAGTAGAATGAGTGCATTTTGCAGACTATGGCAGCAATAGATGCAGCGAGGCTCATGAGCTACTCACCTCTGGAGCCACAAAATTGGCAGTATAGCAAGGGGTCATGAGGAGCCCATTGTCTGCCCTCAGCTGCTTGGCGAAGCCGAAGTCACAAATGCGAATAGACTCTGGGTTGCCAGATTCATCTACATAGAGGATGTTGCTAGGTTTCAAGTCTCTGTGGACCACCTGTGAAGGCAACAGTGGAAACCACAGGTTATTCCCTCCGGTCATGGCTGCCTTCCAATTTACAAACAATAGCTATGTATTCACTTATACCTTGGTTTTTCTGTTCAAACACACTCTAAGATTCATCCTTCTGACACTAGACAAATACCTTAATATCTACCAGGTGATTTAAGGCCCTAATTGGTTATGTTGCTTCTCCCCCGTTGACACACTTGCTTCTTTGCAACTGGATGAGAGAAGGAGAGATCTCTGCAGCATTGGCAGGCTTCTCCATATCTCCAACTTACGCCTTGCGAGTGAAGATATTCCACAGTCTTGCAGATTGTGTGCAGGACAGAGCTGGCCTCCCTTTCAGAGAAGCACTTCTGCTTGAGGATCCGATCCAGCAGCTCCCCTCCTCTCATTAAGTCCGTCACCAGGTAAACATGCTTGCCATCGTCATACACCTATCAGATGGACATGTTTTAAAGAAGTTACTATTTAACTACACTCCTGAAACCTTTTATAAGCATACAGAGTGGAATTTACGACCAAGTTATCCAGCTTCGCATAGAGTCCATTAAAGGGTAGGAAACTGCACAGTCCTATAGACATTTGCTCCACGATGCACACAAAATTTAGTAACAGGGACAAAACTTGGCTTTGTGGTGGGCTTGGGCGTTGTGATGCCCAGTCCATGAACCTAGAGAAACTGCTGCATCTGATCCAGCAAAGCACAGCTGGAAAAAAGACAACCTGCATGAGGGCACAGTGACTAGTCTCTCAGGGAAAGTGTCCGTTTCATGCTGGTTCCCAGGCATCCAGAAACACATTGCCATTGCAAGGGCAAGTTCTGTGCTGCAACAAAGGAGATTCAAAGCTATATTGGAGGGAAACATCAGAATTCACTTGCACACGGCTATGTAGAGACTATGAAACTTACAAGGCTATTGCTTTGCAAAAAGGTCGGCTGCGTATCCAAACTGGATGGCACAGAGGGAGAGGAGGGACACAAATTGACATGTTTTTATGGAAGAACTACAATTTTAGTTCCTGAGACACATGCAACCCACCAGCAAGCAAGGCCCTGAGCTTCCAATCAACCCTATTCTATTATTACACTCACATCCTTCAGGGTGATGATATTTGGGTGCTGTCCATACCGTAGGAGTATCTCAATCTCCTCTGAGGGATCCTGCTTACTCTTGTCAATCACCTGCAAGAAGGTACCTCACTTATTGCAAAGCCACATCAATTTAGCATTTATATCACATGAGTGTTCAAAAACACTTTGCATACATTGGCTCAGTAATTGTTCCAACAGTCCTCTAGCATTATCCCCATACTGCAGACTGAGGCTGAAGACATAAGACAGAGGCAGAGAGGGCAACAGCAGCACAAATGCCCGAAGCCACCTGGCAAACCCATGGTGTACTGAGATTTGAAATTTGAGTTCACTTAACTTGAGGCTGCACCAACTCAGGTCCAAGGTCTTGCTGTGCAAAGAGAAGGTTGGGACTCTGGAGTCTGATGCCGCAAGGCTTAGGATTTAAGTGCTGGTTGCCAGCCTTGGCTCCTCCTCTCCGTAAAAAAAGCATTTGCAAATAAAAATCCCCTTCAACGATGACATGAGATATTTTTTTTTAAAAAGGTACAGCTATTCATGAGCAGGTTGACGAGAGAGGCTCTGACCTTGACAGCGTACTCTGTTCCCGTTGCCTTGTGAATGCAGCGCTTGCACACCGAGTAGGAACCTACGCCAATGGCCTCCTTCACCACGTAGCCGTCACTAAACTGGTGGTTCTTACCATGCAGTTGCTGGAAGGCAGATTGAGTACAGAGAGAAGAGGAGGAGGAGAATTTAGGCTGCTTCAGTGGGCCAAGCTTCCTATGCTGACTGAGGCACACAAAGGACTTCGGTCTCTTTAATTTTTTTACTTCAAAAAGAGGCTGTAGGCTGTGGGTGTGTGGAGGACCCAGACTGGGCCTCCAGGTGAGGTTTTTTTGGGGGGAGGTTTAACCTTTGCCCTCCAGAATGATTTCCCCCATGAACATCCTTCCCCAAAACACTGCTACTTTCCTCTGAAAGTCCCTGGTTCAATAGGGCTGGAAATAACAACAACAACAACAACAACAACAACAAGCTCTGGGCGGCTTCCAACTGAATATTAAAAACAATACAGCGTTAGACATTAAAAACTTCCCTAAAAAGGGCTGCCTTCAGTTGTCTTTTAAAAGTAAAATAGTTGTTTATTTCCTTGACATCTGCTGGGAGGGCATTCCACAGGGCAGGCGCCACTACCGAGAAGGCCCTCTGCCTGGTTCCCTGTAACTTTACTTCTCGCAATGAGGGAACCGCAATGAGGGAAAAAGAGCCTGCCTGAATTCCTGGAGAGCCTCTGCCAGTCAGTGTGGACAGTACTAAGCTAGATGGATGATGACTCCATATAAGGCAGTCCTGAAGAGATCATTTGCGTCTGACGAAAACTGCCTCTAGGCTGTGAAATGTCTACCTTATCTTTTGAAATGCATGCTATTTTGTCATGTTATTTGCTTTGGAAATGGGGGGTGGGAGAGACCCAAGGCTATAATTTTGGGAAGGCAGCTTCAATTAAGCCCAGCTCTACTTCAACACACTGCAGGCCCACCCCACCAGCTCTCACGATGCTTGTCTGCGACCCTCCCCACCTCTTCTTACCTGTACCATAGAATGCAAAGGCACTGGTGGGGATTTGGCCTTCTCATCCTCATTCAACCCAGTGGCCACAAAGCTGAACCCTCGGAAGAGCTGATGGGCCCCTGCGCTAGGCGGAATCCCAGGGGAGTCTGGAAAAGAGGAGGGAGGGAGGAAAGAAGAAAACAAACTGTATTGAAACAGCAGCTTGTTGGCAGGTGGCTGCTTTATGCCCCCTCCGAACAATCAAGGCGGCCCCAAGGTAAGGACCATCAAGTGAGAGCAATCCAGGACAATAAAGTTTTCCTTGATTCCACCCGCCATGTTGGAACAGAAACAAATGAGAAGGGCATTTCACATGGTTCCACTTTTGCTAGGCTATAGCATTTGGGGAGAGGCAGAGGAGAGAGCTAGATGACAGAATACTCCCTTTTAAATAAGGTCTCTCTGTACATGCCAGGATACTAATTTTATTAGACTTTCATTAGCACACAAGGAAGATGTTCATACTGGAAAAGCAAATGGGGAACTTCTGATCCTGCAGATGGGCATGAAACATCAAGCAAAACCCATCCACCAAGCTTCCAAGGGAGAAAATATGCAAAGTTCACTGCAAAAAACATCCCAAACTGAACTTGGGCATTAATGCATGATCTTAAAACCAAATTCAGGGCTTCTTTTGTGTCCTATTAACAAGCAGTTGTATCAAATGGTAATTTTGATGGGTCTACACTGAGTAGAATTTAGTTGGGTATAACCCAACATGTCCAGACATCAGGGTTTAAAAGGCCAGGGTTTAAAAGGGGAATGTGTGGCCCTCCAGATGTTGCTGAACTACAACTCCCATCTTCTCTGTCCACTGGCCATGCTGGCTGGGGCTGTTGGGAGTTATAGTCCAGCAACATTTAGAGGGCACTGTATTTCCCATCCCCAGTTTAGGCTTAATGCAGCATCATGAGACACCTCTCTTATTGTGCCAAAGTCCAAAATACGAACCTTTTGGCGTTCGTGAGGTAAACTCTTTGTCAAAATAAAAGGTATCATCTGGTTGGCCAACGGCAGGTTTGAAAGGTGGCTTGATTTCTCGGCGAAAGAGTTTCTGCAGAGTGAAAAGGTATACACAAGAGGCAGCTGAATCCATTTCACCAAATAAGTCATTCCAAAAACTGCGACACAGATGCACCAAGAAAGCCAAAAGGAGGAGGAGCAAAGCAAAATTCTGATCAGAGGCCTTGTTCTCCCCCAGGTGCTAACCTGAACCTGGAGCACATCACTTTGGAAAGGTGGGATCACATGATGAAATGCTCTTTCATGCAAAAACATTATCTTTATATGAAGCAGGGGTGGGGAACCTTTTTGGCTTTATAGGCCAAATCTTTATCCCACCCCACTGCTGGGTCAACTGTGACAGGCAGGTCGTCCTGCCCATTTGTCAATTACCTGACATCATGACGACAGCAAATGACTGACCTTTCAAAGAGGGCTTGTGGGGATGTGTCTTGGCCAGTGTGTTCCCTGCAGGGTATGTGCTGGCAAAGCAGTGCCCAGCAGGACTGAACCCTGCCCATCAGCTGATGTCACATGGGAACGGTTTGGGGGAAATGGCATCACAGGACAACATGGACTAAAGTTGGCTGCCATTTTGCATACATAGAACTGCATAGACCAGAGTTAGGATAGCAATTGGTTGGCTTTTTAATCTGAAAGGAGACCACCACCCGCAGCTGCTCTCCAGCTATTTGCATAATTTTGGGGAGCCACAGAAGTTGCTTTCAGGACCCAGAATTCTGGTTCCCTTCTCTGGAACAGCCAGTATGTCCAAACTAGCACCTATCACAGCAAATCAAAAGCCATAGCTGTACTGTTTCCCAGTTACAGATGTGAATTTTAAAGAACTTGCAGGACTGAAGAGAAAAAACTGAGAGGAAAAGACTGGTACTCACATTCCAGTCAATAGTGGAATAGAAAGGGTGGCGCTTTATTTCCTCAACACCATCTGGACCAGAACCTGAAACAGAAACGACACCATTTTGTTTATTATGCTGCAAACTGTCCTGTGACTTTCTGGCAAAGGGTCGTCTATAAATTTCTAAATAAAAAAAGTAAAAAGAGTTATCTTGATGGCTCGACTACATGGGCATTTGATCTGATTCAATGGGGTCTCCTGACTGTATTGCTAACATTATCACAGCAGGAAGGGATAATCTGTGACTGTCCAGATGTTGTTGAAACCCAGTTCCCGCCAGAATAGTCAATGACAATGGAGTTGGTAGTCCAGCAATGTCTATCTGGAGGGTCACAGGTGAGCCACCCCTGCAATGTAGCTCTCAGTTTTGAGCTAAAGTATGAAATAGGAAGGGGGAAGCATCCTTTGAGGATTTCACACACACACACACCCTTCGAATTCCATGATACTGCTAATGCCAGGGTAGCTAAGGTGCTATTTCCCCCCATATATTCCTGCCTGGCAACTGTGCTCCACAGATGGAGCATTGCTGGGAGTGCTGCATGCCCCAGAGGTGCACTTTGTACTAGAAGCCAGGCTTTTAGTGTTGTGGTTCCAGCCCTCTGGAATCGGCCTAGTGTCTTGCTGTTTAGGCAGATACTGAATACATTTTTGTTTAAGAAGGTATTCCCTGGTGTGTGACCCACTCATTTTATGGAACTTTAACTGTATGACTGAAGAAACAGTTTCATTGTTTTTAGAGTCTGTATCATTTGTGTTTCATTCCATTATTCTACACTGCTTCTATGGCTTCTTGCTGCCAAGCAGCTTATAAATCTGCAAAACAAACAAACAAACAAACCCCTCTGAACCCTAATAAAAGTTTTAATTTCACAGGAGGATTTAAACTTTTTGTGCCAGTGACTTCCAGCAGCATTGTGCCATGTCGCTGAAAAAACTCAATGTGCATCTGACTACCGATCTGTGGCAGACTTTTTTTGTTTCAGGGATGTGGTTGGATATAAAGCAAGTCGGGACATCTTACCTAACCTATTGGCTGGGTTCCTCTTGAAAAGGGCTCGCAGGAGACTCTGCGCTTCAGAGCTCAGAAACTGGGGCATGCCCAGCTTTGCTCTAAACAAAAGGCAAAGAATTGTGCAACCAACCATGAGTCACAGAGAGAAAGGGAAGGCAGCAAACAGACTGTAGCATCTCCATCTCCCCAACCCGCCACCGCCCTCTGCTGTCTTTCCTCTCACAGCACAGAGCCAAAGGATACAGTGTGCTCTGTCAATTCCACATCACAAACCTGGGCTCTTGAAATGGCAGAGGGGACACAGAACTATGCTTCCAATGAAAGGGTGGGGAGCCTCCAGTCCATGGACTAAATGCGGCCCCCCCAATCTCTATATTTGGCTCTCAAGTCTCTTCAGAAGCCACACACCCCATCATGGCCCTGCCCCAAATCCTCCTCTAGTGTTTTCCCCTTGCCTGGAACGTGCCCTTCAACAGTGACATCACCTCTTTCTTGCCTGAATGGAGAGAGGTCTATAAAGAGCTGTAGAAACTGCAGATTTTTCATGGCTGGAATTTAGCCTGTTGTATGAAAGCTAAAAGCCATACCTGAGATTCTGCCTGCTTATGTCTACCACTGGCATGCAGACCCTGAAAGGTTGGCCATGAAGGAATGCAGCCCTCAGGCTACAGAAAGGCTCTCCATCCTTGTTCCAATGGCATGGCTTCCAAGCGCATACAGCAGAGATCGGCAACCGGCAGACCCTGGGTCCAAACCACCCCCTGCACTCCCTTTGGCCCACCCCATGATCCACTCCAGGGAAGACCAAGGAACAGCCTCTGTGACACTATGCAGTAAATCATTTGGTGGTACTGGGCAAAGGAAGGCCTTCCTTGTAAACGAGTTGCTGGCTGAGTCTTTTAGCGCAAAGCAAGCCCTCTGCAGCTGTGTGGTCTTACTTGAGAATGAGAGTCATTGTCTCCTTCCGGTCCTTCCCCTGGAATGGCAGGGCCCCCGTCAGCATCTCAAACTGCAAAGGAGAGCAAGCAAAAGTATCACACTCATGAAGCAGGGGGTCCTGGGGACAACTTTCAGTGGTGCTTAATGTTACATATCCTATCATCCTTTTTCATGGGCCATGCTGGCTGGAGCCAGTGGAAGTTGTAGCCCAGCAACAGCTGAAAGGTCCCGTGTTGGCTACCTCTGGACTGGAGGGTCCGAGTAGGACCAGTGTTGGGGTAGGTTTAAATCTTTGCTCAGTCATGGGCCTCCCTGGGTAACCTTGGGCATGTCGCCATCTCTCAGCACAACCAACCTCACAGTGTTGTTGCAAGCAGTATGCTCGGTTCCAAAAATAATTCCTCCTTGAGGTGAGGGATTCAGTGTTCAATAAAGAGGCTGATTCTACTGGTGCTGGCTGGCCAGAAAGAGGTGTAAGTGGTGGCAGCCACCTTTCACCTTCCTGGACAATGGCAGCAGCACCAACCACGGCTGCTCTTTCACTCTGCCAACTGAAGATGAACAAAGGATGCATTTGATAAAGTGACCTCCTCTCCTCCATGACAGCTTTGACCAGCCTTTCTCAACCTGTGGGTCCCCAAGATGTTGTTGAACTACAACTCCCATCACCCCTGGCTAGCAAGGCCAGAGCTCAGGGATGATGGGAGTTGTAGTCCAACAACATCTGGGGACCCACAGGTTGAGAACCGCTGGCTTAGACAAAAGAAACCTGTTCCACAAGGCCCCCTGTGCTGTTTTCACCCCTTTTTTAAAAAACAAAAACAAAAACCCTAGCAAGGCCAGTTTTTACATTTAATTGCCACAAGATGGCAGCACTTCTTCAGCTAACTCCCACCCTCACTAGCAGCTTCTACACAGCCAAACAGTGATTTTCAAAATGCTTCACTACACCCTCCATTCCTGAGCTGATGGAAGAGGTCTTGGGTGTGGTATTGAGGGTTCTTAGGACGATTGTCCTACTGGACAACAAGGTCAATGCTAAGGCTATCTTCTTGGGGGCATCCACAACGCCTTTTCAAGGGCCCAATACATCTGGCTAGTGGATCTGAGGTTCTCATCAAGAAGGCTGGCAATCTGGATGTGGAACAATCCTCTCCTGACTATTTATTTATATATGTGTTTATAAGGCTGCTTTAAAGAGCAAAGCTCTTTCAAGGTAGCTAATATAAAATACAAAATAATATTATCAAAAAACAACCCCCAAACAGTGGCAAAACTGCAGCATAAAATTAATACACAGGCCAGGGTCATTCTATACAGCAACCTTCCTCAAGTGGGGGCCCTCCAGATGTTTCAGACCAAAGCTATGTGCTGGCTGAGACCGATAGGGGTCATAGTCCTAAACATCTGTAGGTTGCTGAAGGTTTCAATAAAGACTAGGGAGGGACTGGTCTATTTAACTTCACATGCCTGTAACATTCCTGCTGCACCAGTCCCAATGGGCATTTACTGTGATAGCAGTAAATCAGCAACACTTTCCTGTCACAACTGCATCCTTGCAATGCCTGTCATGAGAACTCTTTCCAAGTGGTATGTAGCCTTCTTCAACTTAGGAAGCAAGCAGATGTCAAAAGAACCTTCAGAGGCCCACTATGCCTTGTTCACTAAGCACTTAAGAGCCGTCTTTCCTAGCTTGCGTCCCTTCCAATGTTGTTGGGACTACAACTCCCATCATCCTTGGCCATTGGCCGTACTGGCTGGGTCTCAATGGGAGTTGCAGTCCAATACATCAGGTTGGGGAAGGCAATGTTAGCTGCCATGACAGCTTCTGGGAAAGAAAGAAAGAAAGAAAGAAAGAAAGAAAGAAAGAAAGAAAGAAAGAAAGAAAGAAAGAAAGAAAGAAAGAAAGAAAGAAAGAAAGAAAGAAAACACTGTACCATTAAAATCCCGTACGACCACCAGTCAGCGCTCTGGGTGTGGCCTTGGCGATTCACCACTTCTGGCGCCATGTACTCCACTGTCCCACAGAAAGAGTAGGCTTTCTTCTCATGGTCAATGGCTTCCTTGCTCAGACCAAAGTCTGCAAAAGGGGTAAGAAGTTAGGGACAGTAGGGGGGTTTGGGGATAGAGAGATAAAGAGAGCAAAAAGTAAAATAAATGAGCTGCTTGCTTGACAAGACAGAGAGAAGCAGTTTATCATCACATTCAGGAATCAATCAACTTTTTAGGGCAGGCTGTACCTGTGAGTTTGATATGGCCTTCGTCATCCAGGAGGATACTGCGAAGAAAAGAGGGAAAGAACAAAAGGTGAAGAAGCAAATAGAATAGAATAAAACCAGCAGAATACAAAATACTATATTAGATACAAGCCTATGTAACCATCCTGTCAGTGCAAGTGGGACTCCCCCCACCTCTCCTGGGCTCTCCCCAAATCTGCTCTGGAGGGTTGGGGGGCAATCCAGAGCAGATTTAGGGGGGATGCAGGGGGAAGGGGGGTAATACTTGCACTGGCAGGATGGTTACTTAGTGCAACACTAGGTACAAGGTAAAAAGGTAAAGGTACCCCTGCCCGTACGGGCCAGTCTTGCCAGACTCTGGGGTTGTGCGCCCATCTCACTCAAGAGGCCAGGGGCCAGCGCTGTCCGAAGTCACTTCCGGGTCACGTGGCCAGCGTGACATCGCTGCTCTGGCGAGCCAGAGCTGCACACGGAAACGCCGTTTACCTTCCCACTAGAAAGCGGTCCCTATTTATCTACTTGAACCCGAGGGTGCTTTCGAACTGCTAGGTTGGCAGGCGCTGGGACCGAGCAGCGGGAGCGCACCCCGCCATGGGGATTCGAACCGCCGACCTTTCGATCGGCAAGCCCTAGGCGCTGGGGCTTTAACCCACAGCGCCACCCGCATCCCATCTAACACTGGGTACAAGCCTTATTGCAAAACAGAATTCAGCTGCATTCCATCTCCCACATGACCCATTAGCTAGGTGCAGGTTGGTTAATGCTCTTAAGTTCTTCTACAACTCAGCACCATTTTATGTTCACAAGCCAAGCTAGAAACAAGCTTGGCCCTCTCGCCCTGGAATTAGTCCCAGCTGCCTTCTTGGCTCTACAGAAGACAGAGCACTGGGGCAAGTTGTGACAGAGGGGAAGGCCAAAAATGATGCAGTACATGACATTTCATCCTGTCCTCCCCACCCCCACCCTCAAAGTGCCCTTGACAGAATGATGGTCTGCTTAGGAACAGTTGGCAGCCCCTGACGCCTGGTGTGGTGGGCTTCATCTCTGCTCAAACCAAGAATTTGGGGTCTCATCTGAAGAGGAAAAGCAGGATTCCAGGTGTCTCCACACCAGTCGCTGGGTTTCTGAATAGCTCTCAGATTCCACCCGTCACCCCCTGGACCAGAGTTGGTGGCAAGTCAGGTCAGAGTTGCGAGGTTTCTGGTGAAGTGCCTGACAAGCTGTACATTCAGGAAAAGGGGAAGTGCATGTAAACACCAGCCTGGATCAGGGCCTGCCTGAGAGCCAGGAAGGGATAGGGGCATACTTCTCTGGTTTAAGGTCCCGGTATACGATTCCCAAGCGGTGCAAGTGGCCGAGGCCAAGTGCCAGCTCTGCGAGGTAGAATTTCACGTCTTCCTCTGTGAACATTACCTGGGAGGAACAGAGAAGTCAGCTGAGGTCAGGAAATGCAGAACTAACACATTAGCAAAGGTATGAGTATGCCTCATGTGTCTGTTAAGACTGTTAGGCAAGCAAGTACTATTGATATTCCATGTCAAATTCTGTAACTTATAAAGCCTTACAAGGCTCATGACCCCAACACCTCAAGGGCCACCACTCTCCACATGAAGCAACCTAGACTCCGCCGTCTTCATCTGAGGCCCTTTGCCTTGTGGCCCCTGAGGGAGGGGGACATGAGAACGGGCCTTCTTAGTGGTGGCTCCCCATGTATGGAACGCTTTCCCCAGAGAGGCATGTCTGGCACCATCACTAACTGTAGATGCCAGGTAAAAATAGTGGGGTTGTGTCAGATCAGTTTCTTACATATATTACTTGTGTGGTTTAGGTTGTTTATCCTTGTTCTTAATGTTCAATGCAGCTTTGAGTTTCCCTTTTCTGAAAAAAGTGACTAATAAATGTCAATAATAATATTCTTTTTCTTTTTAAAAAAGAAAAATAATTGCAAGTTTCTAGACCTCACTACTCATGTAGAGAAATGGCTAAAAAAAATGCAGAGATGTTGGTAAATCTCAAGAGAGGGCAGGCCAGGTTTCAAAGAAGTAATTGTGCTAAACTATCCCAACTTATTTTTTTGGAGGGATGAGGCTATTAAGCTCTTTGAAGCAGCATCTCTGAATCTGGATAGACAGATATAATTTATTCTTGCAGCAGAATCTGGGTTCCATTCCTGCACAGCTTTTTCTTAAGCCCCAGGAGTCACTCTTAGTGTGAATGTGATGAGCACATACAGCTCTGTCAAAGATCCTTTCCCATTCCTTTCCCACCGTATTAAAAATATACTTCATTGCTTCAATTCTACAAGCAATTCTAGTAAATGCATCAATTTTAAAAGCACATTTAGAAGTTGCTAAGCAGCAGTGGGTGGGGAGGGGGGGGACCAGATTTGGAATCTTTGTTTGAAGATCATCTAGTTGTTGTCCTCCTGGTGTCACATGCTTCCTTGTTCTCAGAGCAGTTTCCTGTTACCCCATCGGGGGCCTCTTCTTCCCCACACTTCCTGCCAGCCTTTCCCCCTCCTACTCCAAGGTAACCAATCACTTTGCTCAAGCAGCTATGGTGTAACAGGAGATAATGTGTTACTGTTCTGCAATCCTTTCTTGCTCTGCCTGACAAAGAAGAAAAAAGGGGTGGGGGGGCGAGGCTTCTTGTCTTCTTCCAAAAGCCTGCTTCTTCAAATGCCAAAACCTACAGCATCCTTCCTCTCCCAGAAACTGGCCTTTGGAATTCCAAGCCCCTCCCCCCTTTAGTGCAGAGGAAATGGCAAATGGACCCACTGTCGTAGAAGCTCTGAAGACAGTTGGAAACCAGGGAACGAATTAAGCTGGAACAATATTGTCAAATCCATTGCTCTCTCCTTCCCCCTACTGCATTGCCTCCCATTTCTGACACAGTCTCGCAATCTTCCTCCTACAGGTCTTAAAAACGTGACAGTCTGCATATTTTGAGGCAGCCTAAGTCGTCTGGAAACAGAATTGCTGTACCTTCTCCTTACTCTTCCCTCTATAGTCTCTCCACTTTGTGAGTTTGGAATCTAAATTGATCACTGCTGATCAGCAGCCATGAAATCTCTGCCTATCAGCTGATGGGCAGTGACTTCAGGCCTGCTTTCTGCAGGGATCTGCTATGTGATCAAGTCTCCCACATGGGTCATGCAGCCAGTCCACTGCATCTCTGCCTGCCCACCCCCTACATTTAAAGCACCTCTATGCAGTGGCGTAGCGTGGGGGGTGCAGGGGGGGGCCGGCCGCACCGGGCGCAACATCTGGGTTAGGGGGCGCAAATTACTTGCCTTGCCCCGGGTGCTGACAACCCACGCTACGCCACTGCCTCTATGCCACTTTAAACTGTCATTGCTTCCTTCCTCCAAAGAATCTTGGGAAGTGTAATTTGCCAAGGGTGCTGAGAGTTGTTATGAGACCCCTCACAGCACCAATAACAAGCTACAGTTCCCAGAATTCATAGGAGGAAGTAATGATTGTCAGAGTGGTATAAGACTGCTTTAAACGTAAGGCATTGACGTGGCTTAGGCGAACAACACCTAAGCCCCACACCTGACCCTCTAACATTTTAGAGTCTGCAACATCCCCTACAAGGCCTTGGGGAGATTTCACCAGCACTGCCCACATGTTTTCATAGGACTGGCAGGACTGGCTAGGCATGGCAAGCATTTGCTTATGGCAAAACTATTTTTAGAGATAGAAATAAAGTAGCAGGCTATCTGAAAAGTTCAACTCAATGCAGTCTGCAAGCAATTCTGGATCTCTGATTGCTGCTTTGAGGCAGCAAAACTTATTTTTCATCTTTTGCCATCCTGAGGGTTAGAAACTTGCAGGTTGTTTTTCGTTCAAAGATGAAAGGCAAAATGAGGGCTGATGCATAAGAGAGTGTGCGCGTGCTTGTGTGATGAGGTTCTCAAGCTGCGGGATATACAGTGGTACCTCGGGTTACATACGCTTCAGGTTACAGATGCTTCAGGTTACAGACTCTGCTAACCCAGAAATAGTACCTTGGTTTAAGAACTTTGCTTCAGGATGAGAACAGAAATCGTGCTCCGGCAGTGCGGCAGCAGCAGGAGGCCCCATTAGCTAAAGTGGTGCTTCAGGTTAAGAACAGTTTCAGGTTAAGAACGGACCTCCGGAACGAATGAAGTACTTAACCCGAGGTACCACTGTACATGGGCTCAATTATATTTCTTCAGCATTTTACAGTTCCAAGAGAAGATCTGGCAGACTTACTGGGATCAGCATTATCCCCACTGCATAGATGGGCAACATACATCAATGACAGCAGTAGAGACTCTCATAACCACTTGCACACTACCCTATTGAAAGCCCTATTCTGGCATTGATTCTCCTGTACATGGGGGCAGGGACAGGGCCGCATGCTGAGACACCCCACTGCTGCCATTGCCCCCTCCCTTGTTGTCCACAAGTACAGTGTGAGCATCTGCGGAGATGGGTATTTTTGCACATGTACGGCCTCCCCTCCTGCAGATGCCAGTGTACTTCCCTGCAACATGTGGCAGAATGTATGTGCGGTTCTAAAGAGGGCTGGTGTTTGCTCATTACTTCAGAAAACAGCCCATCTCCATTCTATATGCATGCATTACTCCAAGGAGCTCAAAGTCGCTTTCATGGTTACCCCTAGTTTAGCCTCACAACTACTCTCTGAGGTAGGTTAGGCTGAGAGACAGTTAGTGGCCACCCACTGCGCTTCATGGCTCAGCAGGACTTAGAGCTAGGATCTCCCCAGTCCCAGTCCAACACTCTAACCTAGAAGGTAAGCCACACATCACCACACCGCTGCACAATACCTGCATTGCACATTTTTTTTAATTCCCCAGCATCTAATCAGATACAGACAAACTGCCCATGAGCTACATGGTGCATGCATGTACTCACCTCTTTGGAAAGGCGCATGAAGAGGTCTCCGCCTCTAAGGAAGTCGAGGATGAGGTACAGCTTCCCTTCCGTTTGGAAAGCTGAGATGTGAGATACAAAACAATCAGCATCCCCAGAGCTTGCCAGCGGCTGGAGGAGAACCTAGCCAGCCAAGCCTGAGCATAGCTGTCAACTTTCAGATTTGAAAATAAGGGATCAGCAGCCTCGAAAATAAGGGAGCAGCAGCCTCACCTATCCCGGGGACAGTCTACGGGATATCTAACAATCTGGGATAGCAGCGGGAAGCAGCGGGAAACGGCGCTGGAATAAGGGACTTTCCCGCAAAAAAGGGAAGGTTGACAGCTATGAGCCTGAGCAATGTCTCAAGTGGTTAAAGGAGCCTTAGGCACGCACAAGGGCAGTTCCATGTTGACTGGGGCTGATGGGAGTTGTAGTCCAAAACATCTAGAGGGCACTAGGTTGGGGAAGGCAGCTGTTCCTCTGCCCCCCCTCCAGAAATAAAGTGCCCCACATGAACCATTTAACCAGGTTTCAAACAGGGGATTGAAGTGGGCTTCTGGTCCCAAGCTAAGGGGAATTAGATAGAATCAGACCAACTAACAAATTGTATAATAGGTGGGGATAACAGAGATTTGGTCCAGAAAGTGGAAGAATTTCAAGGGGTGGGAAGGGAGGGAGATGGAAAGAGACAGAGAATGCCAGAAGAAAGGTGAAGTTTTGCACTCACCATAGTGGAGTTTCACGATGAATGGGTGGTTGACTTCTACTAAAATGTCTCTTTCCATTTTTGTTCTTACACGATCACGCACTGTCAACACAGAAAGCTCAATTCAGACATATCACAACTGGAAAAAAGCACCCAGCATCAACTCTGAAGACTGAGTCTCAACCCAAAGCTAGTCTAGGTCCACATCAATCTGACATTTAGCACGGGCAAGTGAGCACGAGGATAATGATGGCCAAGGATGACGTGCGCCTGAAATGTATACCTTGCACCACAACTTCCTGGTTCATTCAGGTTCCTAGCACAAAGTGGGGCTCGTTACCTTTCAGGGTGGCTTTCTTTAGGACCTTCATGGCGTAAAGGTGGCCATTGTCCGGTGGGGTGACTTTTCTTACGAGGAAAACCTGCACAGAGAAAGGCCAGGACAGAAAAAAAATAGAGAGAGAGTCACACTCAGTAAAAATTCAGTGAAAGGAGCACCTTGAAGTTGGTAGGTGAGGAGAAGGCAACTTGTAACTGTTCCCTAGTGTTTTCAAGCCAATAAATTAAGTTGACTGCAACTGCCAATTCCAACACTGGATGGGGCTGCTCTCATCTTAAAAACAAACAAACAAACAAACAAACAAACAGAACCCAACAGGTCTGTCCTTTGCATTTTGCCATGCTACTCCCTTTCCGCAAAACCCCAAATTGTCTCTACCTGTCTATGCCTAGAGATAGGAAAAGGTGAGTGTGACAAGCCTTTCCTCAGATTCGAAGGCCTTTACGCAGGAGTGGAGAACTGGGCTGGGTCCTTCCCTCTTCCATCACCTATGGGACACATTTGACAGGTGGGGCAGGGCCCCCAACCTGTCAGTCACTTGACATCACAGCGATGTCAGATGACCTGTTTTTACCCACGCTGAACAACAGCTGATTGTTGACGCTCGCAAACTCTGCACACAGAGCAATGCAGGTGATAGGGCTTTGGCACTTGCGCATGGAGCTATGCGCAAGCCCTGATCAACAGAGTCTGGGTGCTTTATGGAAGCTGCAGCCAGTGCACAATGTGTCAGCTTGCCACTGAATTTGGGTGTGGATCAGCAGCCTGGAGCAATGCCATCTCTGTGTTTGCTCCACACTTTTGGACTGTGTTATATGAATGCTGCAATGGTAGGTTAAGTACTCCACTTATAAGAACAAAATGGCCTCAGGCCTGACTGGGAACCCAGCTGCAAGGAAGCACTGCTTCTAAGTGTGTGTCTGTATGTGTGTGTGTGTGTGTGTGTGTGTGTGTGTGTGTAGCAGCTGAGTGGCAAGGTGCTGTGTACATGATCAGAGGTATTACTACTTTACTTTAAAAGAAGAGGCGTGAAATGTTGAGTATTTTTGCCACCACTGGCAGCCACCATTGAAATAAATGAAGCTACATGGGCCAAGGGCTATAATCCTATACAACAGCCATTCCCAACCTGGTGCTCTTTAGGTGTGTTGGACTATAACTCCAATCAGCTCCAGCTAGCATGGCCAATGACAAGGGAGCTGGAGTTCTACATCTGGAAGGCACTAGCTCAGAGAAGGTTACTATCATCATCATCAAACCTTTTATAGGCATCACATACAAACATCCAAAACAAATCAATACAGAATTACCACTTCCCCAGGGGCACAAAACATTTGCTAAAAGAAAGGAGGCAGAGCAGTCTATCATCACATCTCTAGGTCTCCAGGGAGATCAGACGTCTGCAGTGTATTTCGACGACAAAAAACCAAATAGAGATATTTAGCCAATAACTTGGTAAGCTCCTGATCATTCCCCAGTAATAGAAAATGTATGACCTCCAACTCTGGTTTCCATTTGGGGATACAGAGTTGATCTAGAAATTGCTGATGGAGATCAGAACCATATGTGTAAGGGTTTCCACCAGGTGGTCTTCACATGGGTAAGTTCTTTCTCCTTCCTCCCTGCCTGAGAACCTTCCCCAAAGGAGGTTTTATGGATTTGAATTAAACCTGGCCAGCGAAAATGCCAGAAGGTTACTAGATATATTACCTGGGAATAAGTCCACTGAACCGAATGCAGCTTACTTCCGTAAACACACATACTGCTGAAGACTTTGTAGAGCAGCCTTTCCCAACCAGGTGCCCTCTTACAACACTAACCACCCTTGACAATTGGTCACACTGTATGGGCCTGGTGGGAGTTGGAGTCCAGCAGCATCTGGGGTGTACCAGGTTAGAGAAGGCCATAATAAAGCATTAAATGATGGGCTCACCACAACAGTCATTTTTGTGTTGGCAAATGCAACATGCAGGTCTAATCTGGGGCCCTGTTACTCCCAGGCATATTTGTTCCACTACTAGACTCTGCACTTACAGGATCTTGTCTCAGATGAAGCCAGAAATCCTAAGCTTCTAGTCCACATAGAGGCAAAAGATCTACAGCTGAGTAGGCAGTGCCTACTGACCAGTTGGAAAGTAGAAGCCTTGACCAGAGCTTCCAACAAATAAAAAAGCTAGGATGTGTGCATAAATGTGCCCTTGTGTCTGCCTCCACTCTAGATTCCCTGCACAAAGGACAAAGACTGCATCCAGACTACTTCATCCAGACTATCAAAAAAAGTTTGCACAATACTGTAGAGCACACATCCTTTTCATGCACTGGGTTGTGGTTCTCTTGAGAGTGCGAGACACACGTTTTACTCTTCATCAGCTCAGCTAATGGACGCCAAAAAGGTGAACTCACTTTGCCAAATGAACCCTGTCCCAGGACTTTAAGAAGCTCAAACTGTGATGGATCGGCCTTCTCAGACCCCTCTTTCACAAGGTATGTGATGGTATATTCTTGGACAGAGCCTTCATTCTAAAATTAAAGAGAAAAAAGAAAAAAAGGTTAGCTGGTCCCACAGACCAGAAGACCTCTTGCTTTAAAAAGAACAATAAGACAATCAGAGATTATACAATGCTCTTGAGCTTGCAGAAAACAGCCTAATTCTCTCACCAGTGTCAGAATCTCTTTACGTTTTGCTGACACTGAATAGCATGAGAGTCAAGGGTCAGAATCCTTGCCCCTGTGGCCAGTCTGTCTGTTAACTGCTTGCTTGATTCCAAGCAGAGGTACCATCAAGGCAGGACTTTGGGCCAAGAAACCTGGCAGATTTAGCAGAATGCACAGCAGGGCTGGTTGAAGTTAAATCAAGTACAGTGGTGCCCCGCAAGACAAACGTCTCGCAAGACGGAAAACCCGCTAGACGAAAGGGTTTTCCGTTTTGGAGGCGCTTCGCAAAATGAATTTCCCTATGGGGTTGCTTCGCAAGACGAAAAAATCTTGCGAGTTCCCGCGGGTTTTTCCCGCCCCCCCTTTTCCTAAGCCGCTTAACAGCTGATCCGCTGATAAGCCGCTTAACAGCTGATCGCTAGAAGCCGCTAGACCGCTAATAGCGCTAATCCGCTAAGCTGTCAATGGGCTTGCTTCGCAAGACGAAAAAACCGCAAGACGAAGAGAATTGCGGAATGGATTCTTTTCGTCTTGCGAGGCACCACTGTAATACACATTAACCATCTTTAAAAGCACCTGCTCTCTCTTCCCGGTAAAGCCATTAAGTTCAGAGTCTAAAATTACTTAACTGCCCCATTGATTCCAAGCACAAAAATATGCTTGAGCCCATCAGGCAAGCTCAAGCCAATGAGATGTTGGTGCTTGTGCACAAAACCCATCTTTGTGTATTTGTACTGAATTGCCAGCACTCAGCAAGCAGTGCAAGTGTATGAAGTTCTATGAACTCTTACAGTGTTTGTATAGGGATTTTCCTATTATAATCAAGGGACATGCCAAGGCCACATTATATTTATAATATGTAGAAGACATTCAGGTGGACAAGGTGCTGGCAGCTGCAACATGCATTCCTTTGGTGAACAGCAACACAATGGAGTGGCGATCTTTGAAAGGAGCTCCTATTTAGCTGCCTCCAAGTGCGGTTGGACTCCAACTCCCATCAGCCCCTGTCAGCATGGCCAATTGTCAGGGCTGATGGGAGTTGGAGTCCAAGAACATCTGGAGGGCTGCGGTGCTTAGCATTTATCTCACTTCCTGCAGTTGAGGAGACCAGCTGCACATCCTTTACGCAATCCTTTACGCAAATGCAGGTAGCTGCAGAGTGAGATTTGACAGCACACGAGTCTGAGTCACTCACAGCCCTGAGAAATTCAGCGTTCCATAAACAATGTCAAGACACTGCGGGATCTGTCAACTCATACATTACATGGACACTGCCCCACCCCAAGCATGACCACAGTTTACAGTGAACAGGAGCAAAGGGCCTTGGCTCCAAGAAGCAGATCTGGGCACAAGTTCGGGAGGGGCAATGTTTGGACAGCTTTACTCCTGGGGCCAAGTAAAGCTGTTCAAACATTTGGCATCAGTTAAGCACTGAGGATGGTGTGGGTGAAGAGAGAAGGGTCAGCAGCAGTTGCATGCACAGCTATTTTGTGAGATACCTAGGGATGGCTCCAGGTTGGAAGGGACCTTGCCAGGGAACTGGACCCTAGCAGCTGCCAAAAGACAGCAGCTTTGGAGAAACTGCTTGGAGAAGTCAGATTAAAGGGAAGGGGAAGAAGGAACAGGGATGCATGTGTACAGGTGTGAAAACCTCCATTCAAGCAAGGAAGAGGCATTGTCGGAGTCCAAGGACGCAATCCAGCTAGGCAAAAACACTCAAGGAGGATGCACAACATGGCCTGTCAGGGGTATGGCTAGGTGGAGGTTGTGGCCTGGGGAGAGACCAAAGGCCCAGATAGAGGCTTGAAAGGCCATATTTGGTCCCTGGGGCTCGAAGTTCCTCTGTCTCTGATCTAAAGAAGCCACCAGACTCTGGCTTTTGCCTCAGTGTCATGCTTCTGTCTGCAGGAAAACTTTCAAGTCAGCAGCTTGGTGGCTTGCAAACATTTGCTGTTTCCCCACAATTAACATATGCACTCTCCCTCTCTTCCCCTCCCACGATATTAAGCACTGCAGTACATTTTGCCATCTACTCCCGTCGCTTTTTGGCGGGTGGCAACGAGTGTGAATGTTTGCGCCACCGGAATTACCCACCACCCTACAGCAAACACGCTTGTTTGTTGCAAAACAGAGTCAGTGTGGCTGGCACATGGAGGAAGCAGACCCCCACCCCCAAAGCCATCTGCTTAGCTACATGAGCAGTTCTGGGGAAGAAGAAAAAACCAAGGAGTCTGTCTGCCTCTTGGCAGCCTTGCCCGCCCCCCTCAACTTTCCTCTTCACTTCAGGGGGAGACTGAGGAAATGCCAATGCTTGAAACTGGCACCGTCTTGAGACGGAAATATCAAACCAGAGACAGACTTTGTATCAGAAACAAGAAGACTGAGCAAGCAAACTCAGAAGTCACATTTACAGAGGGCTGTAACCATAGCACGGTAACTGATTTGCTTGGCCCATGGCTCAGTGGTAGAGCACAAGCATTGCATTTAAAAGACCCCAGGATAAATCCTCAGCTTCTCAAGGCACAGCTGGGAAACACTCCCGTCTGAAACTCTGGGGAGATTCTGGCAGTGTAGTCTATTCTGAGCTAGATGGATCAATGGTCTAACTAGGGCTATGTTTCCATTTAATGCAGTTCTTTATGCATAAGTATGAGGACTAGAATCTTAACTTTATTTTAAGGGGAAGGACCATAAGCTCATGGGAAGAGAGCACACGTTCTGCACGCAGAAGGTCTTAGGTTCAATCTCTGGCTACTCCAGGTAGAGCTGGGAATGTCCCCTGTCCTGAAACCCTGAAAAGCCACTGCCAGTCAGTGTGGGAAATATTGAGCTAGATGGAACATAGATCTGAGTCACTTTAAGCAGCTTGCTATGTTTCGTTTACAAAAAGGAAAAATTGTGGGTGGTACTCAGTATAAAAAAGGTAAAGGTACTCAGTATAGTCCTACCCAGAATAGACTCCCACAGCCCCAGCCAGCATAGCCACAGATGATGGGAACTGTAGTCCAGGGACATCAGGAGGGCCACAAGCTCTCCACCTCGGCTTGTTCATTACTGTATTTATATTTGCGCAGCTCAGGGTAGATGGGGAGACATTTGACTCAGTTTGCATTCAAAGGCAAATCTATTGAATCTGCACTTTCCAAAACAATACGAGAACTGAAATGCAGCTATCCTTTGAAATCCACATTTTCCCAAATTTTATAAGCCAGCTCTCAAAATGACCAAAGTCATTAAAAAATGCTGTATATCTGGGGAAATTGCTTGCAAAAATTTGTAAATTAGTCAAAACTTCATATAATATGTGTTTGTTAGGAGAAAGTTGCACAGACACGATGATGATTCTTTAAAGATGAACAAACTTTTAAAAACAACAACAACTAACAAATTGCTGCAGAAATGTAAAGTGCTGAATTTACGACAGGAAAAAATAAGAAACTGAGAGAACCAAAATGGAGAACCGAAATTTCCATTTGTAGTGGTAGATAGCATCTGCTTTGCAATGAGAAAAATCCCAGGTTCAATCCACAGCATCTCTGGATAAGGTTGGGAGGGATCCCTGTCTGAAATGCCATAGAGTAACTGCCAGTCAGTGTGGACAATACTGAGCTAGAGGGACCAGTGGTCTGACTCAGTAGAAGGCAGCTTCCTGCATCCCTCCTTTATTCCACAGGACTCATTATGTACAGTTCCCACTCTTGGCATCAACCACACCCAGACCTGCTTTTTTCCAACAAGCTGGCATTTGGACCAGCCAGATGATGAGAGTACAGCCAAAGGAGAAGAAAAAGCCACCATCCATGAAGCTGCCGCGCTGCTACAGCTTACAAAAGCAAATAAGCACAGCTAGAGCAGACTGTCTGCCAGGCCAAGCCAAAGTACTGACCGGGTTGCTGAGGTTGCTTGCGGGAGGCAGTGGGAGGCTGCAAGGCTCGGGGCGGCGCTTCCCGTTGATCCATAGTGTGAGGAAGGCAAGGATGCGAGGGAGCCTGGGTTCCTTAGCCACACTCATCGTCCCACTCTGGCGAGAGCGGCACATCTCTCATGACAAGGTCCCCTAAGGGAGCATGGCTGGTGGCTGCAGGCAGACCATCAGCTGGGGCGCACTCTGGGTCTCGCAGGGGACCAGCCCCTGATACATGTACCCAAAGCCAAGCCAAGCGGAAGCAGGGAGGTAGGGCCGCCTTAAGAAGCAAAGCAGGTTAAAAACAGCACTTCCGGCCCTCCCTCAAACCAAAACACTTGTGGTTAGTTCACTTTAAACACCTTCAAGCTTCTTTCATGTTCCAGTTCCACTTTTTCCTGTTCAAATGGAAGCCTCTCCCCTTAATTCTTGTAGCAGGGGGCATGGAGAGCCTTTTTTTCCAGCACGAGGACCACATTTCTTTCATGAACAGACTTCTGGATGCCACATGGTGGGGCCAGAGGCAGAGGTAGGTGGGACAATGGATAGGAATCTGATCTTTATTGGTAGGCTACATTCTAGGCAGGCAAAGGTCAGGTTGTTTTTCTCAGTCTATGTACATGTGTATCTATATTTGTATGTGTTTATCCATATTTATTCATTTCACAAAAATTATATGCTGCTTGATTATTTAAAAAACACTCAAGGTAGTTTACAAAAGAGTAAAACAATGAAAATTCTCAATAAAAAGAGTAAAAAAACAACTTTTAAAAACATTATAATAATAGTCAAAATCAGCAATCAGCTAAAACCAGTTTTTAAACACACCTCAACATTCAACTTGCCTGGATAGGCTTTCCTAAATGAAAAATATTTTTAGCAGGCACCTGCCTGATGTCAGTAGGCAGGAAATTCCAGAGTGTAGGTGCTCCCACCCGAAAATATCAATTTCTTACAATGTGGAACAAGTTTTATGTGGCACCTGTAACATATTACATATACACACCTTATCAAGTCATTAGCCCGTAATACTGTAGTGGATATAATTTGGAGATCCACTTTATCTCTTTTGTTTTTTTCTAAGCGCATGAAAGTGATTGTACAAATAATAAAACCCAAAATAAATTGTTCACTAAAATCTCAGTTTTGGTCCACATCAAAAATTTTCGAGGGCTAAAACCTTATTTGTAATACTGTAATTTCAAGATACAGAACTGTAGAACAGCCCCCAGTTGCTGGTTTTTGCTACCTGCTTCATTCATGAAAATGGAAATATGAATTGTTCGTAACAGGCAGCTGATGTTCGCTGTAACCCTTCAGTCTGGATGTTAGCTGTAGCCCTTCAGTCTGCAAAAGACCGAAAAGTCCGCCATGTTTGATTTTGGGGATTGGGTCATATTGGTGAATTCGTTGTTATGTGACTAACAATGCCATCCTATCTTCCCTGCTTAGATAACCTATTTCCACCCTTCCAAACTTCGGTTCACGCAGAGTTAAAAGCACAAAGACAGTATGACCTCAAAAGGAAAGAATGAGAAAGACAGCTTACATTAACTCAACTCAAATCCTGTACAGAAATAATCAGCCCATCTCTCAGTATCTGCTTGTGAAGTAAGGTGAGAACACAAATTAAGACATCTCTCCCAAACAGGTGTTCCGGAAGCATGCAGTTTTTACCTTATCTGCTGTGTTCACATTGTCTCTCTCTATCCAAGTGGTGTTCCGTTTTGCCTGCAAAACAAAATGAGAAAATAGTGTCTGAGCAGGAGGTCTATGGAACCTGAAACAACAGCAACACTTTCTAAATATGTTCATCTGAAGCATGGATATCAAATTGTGGACATAGCCAAATTGCTGCTGTCCCTCTAAAGTGTCAAAAGTATAGCACAAAGAAAAGGTTGTGACTTCCATGCTCTTCAACACATAGTACAGTTATCTACTGAACCTTAGGTTTCAATTTTTCCTGGTAAAATTCCCAGTTCTTATTGATTTGTAGTAGTAGCAGCAACAGAATGGAAAAAGAATAGAAGAAAGAAAGGGAATCTTTCTTTGCCATTTTCTTCTTTGTGACAAAATCAGTTTGAATCATAGAAGCAGCAGGCAGTGAGCAATGCTGATATGCCACAAAAAAGTTTTACATACATATTTGTGTTCGATGGCAGAATTTGAATACTTTTTGGTACAATGGTACCTCTGTTTAAGAACTTAATTCGTTCCGGAGGTCCGTTCTTAAACTGAAACTGTTCTTAACCTGAGGCACCACTTTAACTAATGGGGCCTCCCGCTGCCGCTGCACAATTTCTGTTCTCATCCTGAGGTAAAGTTCTTAACCTGAGGTACTACTTCCAGGTTAGCGGAGTCTGTAACCTGAAGCGTATGTAACCTAAAGCATTTGTAACCCGAGGTACCACTGTACTGGGTAAGGGCCAACAGGTTTATATACTCTTTACAGAATAGTGGCAGACAAGTCATGGAGTAATTCCATAGTGACCAGTGTAAGTTTCTTTACATAATGTTTCGTGCTTTAGCTAATATTATTTGAACTCCATTTAACAATAAATTATTCGTCTGTTAGCTGGCATGATTAACTCTACAAAAATAATCAACAAGAATGCCACAGGTAGCTTAAATGCCTTCTTTTCATTGCATTTTCAAAAGATGTGACCAATGTAACAGTTTTGCAACCTCAAGAATTCATTTGGAACTTGGATGGGTAACGTTTTCTGACCAACACAACACCCTCAACCAGCATAAGTTCCATTATCCTAATCTCATCCAATTTTGTTCCTAACGTACAATTTCTTGTCAGTTCCCCAAATGAGAAAGCAAACTATCAATACAATACAGTGGTAAAAAGGTACTCCTGTCCGAAGGCCAGTCGTGTCCGACTCTAGGGTTGTGCGCCCATCTCACTCTATAGGCCGGGGGCCAGCGCTGTCCGGAGACACTTCCGGGTTACGTGGCCAGCATGACGAAGCTGCTCTGGGGAGCCAGCACCAGAGCAGCACACGGAACGCCGTTTACCTTACCGCTATAAAGCGGTCCCTATTTATCTACTTGCACCCAGAGGTGCTTTCGAACTGCTAGGTGGGCAGGAGCTGGGACCGAAAGACGGCAGCTCACCCCGCCGTGGGGATTCGAACCGCCGACCATGCGATCGGCAAGCCCTAGGCGCTGAGGTTTTACCCACAGCGCCACCCGCGTCCCTACAATACAGTGGTACCTCGGGTTAAGTACTTAATCCGTTCCAGAGGTCCGTTCTTAACCTGAAACTGTTCTTAACCTGAAGCACCACTTTAGCTAATGGGGCCTCCTGCTGCTGCCACACCGCCAGAGCACGATTTCTGTTCTCATCCTGAAGCAAAGTTCTTAACCTGAGGTAATATTTCTGGGTTAGCGGAGTCTGTAACCTGAAGCGTATGTAACCCGAGGTACCACTGTAAAAGGTCATTAATCCATTCTCTGTTTTCTTTGAGAGGTCTTTAACTGAACTTTAGAAAAACTTTGGAAAAAAATATCAACCAAGTAAAACAGCTACAATCATGAAACAAGTGTAAAAACAAATCCAAAACAGTTTCATATATGAGACAATCAAAAACAATTCCAGGTATAAAAACAGTAGCAACATTTCAGCACAATTTCACTTTTAAAAAACAGTTAAAATAGTTCCAATGCAAATTCAGACTGGGATAATGACCACCACTTAAAAGGCTAGTTGGAAGAGGAAGGTCTTCAGTAGATGCTGAAAAGATGAGAGAAAGATAGTGCCTGCCTCATATTCAAGGTAAGGGAATTCCAAAGTGTTGGTGCCCACCACATGAAAGTCCTGATTCCTTAGTCTTTATGTCCAACTGTCTGTGTGTAAAAGTTAGGAATCACTCCTGAGATCCTGTACTAGCACAGGCTGAAACTCAAGTAGGAATCCTCTCTCAAAACTTCCTATTTTCATTCCTGCAGCATGCATCCACAACAGAAGTTAATTGTAAGCACTCTTAATGTGCTCTGTCATAAAGCACCTGTTTTGCATGACGAAGGTCCTGGGTGCAATCCCGTAAGCTTTATTGTTTAGAGAAAAGGCAAGAAAGAGTGGATTTGATAGAAGTTCATAAAATTATGCATGGCATGGAGAAAGTGGACATTGAAAAGTTATGAAGGAGGGAGAACAACATGAGGACCCATGGGCATCCAATGAAGCTGAATGTTGGAAGATTTAGAACAAATAACCTGACCTTTAAGGCTGGTGGGACAGAAGGCAGTCAGCCCAACAGAAGCTGGAGGAGCCAGAAGAAGTGACAAGCAGAGCCTCATTAATAATAATAATAATAAATTTTATTTATACCCCGCCCTCCCCAGCCAAGACTGGGCTCAGGGCGGCTAACACCCGGTATAAAACAATTGACTAAAATACAACTTAAAAACAAGACTAAAATACAACATTAAAATGCAGCCTCATTTTAGTAGACACTCAAATCAAAAACGTTTGGGGGATGAAAACGAGAAATCTTCATCAAGGCCAACTATCCAGACTGGTCCTACGTGGGCCAGAAAAAAAGCCAAGGAAGTCCTCAAATAGGAGTTCCATCACAGAAGGAGAAAGGAAAAAGGATAGAGGGGAAGGGGATCAAGTTGATTCCAAGCCAAAGGCAAGGCGGAACAACTCTGTCTTACATTCATTCATTCTAGTTTTGCCCCTGCGTATTGAGTTCTACAAGGGGAAACACTGAGACTAAGGACGAGGAAGCTGAGCACCCCTCAAACTGGATGCATGTAAGAAGGTAAGCAGGTGAGGATGGGCAGACTTAGGTTGGCGGGGCACTGCTGCCAACGGAGTAAGGATGTGACTCTTTCATCTTCCTGACTCATTTTAACAAATGGCAGGGCCAGCCCAGACAGCAACAGATCCAGTGCCAGACAATAAGGTTCATGGCTGAAAAGGGACTTGAACTCCTTGCCTCCCTAGTCTCAACCCAACCACTCCACCAGACTGGCCCTGTGTAACTCCAAAGTACCATGTGCATTGATGGCATAATAAACAAATTAAAAAAATAATGATGATGAGTGGAGTAATTATTATAATGTTGCATATAGGTAAAAGGCCTCTCTGCCTGTTGGCATTTAAAGGACACTTGTTGTCTTTCACCTGCATCGTGCGAGGAAGGGGACGACGACGTGCAACCAATTTCATTTTTATTTTGTAAATTACTTCATCTGCTAGATGCTCTGCCTCCACAACTGCTTAAGTGCAAAGAGGAACACATCTGAAGGGCATGTCTCTTGAAAATGTTTGGGTGTTAACGACCCCACCCCCCAGCTGATTTAAATGTGCAGAGATGAGGATAAGCTCTTTAACGCACTTTAAAAACAAACACAAAAACACAGCAGAGGAAATGAACCAAATAAATGCTCAAACCGCAAGCCTCCTGCAAGCAGGACTCTCTACGTGAACTGTAAAGAGTCCCTTGCAAAAGTTGTTCTTACTTCCACTTATCTCAATCTGCAGCAAAGTCTCTACAGCTGGCAGGAAGAAGAGGGAACCATTTCCGGAACAATTGGGTTTCTCTGAGCCCAGGCCGAAAAGAGAAGCCACAAACATGTAACCGGGAAGTATCTGGCCATTTAAAATCTGAAGAAGAAAGGGCAAACACTAATCCAGTGCTGATGTTGCTATCTACACGCAGCGTGGAGCCCATCCAAGAAGGGTGTCAGTGGTGAGGTGCACAAACTGCCTCTTGCAGGTTCAAGGGGGTTCCTTGCTGAAAATTCATTGCTCAACAGCTCCCCGCGCTCCAATTCCTAAGACTAGCATAATAATGTGGCGCTGACTGAGGAGATCAAGGTCCCAATTCCCACTCAGTCATGAAGGCTCTTTGGTCATCGCACCAGGAGCCACTTGCTATCTTCTTCACAGGGTTGTGATGTGCGAGCCCAAATAATGAGTTCTTCTGTTGTAACCATAATAGCCCTTGATCTAAAGCTTTGCCTCTGTTAGGAAAACCTGGGTGTAGTTTGAATCCAAAGGGATTCTAGTGGGGAAAAAAGGGATAAACAACAGCAATCACAAGGCCAAAGACGGACCTTAGCCAAGTAGTTGCTGGATGCTACCAACCAAGGCTAGATCCAATGATAATCCACACATGCATTGTCCACCAAATAATGCAAACTGTGCAGCACTACAAATCCTGCTAACCTCCCCCTCCCCACAGGCAGAATTCTCCCTCCATACAACCAACAAGCAAATATTTTGACAAGCACCAAGGCTGAAGCAGAAGGAGCCAGAAATAACCTCACAGACCCAGGGAACAGTCTGTTGCAGTCTTTGGCAACCAGGTGCCCCTCGGATGATCTGGATAACTCCCATAAGACCCAGCTCGTGTGGCCACTCTAGCTAGGGGTGCTGGGAGTTGCATATGGAGGGCACCAGGTTGGGCAATGCTGGTTAACTGATTTGCTGTGCTTCTTCTGGTAGGCAAAGCCCTGCTCTCAAGAAGCTTTCAGGAGATACGTATCCTGCACATCCCCCTTCCTTTAAGATAAGAAAAGGTATGGGTGCGTGCGCATACAGTCAGGGGAAGCACCCTTCTTTTCTTGCCATTTCACCCGCTTCTGTATCTTGCAGGTGGTTTTGGAAACAGGATGTTCATTTGTATTCCAAGATAAAGAGGAACTAGCTTCTTCACAGCTTATTTAGATGGTTTAGGTTTGGGGTTTTTTGTTTTTTTTTTTTAAGGTGGAAGGAACAGTATGGGCAAAATTCCCTGCAACTCATTTATGAAATACATGCTAGGCTTATCGGAAACGGGAGCCAAATTGACAGACAGAGGTAAGTGCAGTTCAGTGGTGCAGCACAGGCTGGGGGGGGGGGGGGGAGTCAATCCCTGGATAGTCGCTGCCAATCAGTGCAGACAGTACTGAGCTAGAGGCGACAATGACAGCTTCTGATTGATGTTCCTCCTTCCATTGATCCCTCTAAAAGGAAAAAGTGTACCCTGCATAAATCAAGAAAGATACGCTTTATTGTTTCTTGTGCAGTATTTTGTGCATCCATACCACTAAACACCTACATTTTAGTGCAATTCACTTTCAGGAAGGAACAGGAATTGGCCTCAGTTTAGTGTACTCCAATCAGCAGACCCTTCTCCTCCCCCCTTGGGCTGTGACAAGTGCATGGGGCACCTACCTAGCAGTCCCCTGGTGTCAATAGCTGATCTGTGGTGTGGAGATGGAGAGGTAAAAGATCTGGTCTGCCAGGCCAAAATTTTTCCCCACCCTTAACTTGTCCCCTCCATCTTCATGGTGGCACCTGATACATGGCACTTTACCCTGCAGAACGACATCTCTAAGCAGGCAAAGCCAGGTGCCATTTTAAAGTGCCAAGCCAGGAGAGCACCAGGTTGGGAAAGGCTAACCTAGAGTTAGATACAACTAAATCAAACTCAGAGTAGATCCACTGGAATAAATACAGTAGTCCAGAGCCTATTGATTTCAATAGATCTATTCTTGAGTATGATTTAGCTCAATATCACCCAGTGTAATTACCATTAGGCCAAATACAGCCTACTTAAAATCCTTTTAAGATGATTTTGTTCTGCCATTCAGAACAGTGTCCTCAATCAAGGCAACTAACGATCATTTCATTAGATTAAAACAATGTTTAAGACAGCACTATTAAAGCAGATACTTAAGGCAGGTAGCAAGACTGATCTAAAAGCCATGAAAAGCCCACAGCCCCAGCAAAAAAGAAATGCTTTTATTCAGTGCTGAGGAGAAATTAAATTTGGTGCCAGGCAACTGGGAAGGGAAGTTTCCAAAAGTCAAGGTGCCACCACAAGAAGCAGCCCAGGCAGCTGACCCTTGAGTCTGGCCACTAGACCAGCTGACACCTATAAATACCCACTTCTCTCTCATTCACTCACACAAAGGTATTCCTAATAATAACAATGATAATAATAAATGGAATAAACCTGGCTGAGTGGCAGAGCACTGCATTCAGATGGGACACATTCAATCCTGGCTGCAAAAAATATCTCATCGTTTTTAAAATTAAAATTGTCCCTGAAAGCAGCTTGCAACCATTAAAATACCCACTATAAACAAACTTCAGTATTACAAAAAACTAAAACAGTTTCACAAGTCCAACAACAATATTCCAAACCTCATCCGGTGGCTGGGACAGCAGCAGCAGCAAAAAGTGCTTAGCGATGGCCAGTGAATTTGTTTGAAAAGCCTGAAGTGCAGGAAAGGTGGAAGACTTCTCCCTGCCAGAGACCCTGGACACACACTGCCACTAAGAGGAGACAACATGTAGCTAGATGGACAAAACAATGTCAGCTGGTATAAGGCAACGTCACCCATCCCTTTAGTTTAGAGGGCCTCCCTAAAATTCTGGACTTTCCAAAACTTAGCAACAAATTCCACAACAATCTAGCAACAATCTACACTTAAAAGTTGCCCACAGGCCCTCAGTTCTCATCACACATCCCTGGTAATCTCTCAGGCCTTCTGCCCCCTGCTCCAAGCAGACAAACCAGCAGGGGGCCAGCTGTGTTGTAAACAGCCCAGCCCAGCCCAAACAACCACAAGGGATCATAACACTTGCCTTGGTGTGGAAGAGAAGCCTCATCATGTCTGTAGCTCTAGGAAGTTGTTTTCCCATCGCCTGCTAGCCACCTTCTCCTGAGCATGGACGCCAGCAGGGTTGCTCTGGGCAGCAGCGCTATGTCATCTGGGCATATTTTGGAACTTTCCGCCTAGAGGAAACTGTGCAATTTCCCCACAGATAAACCACAGAGTGCTTCTAGCGTGCAGCCCAGCTGATGAATCAGAAAGGTACTGAAAGGGCAAATGACCTCGGGTGTGATCCCTAATGTGCTTCGTAGATAGGAATAAGACAGAAATGTGAATCTACCTAATTTGCACATTTCCAAACAATATATGTGAACCAAATTACAGCTTTAAAATATTGGCCTATAAAATTAACACTTCTCTGCATTCAAAAAGTGCATATGCTAGGGTAAATTGTGCATACAGAATTCATATATTATTGAGAATTGCACAGAAGGATGCACAATATAAGGGGAAATTGCAATGCAAAAAATGTGTAGATTTGGCAAACTTGCACACAAAGATGTATCCATTAAGAGATGTTTGAACTGACTTGCTGATGAATCTTCATGAGGACTTTTTTTAAAAATCGCAAATTGATGTGGAAACGTGGAGAGCTGACGACTCCCACACAGTTCCCCTATATCGACCACCAAATCGTAAGGTGTGTGTATGAAAGAATGAATATATCATTTGCAGAAAGTTACTGCCATTCTGAAGCAGCCTTCTTCGCAATAACATTATGATCAGAGACAGGTACAGATGACATGCTTCATAGCAGAGGAAGCCAAAATGGTGCGGTTGCTGCTGCACAACAACTCCTACTTTCTCTGACCATCGTCCAGGCTGGCTGGAGCTGATGGGAGTCAAAGTTTAACAATGTCTGGAGTATCACAGGTTCCCCATCCCTGCCTTACATAGAGATGGGATGGTTACATATACCTACAGAGATGGGAGCAAACAAGGGGTGCAGAGACCTTTCTAGAGAAAGTTAAGATTTGATCATCATCTGAGAATCACCCTGAAGCTGGACTTCAAACTATGCAGGCAATCTCAAATGTGTTCCAAGGAACTCTTCTGTTCTGCAAAAGCTTAGCAAGGGCTCCTTAAACGAGAAGTTAACAGCAGATACACTTCTGCGAAAAAGACACCTCGCCCACCATGACTGAACTTCCTCCACAATATAAAGGCACTGAAGCACTGGGTGTATTCTAGAGAACACCGGGTTCATTCATAGTGATTGCAAGGTATCTCATCCATGCATCTGCTTCATGTAAAATCTCAGGTTCAATACCTAATACCTTCTGTGAGAAGGATCAGTAAGCAGGTGGTGGGAAATGCTTTTCTTTGCCCGAGAACTTGGAAAGCCACTGTCAGTCAGGGTTGAACCATAGTGGGCTAGATGAATAAGTAAATCTGATCTGGTGCAAGGCAGTTATTAGCATCCCTTGAAAAGGCCTGTATGGGGTCACATGGGACTTAATATGCACTCTAAGCCAAAGAATCCATCATAAGCATGAATTTCTATTTTCGTCAAGGTGAAGAGGATTCCTTCAAGGTACCGACTTTGAATCCACTACAGTACAGTAGTGGATAGGGCCTTGGAATCTCCTCCTCACATTCAGCTGTGATGCTCACCCTTGGCGCAACCACGGGTCGCTCACTTTCTTCCAGCCTAAGCTACCTCACAAGCTTGTTGTGAAGGGTACACTCAGGACAAATTCTTACCTGACCAAGCGTCTAGGAGGAAGGGTGGGATCCAAGTGCAGTATGCCCATCATGAATTTGAAAGCAGTTGGAGTGAACCCGTGGCCCTCCAGGTGTTGCTTAACTAAAGCTCCCATCATCTCTGAGCACTGGCCATGCTGGCTGCGACATGGAGCCCAGCAAATCCCTGCCCTAATGGGGAATATCATAGCCTCCAACATTTCTCCAATGAATATAGGGGCATCCTATTCCATAATAATAATGTTACTATTTATACCCCAACCATCTGACTGGGTTGCCCCAGCCACTCTGGGCGGCTTCCAATATATATAAAAACATAATAAAACATTAAACATTAAGAAAACTTCCCTATTTAGGGCTACCTTCAGATGGCTCAGGGGTTGGATAATTCCATACCCTCCGACATTTCTCTGATAAAAATAGGGACGCCCTAAGGAAAAGGGGGACATTTCAGGATCAAATCAGAAACCAGGACAGCTTCTGTAAAAGTGGGACTGTCCCTGGAGACACTTGGAGGGTCTATAATCTGTTGAGGGCAGGGGCTGTGTGCTGGTGCTGGGCAGAGCCAGAAAGGAAGATGGGTGGAACTAGAGGCAGGGAAAGTGTTGTGGATTAACAAATTGGGAAGAAAGGTCACCCTGACTTTAATTTTTGCTGTGGCTACAACAGAGCAGAATTCCCAAATCTAGGCAGACCTGCACAGCAGTAGGAATGGAAGATATATATTTTTCAGTTTGCTTTAAATGGCAAAACTTACCTAATTTGAACTTGTCAGAACAATATGCAAACCAAAACACAGCCATCCTTTGAAATTTTTCATTTTTTCTTATGTTCTAGACTCCCACCTGAGTGCTTTTTTGTATGTGAATTTTATTTATATGTTTTCTTTTCCAAAAGAAAAGAATTGTTATATAAGAATGGAAATTGATACGAGTGTATAACAGAAAATCCCACTGGAGTGCGTTGACTGCAGTTGCTTTGCTGCTGCTTGCTGATAAACTCTCTGCAGTAATACAATACCAGCATGGAAAAAGAATCTTGGCTTGAGCCCTAGACAGACCAGATGCCTGACTGCTTCTCTGCAAGTTACAAACTCTGTCCAAATTCACTCTCCTCTCCCACCCGCTACACCTTTGCAGGTTGTGTGAAATAGCTCTTGCGCTACCTTAGCAGCTGCTAGGCTAACAAACACAAGCACCAGTTGATTGGGAGATGTTCTGATCTCCCAGCAGAGTTGTGGATCTGTGGAGATGGGAAAAAGAGAGAGAGGCAAGCCAGCCACTCTCCTGTACAGAAGTCAAATGCATCCTGTAGAAGGTGGCTAAATCAGTATTGGTTACAACCAGAGCACGGATCAGAATTTCATAAACAGGAAGCTGCCGGTGTGATAAAAGCTGTTCCAAAACAGCAGCTGTCTCTTGCACTATGCACTAGAAGTGGGCTTCTGGCCTCACTCTGAAGGCTACATATAAAAAGCTGCACGTGCAGATCATAACACACACAAATAATAGAATCAAATAAATGTTGGTCTCATTGTGGTGTTAACCCAAATGGAGTGCCTTCTTCCATACCAACATGCTCACATTTGCCAAGGCCTCTTAGGGCTTCCTTGACATCTAGAAATCACAGAATGACACCACAGGATCCTGGTTATGGAATGCCCTCCCCAAGGAGATTCCCCTGGCACCAGTATTCAGGCCAGAGTAAAATATTGTATTCTCCAGGGTGTTTTAAACAAATGAAGCTGCCTTATGTCAGACTCAGACCATAACTTCATGTACCTAAAAACTTTAGCATGCAAAGCATGTGTTTTGTCATTGAGCTACAGTCCTTCCCCACAAAATGCCTGCAAAATGTCTGCACAGGACATACAAGGTCAGACCTTTGGGTCCATGTAGCTCAGTACTGTCTGCACTAACTGGCAGCAGCAATAAAGCATTTCAGAAGGAAGACTTTGCAGCCCTACCCACAGATGCCAGGGACTGAGCCAGGAACCTTCTGCCTGCCCCCTTCACTCACTCACCAACAACTCTTCGTTTTTTGCATCCTGTCCAGTGGGCTGCAGGGGGAGAAACAGGTGGCTCTGGCCAGGGGCCCAGGCTCCTCCCACCCACATGAAAATTAGACCAAGGGCCACAGGCAGCCTTTGAGCCAGAGCTCCACCACCCCCCAACTGCTGTTTTGTAACATGCATAGCAAAATATGGCATTCCCAGTATGGAGAATGTAAGCCTTGCTGTGGATAGTCAGAGATGCACTTCCACCTTCTTATGTGTGCAGAGGCTACTTCCTCCTAGGTTCTGGGAAGAGGTTGGCCACTACAGCCTCAATATGTGCCTATGCCAAACACTGATGTGTAGAGATATACTTGTGTGTGTGTGCATGCATGCACATGTAGGGAGGCCACAAGAGCCAAACATGCACAGTTACTCCAGGCACACCCTACTGTTCCCTACGCAGGCATTTTTATGGCTCACAGTCCTGGAAAATGAATAGCATGAAGCTGTACCCAGAGCTGCATTCAGAGTTATAGCCATTAAAACGTGGGGAGCGAGCAAAAATGTGACATCTCATTTGTAAACAATTTGGACAATTATCATTTCATATTTAGGGGATGGGTGGGCAAGGCAAGTCTCCAGACAATATGAAACTGCTCAGCGAGACAGAATTACTGCTGTATTGTGAAAGGTCAATAAAAGATTGAAGGAGAACGTAAGAACTTGTGAGAAAATGCTTACACGGAGCAGACACACACATCTGGCTCCCTTGCGTGCTTTGATACACTTTTACTATGTACATAAGCAAGTGCTGCACGCACAGACTTGTGCTGACACCATTTTCTTCTGGAAAATGATAAGAGCTGTGTTTAGGCGCAACCAGCACACTTGGCACAGTTCACAGCGGTAGCTTTCAAACTTTCAACCTTCAGGGAACACTGTCAGTTATTGCAACACACTGGGGCTCCTCAGAAGAGGGCTCAGAGGAGTACACTGGAGCAAAACAGTTCTTTGGCCAAAATTTCATTGTCCCCTCAGTGTACTGAGCACATCCCTCAGAACAGGTCTCTGGCATCAGAGCACTGCAGAGGAAGATCAGCAGAGATAAACAAGTTCTCTTTCAGGGAATGTTGCCTGCTGTTATTTAAACATTTTGTCCGAAGAGGAAACGGTTGATAAGGTATCAAGAAATCTCAAAGTTCCCCAGAACAGAGTTTCTAAATCAGTAGCCTGAAAGAATAATAGAAGAAGAAGAAAAACCACCCAAGGAAATAACCCAGAGAAGTTGGGGTGGTGGCAAAAGCCAGGATAGATAACCAGTTTGGGAGACGCCTTAGAAAGCTGTGTTGAAGAATCTGAATTTAAAAATTAGCCTCTGATTCTCACACCCTCTGCACATTTTAAAGCCTTTTATTTCTATTTTTGCAGAAGTGTGTGTTAGTAGAACCTAGATCTTTCTTTCTTTCTTTCTTTCTTTCTTTCTTTCTTTCTTTCTTTCTTTCTTTCTTTCTTTTTTTTAAACTACAAAAGAAACCAGAGATTGAAGTACCCTACTTACACCTAATTTATTTTGTATTGCATGTATTAGTAAATATTTAAACACCTGCCATGATCACTTACCTAATCGCTTATTAATAAGGAAAGGTGTAGAAAATTATTGCAGCTGGGCGGCTTTTTGGCCCGGTGGGCGACATCGTTCTCTCTTCACCACTGTGGCAGGTCAACTTTGACAGGTGGGAAGGACCATCTACTAGGGAAGGGCGATAACAGCTTTTCAACATCGCGGTGTATCGCAAGCCAAACACTGTGGTTTGGTGACATACCACAATGTTGAAAAAACAAGATGCATTGGCCCCTGCCTGTGAGACACTGGGGGAAACTGCCCCAGCTCACATGAGAGCTGAGGCAGCTTCCCCCAGGTGTTTGCAGGCTGGGACAAGGCAGCTTGTTTGCGCAGCTCAGCTGGGGATTGGGAAGGTTCCCCCTCTCCAGCTGAGACAACCCCCACTGCTCTCCCCGCTTACCCATGAGCGGGCAGAGCATCATGGGCTCCTTTAACTGCTCACTGCGGGAAGCATCAGGTATGGGGCAGGTGACATGTTTCATTAAAGAGGTCTGCAGGCCAGACCTCTTCCCCACCTCTTCTTACACTAACACTGGTTGGACAACAAGAGATACAAAATGGGCAAGACAAGGATGAGGAGTGGAATATCTTTAGATGCAGCTGGATGGGGCTGATGGGAGTTGGGAGTCTAACAACATCTGGAGGGCCACAGCTTCCCCATCTCTGCCTTAGATGAAGCCAAAACTCTGGCCATGAACAGGTTGGGTGGGTGTGGAGAAGGTTTGAATTGTTCTGCCCAACAGTAAAGCCGTCCTACAGACAACCACACAACGCAGGTTCACAAATGAACAAAAGGTGGTTATTTATGTCTCAATCTCTAATTACAAGGAAGATAAAGTTGTCACAGGAAGGAAACCCTCTTCCGGATGGTGTGAAGTCCAGGAGGCTGCAAATAGACACTGCCAGCTGCTAAAGAGGAATTTGGCAGTGTGTGGATGCCTCATAAAAATGAGAAAATCAATTTAGGGGTGGAAGTTGCCGACCCGAGCTAAGGGAAAACAGGGGTACGTTCCATGAAAGTGCACTGGGTCTTTCACTGTGAACCCCAAGTTAATTGACAAAGGCAGGATTTTTAAAAAGACACATTTAATTTGTCCCTCCCTCCTCCTAAATTTGGCTGTTAACCTCCATGATCCATAGTAACACACAAGCAGAAGCTGGACCATTCGGGCAAATGGGGCACTGTTCTATCAACTGCATGCCTACTTACAACCAGTCCGCGGGTGGCTCTGCCTGTCATTGCCTCTGGCTCCAGCGAGTGCTTGTCTCCCTGCAAGCTAATGTGCTCATGTCCTATGAGAAACCTGCAAGCAGGACATAAGCACATTAGCACACTTCCTGCTGGTGCTCCCCAGCAATTTCTGTTCAGAGGTAGGCTGCCTCCAACGCTGGAGGTAGGGCATAGCCATAAGGACTAGCCACCATGATAGTCTTATCTTTCATGAAATTATCTAAACCCTGTTTAAAGCCAACCAAGCTGATGGCCATCACTACCTCTCATGTGAGCAAATCCTGAAGCTTAATTTTCTGCTGCATGGCATAGGAACAGGGTTTGTGAGTCCTCCCCCCCCCCCCCACCGCAGGAGACTAATCCAGTAAGTTAAGGGATGGTAAAGCCACAAGACTGAGTTTCAGGTTAGCAAATAACTGCAGCAGGAAATAAGAACGCCCTCTGCCTCAACCACACTCTTGCTCTTCTGTTTCATTTTAAACATTTGGATTCCAGACTCCTTCACATTCCACACCTCTGGTGTATTTCTAGGGTGTGCAAAAAAAAAAGAAAAAAAGAAAAGAAAGGTCAGAAACCTCAGCCAGCTTCATTATATATGCAACAGAATAAGGTGGCAGAATAGACTGTACCACTTCACACTGTAGTGGGGTGGTCATATTTGCACATGCTCCCCTTTAAGTGGAAATTCATCCCAGCTCTTTTTCCTCCCTATTGTGCTGCTTTTCTATTTTCAGTAAAGTTTTGTCTGCTTGTTTGTTTGTTTTGTTTTTAAAGAAAGAGCATTCACGGGAACCCACCTTAGAAGCTACAAGCTGAAGTGGTGCAGCCCATTCTATCACCTCAGTCCCACCTCATTCTCCTGCATGTACAGCTCAGGCCAGTGTCTGTACTTGCTGGTAGGATTAAGCAAAGTGCTTTTGTGGTTTAATGCGGAATGAGTTCTCAGAGTTGTAAAATTCCTTGTGCCTCTTGCAACAAGAGACACATAATTTGCATTTGCATTTCCCATTTGCTGGGACTGACTCTGGCACTTTTGGGCGCTAAGAGTTACAAACATAGTGCTCAGGTACCTCCTGCAAGGAGAGCAAACAGGAAGCAGCAGCATCTTACCTGTGGGGCTGCCCTACTGAATCATGGGGGCAACATAACAGAGGCAAAACACCTGCTGTTCATATAGGAGGCCTGAAGTTCAATCCCCAACACAGAAAGATCTGGTAAGCAGGTTCTAGGAAAGACCCTTTGCCTGAGACCCCAAGGATTCACTGCCAATCAATGTAGACAATATGGATAAATGGTCTGAAGTGGTATATGACAGATTCCTATATTCCCAAGCAATGCTCAAAAACTGTCAAGGACAGATGCTTTCCTATGCCTAGAAACATGAGTTTACATTCAGATCAGGTCTGGGGGGGGGCCTTTGGTCCTCCAGATGTTGTTGGACTACAGCTCCCATCATGCCCAATGACTGGCCATGCCAGCTGGGGTTGATGGGAGCTGGAGCCTAATGAGATTTGGAGGACCACAAGTTCCTCACTTGTGAGCAATGGCTTCTCTGTAGGTTAGGATCCCAGCAAACAACAAACAAATTCCCCGCGTGCTTTCCATGCAAGTTGTACTAACTGCACAAGCCTCAAGGGGGCATGATAACTCTGTGGAACAAAGGCAGGTTGGGGGGGGCAGGGGAAATAGGGTCAACTATTTCCAATGCAAGTCCTAACAGTCCTCCATTATTCCTTGTTTAAACAGCCATGGATGCTTGACGTTGAAAGGACAGAAGCCAGAGATAGCAGCAGCAGTGAGAAAAGGAGTAATCTGACACTCACAGGAAACACAAAAGAGATAGGTTGACTAAGTCAGCTTCGTGAAAAGTGTGGATCTTAGGAGCGGTTAACACGCTGGTCTACACTGCACTCCCCAAAAAGATGGTCTTTCATTTTGATTACACAATATGCTTGAATTAGTGCCCATTACAGTCCTGCAGAGGCCACCCCAACACCAGAGAAAAAAAGTGGGTGGTACCATCAATGCTCCAACAATATCCATCCCAGACAAAAGAGTTTGAACATTTACTTGTTTTTTTTTCTTGTTTTTTCTTTTTTGCACACTTGCACTTCAGTGCAAGAATTAAAAGTTGACAAAAGGTAAGAGGTAGCTGTTGAAAAAAGAAGTGGTGGGGGAAAAGGGACTATACCGCAGAACATATGATAGGAGAGGTGCCAGAGACCAATGCAGGTAAACACTCTGTTCATGGACTGGAAATGGAAGTGGGCTGAACTGAACCTCCCGCTTCCTTTAAGCAGTTGTGGTCAACCTGAGGACTGGGGGCCAAATGCAGCCTCCAGCTCACTCTGTCCAGCCTTTGGTAGTCTTCCCAGGCAACACCCCTCACTGGTTCACTCCTGAGTGCTTTTGCTTAGCTGGAATGTGCCCTTGAACTGTGATAATGCTTCTTGTTTGCCTGGCTGGAGGAAAGGGAGTGTGTATGTCCATGTGCAAGGGAAAGAAAAAAAGAGAAAGAGAAAGAGAAGAGAAAGAGAGAAGGACCAGAAACAGTTCACTTTTGCATGGCTGGGGTGTAGCCGATTCTATGATGGTAGGAGACACACCTATTGCTCCCCACAGTTCTGCATCTGGTCTGCCTATCATAGGCATGTGACCTCCAGAAGGTTTTCCCAAGAGGAAATGGAGCCCTCAGGCTGACAAAATGTTCTCTACCTCTGCTTTTTAACTTTTAACAAAAGTCCTATGAATTCTGGACAGGTAAAAAGCAGTGCGGCAACCAGAAAATGCTGGAGTGAATTAGGCTTTGCCAGTCCAGTCAGTTGTGCAAAAGGCTGGCATTAATTGCCCTTAAATATACCACAAAGCAGGTGCTTTTTTTTTAATGATTGCCCTTCCACCCATGTATTTAGCCATTCTTGTTTTATCTGTAAGTTGTCTTGAACCCTATCAGGGGAAAAGGTGGGGTATAAATCAATTAATATATACTAAGAATAATCTTAAGAGATGGAAGGACAAAACACAAGAAATACCAGAATGCAACAACTGGACAGCAATGTCACCTGGATTTTCCTTTTTTTCTTCTGCTAGTTAGCAGGTTGTGTACTGTATGCAGGTTGTGTACTGTATGTTAGAAAATAGCAGCTCTCAAATAGAAGCACTCAAAGATCTTCAAAGGTGTTTTGATGCCGGAGGGAGGAAAGCCCAAGTGGTTAAAACATTTAATAAGCTAAATAATTGACAATTTGCAGCCCTAATGATAACTCCCAAAACTGCTGCCTGAGGAAAGTTATGTATGCCAACCCCAATGAAACAAAAGCTGCAAGGGAAAAATAAAAAGGAGTACCGCCGCCGCAGTCTCTCCCAGTGAGGTCACTGAAACAGCCAAGGTACAGTACCTGCTTTAAAACAAAGCCCTGCCTGTTTCTCCATCCAAGACCAGAAGTATTCTCCAAGCCCAACCTAGAGACACAGCAGCATCCTATTTCAGATAGAGGCCTGTCATGCATGTACCATGCAAGACTGAAACATTTTTTTTTCTCTCCCCAAGGAACTGAAATATACCATTAGGAATATCCCACTGACTATATAACAATTTAAGCGATGGGCAGCCCTCTTGAATCCTGGAGTAATTCACCTGCATAAGTCAGTTGCTGTAGCTGCTGCTGCTGCTACTACTACTACTACTACTACTATTAGGTTGTATTCAACATTACTTATATTCAGATTAAACCCACTGAAATGAATGGGTGTGACTAGTGTACATCAATTAATTTCAGTCAGTCTACTCTGGGTAGAACTTAGTTGGAATCAACCTATTATTATTAATTAGTAGATTTCTACAAGCATTTTAAAATACAATATTAAATCATTAAAGTAAGTGACACTTAAGAGAACAGGGTGGGTTAAGAATTTAATTTGTTCTGGAGGTCCGTTCTTAACTTGAAACTGTTCTCAACCTGAGGTACCACTTTAGCTAATGGGGGGGGGGCCTCCCGCTGCCACCGTGCCACCAGAGCATGATTTCTGTTCTCATCCTGAAGCAAAGTTCTTAACTTGAGGTACTATTTCTGGGTTAGCAGAGTCTGTAACCTGAAACATATGTAACCCGAGATACCACTGTATGTATCTCAAAGGTCAGGGTAAAAGGCACATTTTCAGAATAAAAACCCCGACTCTGGGGTTGCGGTGCTCATCTTGCTTTATTGGCCAAGGGAGCCGACGTACAGCTTCCAGGTCATGTGGCCAGCATGACTAAGCTGCTTCTGGCGAACCAGAGCAGCACACGGAAACGCTGGAGCGGTACCTATTTATCTACTTGCACTTTGACGTGCTTTCGAACTGAATACAGTACAACAAAAAGTACACAGTGATGGTGCCAGATGCACCTCTGTGGGCAAGAAATAACATAGCTGAGGGGTTTCCACAGAGAAAGTTCCCTCTCCACAGTAAGAAGCTAAAAGTGTTATCCAAGAGTTTTTGTTTGCAGAGGAGAACAGGAGGGATAAGCTATCTTTAGGCTTATGGATGCCACTTTTCTTTTTAGAACTAGAATTCCCAGTGGTCCACTGATGTGTTTTTAAACGGATATGCAGGATCTCTTAGCAATAAAGCCATATGTCGTCTTGTGCTCTGTGATCCCAAGCAGGGTTTTAAAAGCAGAATTTCCAGCTGCAAACATTCCCATCAGATGCACAGCTGAATGAACACAAAACATACTTTGCTCCTTGTTTACACCCTGCATCAGTGGTGCTTTCTTCATAGGAGTCAGTAGTTCTTATCACAGAATCATAGAGTTGGAAGCAACTCCCAAGGGTCATATGGTCGAACCCTCTGCAATATCTACTATACAGCAGCGATTCATTGATGAATTTGCCATAACCCAGTAACTAAGAGGCACACAGAAAAGGATTCCTTTAAGGGTGTATGCAAGGATGTGATGAAGAATTAACTGCCCAAAGGTGCAGCAAGCAGAGATTCTGGCCAAAAAGAAGAAAATGTTTTAATATGGTTGGATAGTTGACTGAGTGAATTCTACCCTTACAAATTTTCATACATGCTATACCTGACATGTTAAGTGCTTCATAAGCACATATGTCTAACATGTGAAATCTACCCCACACACAATGCCCATTTTACAAATTGCACACTATCAGCTTTCCAACTGCACACAATTTTTCCAACTCCTTATTTTGTGTCCAACTGCACGCGAAAAAACAACAACTCCAAACCCTTTACCCCTTTGCTTAAGGGCAAGTAATGCTTTGCTGGATTACACCAGCATAGTTTGCGCTTGTCCATAACTCTTTGCAAGGAGCCCTGAGGCCAGCAGATGCTGGGCCACTTCTCAGCCTCCCTTCGACCCACACCTGAGCAACAGAAAGTATCCTCAAACTGGTATGCAGCTGTGGCCGCAGATGGGATTACGGAATCATGTGCATGTATGCAGATATGGAATGTGACAGCAGAGTCATATTCCAGCCCATAAAAGAAATCTGGTGCCTTGATGGCTGCAACAATAGTGGCTGGCCACCACATATTGAGAAACCATGCACTAAAAGGTTTCTGGTAGTACTTTTTAATTGTGCTCATCACTGAACAGACAAGCTTGAAAACCTGACGGCAGCATGTCTAAGAATTAGAGACCAGGGGGCAAACACAGTCATCATGCAATTTAGATGCTAAAAGCTTAGGAAGTTGCCTTCCATCGGAGCAGACTATTTGTCTCCTCTGACTGGCAGAGGGTCTCAGGCAGAAGTTTTTCCCCTGCTCCTTGAAGAAAGAAAAGACTGGAGATGCTGGGGGTTGAACTGGGACCTTGTCCGTATAATGCAGGTGTATGCGCGCTCTCTCTCTCTCTCTCTCAAGAAGAAGTGTGCATGCACACGAAAGCTCATACCAATAACAAACTTAGTTGGTCTCTAAGGTGCTACTGGAAGGAATTTTTTTACTTTGTTTCAACTACGGCAGACCAACACGGCTACCTACCTACCATAGGCTAACTCTCTAAGCTATGGTATCTCCCCAAGCCCCATAAGCTCATCTCACTGATACTCAAGATACTTAAAGCGGGCAGCGCCGGAACAGCAGAAATGTGGCAGGTGCAACAGGTAAATGAAGGTGGCTTTGACTGTTGTTGTTGTTTTTTTGTTTTTTTGGCAGGGGAGAAGCAGGATGGGTTTGGAGAGTGGCCCAACCATTGGCACATTTTGTTTTCCGGGGCCAAATAACCCTAAGGCTTGACCTTAGACACCCAGAAACTTAAGGCAGCTTTAAGTGCAGAGGCAGACATATAGGGAGGCCTTGCCGGTGTTAAGCATGAGAGACAAGCCATGCATGACCAACAGCAGCTTCTGCACAAGGACAGGTCACATCCTATGTTGCACCCCCCCCCCAAGCATGGACATTTACAGGTGCTAGAATGGAGGCAGCTAGATACTGGGGGGGGACTCTGATTTGGTTTGTAGCACTGAAAAGTTAACTCATGCACCTGAAATCTGTTTCTTTCTTTGAAATGTAGTTCTCTTACACCTTCTCCATAAACAGAGGGGTGTCAGGGATTCATCCTCCACCACCTTTCCATGACCCTTTTGTAAAGATACATCACACTTTTGAAAGTATTTCTATTATAATTTAACTTTATAAGAAGGGACATTGGATATAATCCCCCCCCCAAAAAAATAGACCCACATCCCACTCTGTGCTTGATTTGTCCAAGGAAAAATGGCCATGACATAAATTAGTGACAACTACAAACAAATATTAGGCAGGCTTATCAAAATGAATGTTTTAGATTCATTTACTAAATACAAGTAAAATAGACATGCTAAAATGATATCATGCCCCAGGGCAGAAAATTTCCCCGTGCAAACTGAAAATTTTCTGATGCAGGTTGCCACATCACCACTTATTATTCTTTGGGGCTATGGCTTTAATTGTTTTTATTCTGTCCTCTTTTATCCACATTTGCTTTTTAAACTCATTTCGTCATATAGCAGTACGTGTACTTGTAATGCAATAAAATGAAACATGTAAACCACAACATCAAAGAGAAACTTTATGCTCCCAGCACGTTTATGAATTTCACATGTAAGGAAATGTAACAGTGAAGGCACTCATGATGTCAGGTTGATTATTTAAAGCACACACAGGCCCCATCTACAATATACATTTAAAGCATTATCACACTGTACACCACTTTAAAAAATTGTCATGGCTTCCCCAAAGAACCCAGGTCCTGAGACCTGTAGTTTGCTAAGGGTGCTGAGAGCTGTTAGGACATCCTATTCCTTGCACAGAGCTACAATTCCAAGAGTTCCATGGGAAGAAGAATTGTTTGTTGAACTACTCTGGAAATTGTAGCTCTGTGAGGGCAATAGGGATCTTCTCTCAGCACCTTTGAAAGAACTACAATTCCCGGGATTTTTGGGGGGAAGCCTTGACTGTTTAAAGTGATATGATGGTGTTTTAAATAGGGTCAAAGTGTAGGAGTCCCAGGCTTCCAATTCAATATTTATGAACTTCATTTTAGTAATCCATGCAACAATCTTGGAAGGTAGGCCAGTATTATTCCCATGTCAGAGACTGGAGGAGCACTGAGGTTAAGACACAAAAGTTTGCCTAAAGCCACCTAATGAGTTTTGGTTAGGGCAATAATCTAAAGGAGAGTCTTCCTGACTTCTAGCACTAATGTTATTTCAGCTCTACAATGCCAAACTAGGAAAGCTTCATTGCCCACCACAACCCAGCAAGTGAGGCATATTAGAAGAGAGGCACGACACAAGGGGAAAAGGAGACACTCAACACTGAACGGTGAAGGAAGGAGTCACCTTTCCAAGAAGGAAGGAGACACCATTCCAAGCAAGAATATCCTTCCTTGCAGATGTAAAGAACCTTCAACACATAATCCATGCTGCAGCTGCACTTAAAAAAAAAAGCAGTGCAAGAAAGCAAACAGATGCAAAGGTCGATATTTTTGTTCAGCCACCGCCCTGTATACACAGCAACAACTAAGGCAGATTTTCGAAGACAGAAGACTTCTCAGAGCAACCACATTTGCTTCTGTCAAAATCTATCATCACTATCACTTTCTACTGGTGACTGAACCCAGGAGACAGAATTAGCAGTTTATTGTTGTCTATTTCATAAAAATAATCATCACAGCACAAACCTATACATGTCTACTTGGAAGCAAGTCTTGGGGTGTTCAGTGGGGCTTACCCCCTAAGCAAACATGTCTAGGATTGCTGCCTCACTGAGGATGGAGCCAGAAAGATGGTAGTGAGGGTTCGCCAAAAGCAACCAATTCTTATACTAGCCTGCATTATGTTCAACACACAATAAGCGGGCCGCAATCCACTGCTACGTTCATCATATTTTAGACTTCACCGACGCTTGCAAGCTTAAGCGTGTCCAACTATAACAAGCCATGGCCATAATTTTTCACATAGCACAGATACCATCTGTGGAACTCACGGTTACGAGGTGTAAGCATGCTTAACCTTCCTAAAGCTTTTAAAACAACAGTCACTCTATAACTAAAAACAGGATTACTGAAAACAAAAATCATTAAGGCCGGGTGCATTTCCCTCTCATGCTTGAGGCTGTTGCTGAACTTGAAGCGGCTCAAGAAAACACAACAGGAAACAGCATGTTCTAATATTACCCTGTAATTCTGCAAGAATATATTACATCTCATCCCTTGGTTAACACACAAGCGTGATGTAATAACTGTCAAAAACATTTGGGAAGGAACAAGCCAACCTCAGGCAGGAGATACAGCTTGCCTCCAAAGCAACTATGCTCAGGGAAAGTTTATGTAGCAGCAACAGCCAAAAAGAGCCCAGAGTTAGAAACTGTGGGAGAACAGGTTCTTCATTAGATGCACCATCAGCCAAAACCAGAACAGGTTTTGCAGTATTAGTTGCTTTTATTTAAGACGGGTATATAGAAGGACAGAGCTATAGGACTTACTTGCAAAGCAGTAGCCACTGTAAAGAATGTAAGAAGATCCTGCTGGATCAGGCCAGTGGCCTATCTAGTCCAGCATCCTGTTCTCACAGTGGCCAACCATATGACTGTGGGAAGCATATGAGCAGGACCTGGTGGATGAGCACTCACCCCTCCTGCAGTTTCCATAACTGGTATTCAGAAGCATTACTGCCTCCAACTGTGGAGGCAGGAGTGGAGCATAGCCATAATGGCTAGCAATAGCCCTCTCCTCCAGCGTACCTTCCAATTCTGAAGATAATGTAAAAAAATCCAAAAATCTTGTGCATCAGGGTCTTGTGCCCCAAACAGAAAGACTTAAGTGATGTTTAAATTGAATTAAAATCAACTGGACACACATGAAATTGTGATTATCAGCTTGTCCTGTTAGGCCAGGCAACATGCAACGGGTGGGGCTGGCAAAAGAAGCGGAATTGCCATGCTAAGTTGCACCCCTGACCTATAAATGTTCATTTGAAGGTTTGCATACAACTGAACATGCCTGTGGTTCTCTTTGCACAACCGGGAATCCTGAGCTGTACATGTTTATAAATCCATGTGTGTAAGTAGGAGGTGGAGACTACGACTGCAATCCTGCTCCCTCCTCTCAACATGTGTGCATTCATTCCATGCTGCACATCATCTGCAAAATGGTTATTGATTTCACTGGGGCTCAAAGCAGGAGCAATTTCTGCTGGGTTGGGGCCAAAGTGTTTTCACACATAACCTCTCTCAAGTCCAAATTAGACCATAGTATTGAAAATGCTGTCTTGTAACACTGAGATCTTAACTGCAAGAAGTCAAACCAACGTGATTTCTTATTGCCTGTCTTAAGCTTGGTCTTTTCATATAAAGAAGTCTGAAATCTCTGCAATATTTATATGTGCACATTGCAAATTCTCCACAATTTAAATGCATCACTGACTGAAACCCCAGTCATTTATTTCTGCCATAGGAGATATGGACAGAATCACTAACCTCATATTCTTAATTGGTAACTAATTACATGATAGCTGTGGGGGTTTTATTTTCTTTTGGAATAGACCTTTGATCCAACAGCAGGAATTGGAGGTTGAAGTGTTCTTTTAATCCACCAATAGGAGGCTTTAACCTCTGATTAATCCAATTATTCTGGTATATAATACATAATACAATTTATGAAATACGTAATCAATTAATGCTGCTTTAAGGTCCCTGGAGGAAAGACAGCATATATAAATCTGAGAAATTGAGTAGACAAATAAATGAGGAGATTGACTGGCATTCTTTGCAAAAAGGTCATCATTGGCTTGTAAACTGAAAATATTTCTTCCTTCCTTGTATCACCCACTTTAAAATAAAATAAAAACTTCTCTCTCCAAAAGATCATTAGACAACAAATTATCAATTGAAGCAATATACCACTAGACTGCTCCTGAATTTTTAGGAGACTGTTATGGGATTTTCAGGACACCAAGAACCTGTGGCAGCTCAATGCATTGTTACAAACAGCAAGAGAAGAAGTTTGGAGTGCTTTTAAGACATCCACCCCCCAGCCCACCCCTGGCTGTGCAACTAAGCTATTTCCACAGTGCCAGAAAAAGCTAGCTGGTTATGAGGAATGCAGGGCTCTGAAAGCTGATCCTTATTCAATTATTAATTGAAGCCTACGGCTCTGAGAGAGAGAGAGAGAGAGAGAGAGAGAGAGAGAGAGAGAGAGAGAGAGAAGGATTGATATATTTGTTTAATGGCACCAAAGAGTTTGCCATTAGCTGGGGCCCATTCTTGGCACGGGACAGTCAAGAGTTCTGGGAGGAACTGATGCATGTGTCTGAGAGCATAGCAACATAAAGACACAGTGGCTGCGCCACACACATACACACACACACACAGAGACAGAGACAGAGAGAGAGAGAGAGAGAGCGTGCAAATCTGCATTCTTTGCAGTTTCATTTTCCTCCTGCCATGCTCACCCTGTAATATGGCGTGGAGGTAGGTGACAGTGACCCAAAAGGATCACCCATGTGCCCTTCTCAACCACAATGTTTCCAAGGGTGTGTACTGAAGATATCATGGGTGTGCCGTATTTAGCCTATTGGGTAGATTGTGTGATCCTGGGGGCTGAGGATAGCTCAGTCGGAAGACATGAGTTCTACATGTAGAAAGATCCAAGGTCGAAGCCCTGGTACCTCTGGTTAACAAGAAGCTCAGATGGCACAGCTTGGAAAGCCCTCTACCTTGGAGAAGTGGCTTCCTATCGAAGCAGGACAGCAAACTTCCAAACTGCACTGATAAGCCAAAACCCCCTGTTTTAGGAGTCACTCACACAGAACCCTAACAACAACCATTTTATTTATATGTAGACTGTGTGCTCTCCCAAGAATCTTATGGATGATGCAGACGTTCCATGGCAAGATCTTCAGCAGACAAGTCCATGAAGAAATGGTTCCCTGAAGACTGGGCATTTGAAAACACAGTATTGCATATATGTTTTTATCCTACACTTCCTTCAAGGAGCCCAGGACAGCATATATGGCTCGCCCCTATTTTATACTCACAGCAACCTTGCAAGGTAGATTAGGCTGAAAGATGTTGAGTGGCCCAGATCCCCTTGCTTTGCTAGTTGGGGCTTGCAGACAGGGCCATGCTGTCTAGACCAGGAATGAGGAATGTGGGGCCTGCTAATTGTTCCTTGACTTCAACACCCCTCAACCCCACCTTGCCTTGCTAATGGTCAGGGATGATGGGATCCAGCAGTATCAAGGAGGGCGCACAGATTTTCCATCCCTGATCTAGGCAACACTGATGTCTAGCAATCTAGGCAGTACATCACAATAGCTGTGGAGAGCTAAAAACGCTTATCAAAGAACTCCAGCACTGTTCAAACACCAGTACTCAGTAGCTTCCTCATCCATATGGGACTGAAACAATTGCAACTGCAAATGGAGGCCCTTCAACCTGGGACAAGGAGTCCCAACAGGGCTGCGTGCTACTGACTTTTTCTTAGTTGTGTGGGGCAATGCAACGCAGCCTGGCACTCCCTTTGTTCTAGGAATGTTTCCCCAAGGGCACTTTGAAGCAGCAAAGCAAGACTTAACATAAACTGGGGAACAGGCTTGCCTGAGATCAGATCTTTAGGCTGGTATTTTAAAGAAGTTTGTTACTTACCCTGAGCCTAAGAAATAAGGTGGGCTAGACCTTTTTTCAAAAAACAAAAAAGGGAAAGAGGAAAAGCTGGAGCAACAGAAAGCAACAGAGGTCTCAGTAGCAAGCCCTTAATATTTTGCTAATCGACTGCACAGACTCTAGAGGAGTCATGGGATGCAGGCAAGCTAGGAGATTTGCCAGTTCATAAGCACTAGCGAGGAAACCAATTTAGCTAGATTACAAGCCTATAGCTCTACCCATCCTGCTCCCCCGCATCACGGATAACATTGCACTGGCAAGATCTAGCCAGCTGTTTTCAAGGAAAGCCTTCTGCCCAATTCAGCTGCTTAAAAACAAAAAAGGTTTTTTAAGATTAGAGCATCTGATACCAGCAAGTGATTGGATTGCTGGGAACTTCTTGCCCTCGTGTCACCAGAATTTATGCTATGTCTGCAATTAAAGAGAGACAGGCACCCTTTCCCACTGGAAGGTAGGTCTAGCATGAAAATGGGACCTCCCCGACCTGACCAGCCAACATTGGAAGCTGCCAGTTGTACCAGTACTGGGCATCTGGCCCAGTACTGTGTACTCTGACTGCCAGCAGCTCTCCAGGGTTGAAACCAAAGGTCTTCCCCATGTTATGCTGCTTTTAATGGGAGATGTTGGGGGTTGATCCCGTGACCTCCTGGATGCAAAAACTTTGCTCCACCATTGTAATATGGTTCCTGGACCCTACAACAACCTTTTTTTATATATAATTAAAGAATTTTGATTGCAAAGTAAATACATAAATAACAAGCCATACATAAAGAATAATATAAAGAAAAAAGAAAGAAAAATGCAAAGGAAAGTAGACAATAAAAGAATAAAGTATAATATTTCAATACAATACACTATTTTACAAAATAATAATAGTAATAGACTTCCATCACTCTCACAACACTTCCTTTCACATTTCATATTTTATCTGTATTTCAGTATTACCATCTTAATATATATATGTTTCCTCTTTTCCATTCACGAGGTCATTCTAGACACAGCCAAATTTTTACATTAGAACCTTGTCTTTCTAAATAATCATTCAAGCACTTCCATTCCTTCTTGACTGTATTCATTGGCTTTAATCTTATTACATCTGTCAATTTGGCCAGTTCCAAATATTCACATAATTTACATAACCATTCCTCTTTGGTCGGTACTTGGTTACCCTTCCAGTACTTAGCCACCAGGATTCTCACCGCAGATGTTGCGTACAGAAAGAATTTGTTATTTTCTCTAGAAATATCACTATTCAGTATTCCCAAAAGGTATGCTTCTGGTCTTTTGCTATGCCTTCAGGGCCACTTTAGGTGCGATGTTGATGTTTGTGTCTGCTCCCAGTGCTGACTGGTTATTTATCAGGAGTTAAGATTGTGGCGAACCTTGGAGGTTACAACTGTGTGAGTGGATGGAAGTATCTGAAGAAGTGTGCATGCACACGAAAGCTCATACCAAGAACTAACTTAGTTGGTCTTTAAGGTGCTACTGGAAGGAATTTTTTTGTTTTGACTATGGCAGACCAACACGGCTACCTATCTGTAACTGGATGGAAGTAGTTTTACATTCTCCAGATTGAGAGCCTGCTCTGGTATAAAACTGGGCGTCTCCCAGATGAGAAATGGAGGAATGTTAGATGGTCTAGTGGGTGTGAATAATGAGCTCATCTATGATTCAGAAATGGGGTGAGCATCTTACAAGACCTTCTTTGCAGCATTCCTACATATATTGCAAACTGTTTCAAGGCCTTCAGACAGTCTCTAAATGGAAATCATAAAATTAATAAACCAGTAAGCTAAGCATCTTTGGAGGCAGCCTTGCAACATGGCAGGGAAATGTGGCTACCTTTGGTGGTAGATCCTGGAGGCCATTAAGGGCAACAAACTTTGAAAGCAAACAGATCTGACCCACTGAACTCAATGCAAAATGAGAAGTTTTGCAGCATATGAAGTGAACTGGAGCTTGAGCTACAGGAAGACTTTGTTCTGACTCATTTCACTGGACCTTGTGCAGGAAGACAACATGCCAGTATATTGGTCTCCTTGTTAAAATTAGCAGGAAAGGGGGTGTTATTTGGGTTTCAATTAAATAAAAAATAATTTTATTAGGAAGTTGTTTTCCCCACTAAGAAGTCTCCAAAATATGATGAAGACATGTTCAAGTCAGCAATCTCAGAGATTAAAAGACTACAACTTTTTTTTAACTCTGCAAGTTCAGAAACATACAGAGGACTTGAAGCCCAAACACTGTGGACACACAGAACTTCAGAAAAGCTCAGAGAAAGAACAGTCTATAGCTAGTTTCACAGTTAAAGTCACCAAAATGCTAAGAGGGAAGAGGTGCATGAAGACTGTTTTGAGGCTTGTCCACCATCTTCCTTGCTTTTTAGGAAAAAAATAAATCAAAGTCAGAAGCTCCTACTGTATTTCTAAAAAAGAAAGAAAGGGTGCCAAGCTAAAGAACGCTGCCTGGAAAAACTACTAACCAGATAGAGACATTTGTGCATAATTTAAAAGAAAAAGTTAAATTCAGGCCAGGAAGTAGGCAAACATCCTACCAGAACTTTGAAAGTTCATTTTTTCAAAAGAACTAGTTTTAGTTTGACACGTCCCAAAAGGAACTGGTACCCATTTCCATTCGTCTCTTTACAAAACAAACTAGTTTGGGTTCATGTTCAGTTCACAGATCAATTCAAGTTCAAACAAATGAACCTCAGCAAAAAAATAATAATGCTCAGCATTCAGAACATTACAAGCTGCTGTGCTGAAAGGATAAAATATACAGAAGATTAAGAAAACGTCAAAACACAAACACAGTGGAATGTGAATTGTTTAATTTACATTCCCCAACAATAATGACCTTTAAGGTTAAAGACCCAAAGGGGGGGGGGGAAGAAAAAAACACAACACAAGAGATTGAACTAGAATTTGTTCAAAGTTCTATCCCAAAATGAACTTAATTCACATTCATTTCACCAGGCTGTTATGGGCATTACTTTCAGGTGTAGTTCAAAGATTTTTGAAGTAGGCAGTGCCCTTGTGGGCAACCCACCTACGGCACTGCCTCTGCTGCTGGTGGAGAAGCAGTGCTGGCATCAGCGCTGGTTTCAGGCAAGATTACGTTGATTTCTTGCGAGAGCTCACTGAAAATCACCGTGATCTCTCCCAAAACAGGTGCCAATGCTGGCGCCATGTCTCACCAGAAGTGCTGATGGTAGCAGAGCAAGGCTGCACTTCCCATTTTGCCTCAAGTGGCAAAAAAAGATACACCACCTCTGTCCTAGTCTTAGGGGAAAGAAATTAAAAGACCCTTCTCTCAGATATAGCAAAAGGGGCTGCCTATGCTTCCTCTATTTTCAAGTCACTTACACCTTTGGAAAAGTGGTCAGTTCAGTCACTGATCTTCAGCTGTTGAGTCTTGACCCACTACTAGGTTACGGCTTGATCCAAGGTGGGTCAAAACCGGAGCATTGCCACCATGCAAATATATGGTAATAGACTGGGAAATGGGTCCCCAAATGCATGTTTGCGTTAAAAGTGGGTGCTGGGTTTGAAAAGGTTGAAGATACCTAGGTTGAGTGATGGTGAAATTTGTAAATTTGCACCTTTTCCAAGTGGGGGAGGCCAGCCTACAACCTTCAGTGTTGTTGGAGTAGAACTTCCCCCATCTCTAATCATTGGTCATGCTGGCTGGAGCTGTTGGGCGTTCTGGAGGGTATCACATTGGCTATCGTGCTATACAAATCCTCTCTGAGGCTGGCGCTGTAGGACAAAGTGCCCTCTGTACAAGTCAGACGGAATCTTGTGACACCCACTAATCTACGATTTCAGGAATAAAGTTAGAAAACGGATTTTCAGCGACTCAAAAGAGATAGGAATATCACCCTTAAATAAAATAATCCCTAGTCAACCAAATAATTTTTTTAATGAGTGGGGGTGGGGAATACTTTTACACAGAAGTCAGGCAGCTGTTATTAATGAGTACAGACAGTGTCGGGACCCACATTCTCAGCAAATCCAAAATGCTAGCCACCATTTCCTCCAGCCTCATCTCCCCTTCTGATTCAAGAAATCATAGAATTGGAAGGGCCCCAAGGATCATCTAGTCCAAACCCCTGCAATGCAGAAATATGCAGCTGTCCCAAACAGGGATCAAACTTGCAACCTTGCCATTATCAGCATCATGCTCTAACCAACTGAGCTATCCAGGCTGTAAGTAATCTGAACATCTAAATCGTGGAAGCCGAATAAGGCAAGAATACAACAAACTGAGTTTGCATTCATTTTATTCAGACTATCAAGCACACACACAAAAACTGACACTAAACAGCTACAGAACCATTGGCCAAGGAGAATCAGAACTGTGGCAGCCAATATAAAGGACTAGTACTCAGAGAATGAGTTTATTATTGATATGTAACATACGGGGATGTTTATGTGTTTTAATCTTGTTTTCATTTACTGCTGATTCCAATTGTTTTTAAACATGTTTTAGTTATTTGCTTTTAACGGTTTTGATTGATTTTAATCTCCCTCGTAAACAGCTTGAAGATTTTGTTACAATCAATTGGTATATAAATTTTGTTAAATAAATGAAGGATTGCTTCCCCCTGCAACACAGTCCCCTGAATACTGAATAAATTTGTGAGTGGATTTTTGAACCTTGCTGTGAATCTTGACCACCTCCCCACATCAAAACTGAAAAATCTTTCCTGATTTCTCATCATCACTCATAACTGCAGTTGTTACTAGCTTTCTGCAACCAATCCTGAACCTTTCCCCAAAGTTGTGCTTCCGATGCAGGCAGAGTGAATTTTCCAGGTGCTGCATATCTTAGCAAGCCCACCACCCTCCATGAGTGAAGTCACACACAAGTAGTTCAAAACTCCTCCTTGACAAAGGCAAGGCAATTCAGTGGGAATGGTGGAGATCCTTAGTTGGTTAAAAAAGAAAGAGTGAATCAGGTAGTAAAAAATATTTGCGATTTGAAAAGGCAAATACCATCTCTGTCAACACACCTTTTGGAGAGGCAGGGAGAGAAGCAGTAGATTAATTAAAGCCACAGATGAATCTATCACTAATTTCACTCTCAGTTGTGGGAAAAAACACACCAGACACCAAAGTCACATAGAGGAAGAGTCTGGAAGTGATGCCATAGTGAAACATCCAAACCAGCATTGTGTAATAAAAGCACAAAAAGATTCATGTGTGTGGTTTTACCTTCGGCAGAGCTCCCTTTTTTCCTTCTGCAGCAGCTTGTCCATTCTGCAAAGCAAAAAATCCAAACTTCTCATTAGTAATGTGTCCAGCAGCACCATCCCTTGCTATACAAAAACAGCAATGATCTAAACACCACTTGATTATCTCAACAGGAGCCAAACCTACTACAAGCCTTAGCATCTTTCTTCAAAGCAGTTTACAAAATGAATGAAGCAGTTACATTATAAGTAAATGAATAGTTAAAAACAATTATTTAAAATATTCAAAAAATAACTAGGTTTGACAATAAGCTAAAAACTGGATTAAAACACATGCCGACATTCTACATGCCTGGATAGGCATGCCTAAACAAAAATGTTTTCAGCAGGCACCAAAAGGAGTACAGGGAAGGTGTCTTGCCTGATGTCAATAAGCAAGGAGTTCCAAAGCATGTGTGCTGCCACGCTAAAATACTGATTTCTTACAAATGTGGAATGAGTATCATGCGGTACTTTTAACAATGCAGCTATTCGCAAGAGACCAGGACTATGTAACAAAATACACAAATGTGAAGAACAAGTTTTAACCCAAAGTGATATTGTACAACAGTGGTGTGTTATGGAAAGGTAAAGGTAAAGTTACGGTTAAGTCCAGTCAAAAGTGACTATGGGTGTGGCACTCATCTTGCTTTCAGGCCGAGGGAGCCAGTGTTTGTCCACAGACAGCTTCCGGGTCATGTGGCCAGCATGACTAAACCACTTCTGGCGCAGCAGAACACCATGACGAGCGCACGGAAACACCGTTTACCTTCCTGCCACAGTGGTACCTATTTCTCTACCCACACTGGTATGCTTTCGAACTGCTAGGCTGGCAGAAGCTGGGACAGAGCAACGGGAGCTCACCCTGTCACGCGAATTCGAATTGCCAACCTTCTGATCAGCAAGCCCAAGAGGCGGAGTGGTTTAGACCACAGCGCCACCCACTCCCATGGGTGTGTTATGATACTCTTTTCAGTGCACTAAGCAAATCCTTTCCTTGCTGCTGAGAAGAAAGAGTTAAACGTAGTTCAACATCTTAAGGATGACTCAGCAGAAAGTAATCTGGGTAGGTGTGCCATAGGTAGCCAAGGCAGCTGCCGGAAGCCCCTTTTATCAACACTTCCTCCCCAGGCGCCAGGCAAGAACAAAGTCAACCTAGGAGAACAGATACTGCCAAAGTGGGCAGTGGCTTCTCACATCCTGGGTTTTAACCAGAGACTTATTGCAAAGCTCTTACCCCATTTTATTTCAACATTTATAAAGCCTTGATTCCAACAGCAACTCATTAAGGAAACAAATATATTTATCAGTTGCATCATTTTCTACTCCAAAAATCCCAAACAACATACACCTGCACTTCTAATTTACATGAACAAACACCTTAACCAAATCTGGAAGTGGAAAGGCAACTTGGGTATAAATTCTTGAAGTTACAATTCAAATATATACCGTATTTTTCAGTGTATCAGACAAGGTTTTTTGACTCAAAAATCATGTAAAAAAACTGGGGTAGTCCTACACATGGATAGTGGCGTGAAGAGGAAGCTGCACCTGCCAGCCAGATGGTTGGCGGACGTGCAACTTCCCCCCAAGGCGCTGTGGGAGGCGCGTGCTCTAAGGAGTGTTTCCCGCAGTGGCATGGAGGGGAAGCGGACCACGCTATAGGGAGCTATAGTGCCGGGGGGGGGAGTGGCTGCCCCCTTTGCCAAACCCCAGCAACGACCCTGCTGGGGTGATGGCGTGCACATCCAATTCCCCCTAAAAAGCTCAACAACTTTGGGCCATCTCCCCTCATTTTCTTTAAATTTAGACCCCCAAAATAGGGGGTGTCTTATACATGGGGGTACCTTTTACATGGAAAAATATGGTAGTTCTATCTATGTTGCTTCTTGCTGCGTAGAATTCTCACTGATTTTCAGTGGTGACTCTGGCTGTCTTGTCCTCCCTAGAAGCACCCTCCCAATCCAATCCAGGAGCAGAACTGGTAACATTGGCCACACCCACGCCATACAGTTAGAGCACTATTATACCATTTTAACAGTCATGGGCTGTGGTGTGTTAAGGGTGCTGACCTCACTAGACCTATGATTCCCAGCACCCTTAACTACAGTTCCTAGGATTCTCCAACTTCGTTAAAGTGATATGTATTCAAATGTATGGTTTGGGTGTGACCCAAGCTCACACTATGAGGTGAGATTCAAACTGCAGACTTGCCAAGTCTACAGCTTAGTCTCTTAACCATTGACTACGCTTTATTTCACCTGCAATGTAAGAAAGCAGTTTTGCCAAGGAAGATTCACCCCACAAACCATACCAGAGATTACCAACTGTAACCCCCCCAAAAAGGTATCCCTCCCACCAATAAAACAAACTCAGTTACCCAACCAAGCCCAGGTGGGTTACATAACTTCCCACCTGAGGCTGCTGAATTTGGA